>NW_028318614.1:10200500-10527000 GCF_062004578.1 Staurois parvus
TTTTTAATGAATCTAATTGTTTTTTGTGTTTCATTGTCTAAAGAAACAATTGAGTACTGTCCGTGATACTTTTTTTTATTTGCACTAACATACAATTAAGTATAAATAAGTATGAATATAAGTTAGTAAAAAAAGTATCACGGACAGTACTCAATTGTTTCTGTCGCAAATGCACTAATATGGCTACAATCACCTCAAGCAAAATGGAAGATATTGTCTAAAGATAAATTGTATACTTCAATTTATACATCAATATGCTTTACAGTACAATATTTGACCTGTTATGTTTATTTAAAAAGTAGTATTTAAAAGTATAATTTGCAACGTTGTACATGATCCACATTAAGCCCTTAGTCCTTATATATCTTTCAGGACCTACCTTTTTCAGATTTTTCCATTATATTTCCTTCTCCCTCATGTGTATTTTGTTTTTTTGTTTTTTTTCCAGGATTAACCCATTGTCTCTTGTTGAAATAATCCTTCATGTAGTGAGACAAATGACAGGTGAGGAAAGTTTTAAACTAGTATTGCAAATGACCTGGTTAGGAGAGTTCCTTTAACCACTGGCATGTAGACCAGGATTTTAACCCTTTCTCACCCACCCCCATGTCCCTTTTGAAAAGTTCTGAATGTCGGGGGTTGGGAAAGATCAGCTGATCATGTGACTACTGTGATCGGCTGTCACAGTGGTCATGTGATCAGGAGCCGGTCCCACTGGCTACTAATCAAAAGCAGGGACCAAGAGCTATCTTCATAGCTCAGTCTCTTTGCTGGGAGCATGCAGTGGGCTTGCTTTCAGGACAAAAATATCGGCAGCCCAGCGACGCATTTATGTTGCACATGGGCGTTAAAAGGTCACCCTTTTGCTGCTGCAAGTTTGTGTTGGGCAATTGTAAAGGGAAAAAAAAAATCCTGACTGCTATAGCTGTAAAGCAGCTGTCCAGTCACTTCCACAGCTTGCCAGTGAAATGTTGATGTTGGGTATCTACTTGTTCCAACCCCTTTTTTGTATTTTACAACAAATCTGGTAGTATATTGTGTTTTTGTTCACTAAAATGAACCTTTTTATTGAAAATTGGTGTTTGATAATTATGTGCGCTAATATTATGTGACATAAAAAAATTGGATCTACCATTTTATCCTCCATGGTCTTACTTTTCGAAAAAATATGTGTTTTTATGGGGGGGGGCGGGTAGTAGTTAAGTAATATTCAGGCTTATAATGTGCATTTTACTACGTATGCAAAAAACAATAAAAATGGCTTTGGTACAAAAAATTAAGGAGTTTTCTGCTGTATGACATTTTTAGAGAAAATGATTCAGTATAAACCGTTTAAGTTTTGTTCTTTTTTTTTTTTTTAATAGAGCCCACAGTAGCACTTAATTTTCTAGAAAAGACTCGGGAGAAGGTGAGCAGCTTTCTACAGTTTATGTTTATATTTACTAAATCATGTGTAATAATGCAGTATTGTTCTGCATGATCCAGCTGAGGACGCAGCCATAGGGCTATACACATATATACTTCAGGTAGCCTGATAAATAGTTGAAACGAGTGAATATGGTCTGTTTTGCTTGTCACAGAATCTGTAATTTTGTTCAGTCTTGTGAATAACACAACTATGCCACACTGCACAGCTAGGCAGCTGACAACCTCACATACTGGTTTAGCTTTACAGTTTCCCATCACAGCTCTTTGATTTTAGCCTGGTCTGTAGACTATAAATCCGAGTCCTCACAATGATGACTGCTTTCACAATGAGTAGAGCAAAGAAAGCTATAAAGCTGAACCAGCAAATATTTATTATTATTATTATTATTATACAGTATTTATAAAGCGCCAATAGTTCACTCAGCGCTGTACATTACAAAGGGGGACAGAACATGTGACAGAACAATACCAATACAATGCAAAACATGAGGGGATCGAGGGCCCTGCTCTTTCGAGCTTACAATCTAGAAGGGACGGGATAGTGGTACAGGAGGAGATAGCTGTGGGGGATGGAGTGGTAGGAAGAGTGGTGGAGGTCGGTCAAGTTAGCAGGGGGTGGGGTAGGCTTCCCTGAAGAGATGGGTTCTCAGGGTGCGCCTAAAGGAGAGGATAGTAGGTGATAATCTGAGGGGTTGGGGAAGGGAGTTCCAGAGGATGGGTGACACCCTGGAGAAGTCCTGGAGGCGGGCATGGGAGGAGGAGACCAGGGAACTAGAGAGAAGGAGGTCTTGTGAGGAGTGGAGTGTGCGTGCTGGGTGGTACTTGGATATTTGGTCGGTGATGTAGTTCGGGGCAGTATGGTGGACAGCTTTGTACGTCAGTGTTAGGATTTTAAATTTGATCCGTTGCGCAATCGGAAGCCAGTGGAGGGATTGGCAGAGGGGGGTGGCGGAAACGGAGCGGTTGGAAAGGTGAATGAGTCTGGCAGCCGTATTCAGGATCGACTAGATATTGTGTCATAGATATGTGTGAGTAGTAATCCTTTAGCAAGTAAAACAGTTTACATATGTGTATTTCATGTCTGTGATAAAATGTAACCGTGGGAAAATTAAACAATGACGTGATACAGTCTGTCACTAAAATATATTTGTAGGGGAAAGCCCCCATAAAGAAAGAAGGTAGCATTAACAAAGCAGTGAGTTCCCTCTGTACATAGTGGGGTTTTTTTTTTTTACTTTTTTGATCCTGCCAGTAGATCCATTATTTTTCAAATTCCTGTAATTGAATGATAATGCTGTTACTTCTCAAGGTAAAGTGTATGACAAGGCAAAAATATCACAATATGCAGTATACGTAGGTTTCTCCATGTTTTGAACCCTTTCGCTGCCACCGACCTAAGGCTTGCACCTGCAACAGCATAGGTATTTATACATACCTTACATGCATGTACACTTGTAAAGCTGCTAAGTTACTACTACAACCAACAGCATTCATAGTCAATTAATCTACATTAAACTGATGACCAGTAAAGGCTTTAAGAGCATCATTTGTGGATAAAATTGGTTACAAATGTTTGTCGCAGTTGCAGGGTTTCACATGTTTAGTCTATTTACTTGGTGAAACCTTGCCTCTTTATGGTCAACCAAAAAAAAAATTTCTTAATATATTGTATTTGTGTACATTAAATAACTTTAGTGTATTTTGTACTGAAAATTTGCATTTGGTAAACTGCTGCGCTAACATCTGTGACATAAAAAAGTTAAAAATTATTCTCAAGGGCCTCTGCTTTCAGAAAGTATATATTGAGTTTTTAACCTTTTAGGCCCAGAATATGCATGTTAGCATGTATTCAAAATTGTAAAAACTACCCTGGCAGGAAAAGAATTAACGTGTTACTAAACCCAGGACCCTGCATTCACTATATCAGGTCTCCCACAGTACACAGAACATGGAAATGCAGTTATTTTAGTATATGTTATATTTTATTTTAATATAAACTGCTAAATACCTTTTCTCACAAGCAGTTAGAGCAGTATTGTGACTTCTATCAGTGTCCAGCAGAGCACTGGTTAAAGCTTGTAGGAGGACTTTTCATTCTGCTCTAGGAGAATGCAGAACCCCTGAGCTCTGTCTGGGCAGTGCTGATTGGCCCTGTGCTGATCACATGCGTTCTCCCAAGTAAAAAAAAAAACTCTAGCAATACACACCAAACTGAGCATGTGCAGAGTGATTCCACATGATCTGTCTTATCAGGAGATAAGAAGGGACACTGGAAAAAGGGGAGAGTCAGAGAAGTCAGGAACAAACAGCGTTTTTACTCAATGCAAAGAATTAACCCCTTAGGCTACACAGTGAGTATAACAAGCATGCTTTACTGCCTTTACAGAAGGATTTTACTGTTGTGGGTTTAGTAACACTTTAAAGACCCCGCAAGTACAGGAAAATACCCTAAATGCACTGGGCTCCTAAGCCATGCTGTAGGCGAAAAACATACAGAGGGGAATTTGCGAAGACTGGAGAAGCAGTGCGTGCCAACCAATTAGTATATAGCTTTCCTATTCAAATCTTAAGTGAACAAGCTGAGGTTAGAGATTGGTTGCCATGCACAGCTGCTCCGGATTCTTTGTTCCAGTTTTAGTAAATTCCCCCCCCAACATTACTGTAGGCTGTAGAGTGGCCTGCCCAATGTCTTTTGCCAACCATTCCACTCTCAGATCATCAACACTTAAAGGCTATTTATTCTATAGTCCAAGATGAGAACTAGGACTAAAAAAAAAAAGACTAACAAATTAAAGCCAAAGGCTGCCCATAGATTATGCTATTTTCTTTCCTTCAACCATCGGTTGAAGGAAAGAAAACCACAGGTTAAAGGAAAGAAAAGTGCTAGATTTCCCCATCAACAGTGTCAATGTTGATAAGGCAATCCCTCCTGCTGTGCTTTTGTGTTCTGACAGCAAGAGGTTTCCCAACCATCAGAATGCAATGATCACTGCTGGTGGCTAAAGCCTTCTTAGATTAATTTCAAATATTTCTGGAGCTTAGGGGGATAAAAAAACAAATACCAAAGCTTTTTAAATATAAGTTCAAATGCAGGGTGGTAATTCTGTATGATGAGGCCTTGTTGCAAATCCATTAGGGGCGCCTGCCACTTTAAAAAGACATTGTTACTTATGCCCATCCAGGGTAAAATGACTGCCTTCTGGTAACCCCATTCACCACTCCAAGGTATGCTTCCTCCACACTATTAGAGTTCTGCCATCATTGCTGTAATAGGGCAGGGCTTCTGGGTATGGGGGAGCATGTGACAATGCTCAGGTCTGAGCTACCAAAGAACATTTATAGTGATGTGAGATTACACTAAAGTCTTTGATATTTTTATTTTTTTTTAATCCCCTCATCTTACATTTAGGTGAAAAGTAGTGATGAGGCAGTGATACTGTGTAGAACCGCAATCGGAGCTCTGAAATTGAACATTGGAGATTTGCAAGCCACCAAGGTATGTGAAAGTTGCTGCTAGCCAAAAATATCTTTTGCTGGATTTTTAAAGTATATATTAAAAGTTACTCAGTTTACATTCTGGCTTCTGGCCACTTCCTCAATGCAAGGCTGACATCATTGGGCCTTTTTTCAGAATCCTGGGAACACAAAGAAGTTTAATTCTCAAAAGGATCACTCCAGAAGTGTGTAGGAGTGACTTCTTGTGATATTTGGTCTCATCTGCTTTTCCAAGAGAAGGGTCAGTGTAGGCACCCTTCCCTAAATGAAGTCGCTAGAAGCCAGATGCATTTCTTATGGCGAGGGGCTACAACGGAAGGTTCGCTTTACGTTCTTTTACCACTTAAGGACTGCCCGCAATGTACTGCAGATGGGTGGCCCGTACAGTTACAGTGACGTACCTCTATGTTGCTGGCCTCTTCCGGGTACAGGGAGGGGACACGTGTGCCCCCAACCGCCAAATCCCGCTGTGATTTGATACAGTGGGATTTTGTGAGAAGGTCCTTTGTTTCTCCTTCCTGCAAAGCAGGGAGAAGGAGCAAATATTTTTAGTAAATAGCAGCACATAATACATACATCACACTTGTTAGGAACCCCTTGATTAACCTGAGATGTTAACCCTTCCCAGCCAGTGTCAGTGCAGTGACAGTGTAAAGTATTATCACTGATCACTGTTTTCGTGTCAGTGGTTGTCAATTTGCCCGCCGCACTATCACAGTTCCACTATAAGTAGCTGATCACCGCTATTAGTAGTATTAAAAAAATAAAAATTCCAGTATATATGCCATAGTTTGTAGACACTATAACTTTCGCGCAAACTAATCAACATACACTTATTGGGATTTTTTCACCAAAGACATGTAGCAGAATACATTTTGGCCTAAATTTGTGAAGAAATTAGATGTAAAAATTTTTTTTATGGGATATATTCTATAGCAGAAAGTATTATATAAATATATACATTTTTTTTTTTTTTTTTCAAAATTTTCGGTCTTTTTTTATTTTACATAATGAATAAAAAATGAATACCACCTAAAGAAAGCTCTATTTGTTTGAAAAAGCTGTATAAATTTTGTTTGTGTGCAGCATGGCATGATTGCACAATTACCAGGTAAACTAGTGCAGTGCTAAATAGCAAAAAAATGGCCTGGTTCTGAAAAGGGGGTAAACCTTCTGGAAATGAAGTGGTTATAAAGAAGAAAAAAAAAACCCATCAGACATAACTTTGACTTTCCACTGACAGGTTAAGGGAATAGCATTGATTATCTTGTTACAATGGCATCTGAAAACTGTTGGGATATATTGGGCAGCAAGTAAACATGTTGACCCTGAAGTTCATGGGTTGAAAGCAGAAAAAATGGGCATTGCAGTTTGTTGTGTATGGGGCTGCATAGCTGCTGACTCGTGTCCACAGCTAAAAGCGCCTACAATGAGCATGTGAGCATCAGAACTGGACCACAGAACAATGTAAGAATCTGGCCTGGTCTGATAAATTGTTTTCTTGTACATCATGTGGATGGCCAAGGAATGTGCATCGGTCACCTAGGGAAGAGTTGGCAACAAGATGCAGTATGGGAAGAAGACAAGCCAACGGAGGCTTGTGTTCTGCTTAGGGCAATGTTCTGCTGGGAAATCTTGGGTCCTGCCATTCATGTGGATTTTACTTGACCAGTACCACCTACCTAAACATTGTTGGTGGCTTCGTACACCTGTTCATGGAATTGGTATTCCCTGATTGTGGCAGCCTCTATCAGTATGATAATGAGACCTGCCACACTGAAACAATGGTTCAAGAATGGTTTGAGTAACACAACATCGAACACGTTTGAGGTTTTGACTTGGCCTCCAAATTATCCATATTTCAGTCCAATTGAGCAACTGTGGGATATGCTGGAAAAACAAGTTTGTTCCATGGAGGCCCCACCTCACAACTTACGGGGCTTAAAGGGTCTGGTATGGAAATTTTGGTGCCAGATACCACCGCATACCTTCAAAGATGGAGTGCCGTCCATGCCTCAGCAGGATAAGACTCTTTTGGTGGTAAATGGGGTTGTTTTGGTGGCCAAAGGGAACTTACACAATATTAGGTGAGGTGGTCATAAAGTTATGGCCGATCTATGTATGACTTGTATTGTCCCAGTATCTTTCAATGAGGTTATGGGCAAGCTCAATTCATGCATCCTAATGTCATTATGAACAAACCTAACTATACTAAAAAACTATCCATTCTAAAAACATAACATTGTTCAGTGTTTCAGATGTATGTGGCTCTCATAGGCCTGTTGATCATATGTTTAGATTTTTTTTTTTTTAACCTTAATGCATTCTCTGCATTAAGGTAGAATCTATTCTGCTTGCATTACCCCCCCACAAATACTTACCTGAACCCAATCTCAATCTCGATCCAGTGATGTGCACGAGAGACCTGTCTCTCTGGGCTACCTCTCTCATTGGACAGAGAGGCAGCAGCAGGAGCCATTGACTCCTGCTGCTGTCAGTCACAGCGAGTGAGGGGGGTGGGGCCAAATCGGACACCAGAGCCTGGTCAGGAGCAAGCACACACACGAGTGGCTCCATGGCAAGTGGCTTGCTATGGGGGCACACGGCAAGCGGAAGGAGCATGAACAGGAGACTTGAGAAGAGTAGGATTGGGGCTGCTCTCTTCAAAACCATTACTCAGAGCAGGCAAGTCTAAAATTTCTGTTATTTTTAAAAAATAAAACTTGTGCCTTTACAATCACTTTAAAGAAAGTACCACTGACCTGCTTTGAAATGACTTTGTGATGCTTAGAAGATGTGGGATTGACCATTACCTGAAGATCCAAATTCTGTAAAGTCTTGATATAAGTATACTTTTTTTGTATTTAGGAAACAATTGAAGGTGTAGAGGAGATGCTTGGTGGACTTGCTGGTGTGACATCTGTGCACAGCCGCTTTTATGACCTATCTAGCAAATATTACCAGACCATTGGAAATCATGCTTCCTATTACAAAGATGCTCTGAGATTTCTAGGCTGCACAGATCACAAAGACCTACCAAGTACGTGCCCATATTTTGTTATGTATAATATGTATCCTGACAATAAATAATTGTACCTGTGTGCTTCTGTTTTTCTCTGGGGTTTCCACCTAGAATATAGTGCATGGAAAACTGGGGAAATATATTTTCTCTAAGGGCCTATTCACACCTTTCCAGTGTGTTGTCTCATGGTAATGTACATGTCAATGCAATGCACTTTATTGTATTAGTGTGCAGCAGTGGCATTTATTTTGAATGGCGCCCCAATGCAGTAAGGCAATGCAGCTCCATCATAAAAACATTGCAGTGGACTTCAATGCACAGTAACACTTCACTGCATGTTATGGTGCACTGCTAAAGGAGATACAGATCAATTATTTTTTTCTGATATTTTGTTGCATTGCCTCTCCATTCATTTGAATGGGCTGCCTTAATGCAACTTGCATGAAAATAAAACACGTTACACAACACACCTGCATGCCAAGGTCTGAGGAAGCACAAAACAGGATTTTTTCCTGCTTGCTCTTGGCTTTTTGGGGCACTCTGTATTGATATAAAGAAATAGCTAATTACTGTCTAGCTTTGAGATGAGCACAACATGAATAATTTGTGAAAATAAGCTGGCTAACTGGACATTATTTGGAGGGATTAAGTTGCCATCAGTCTGAGAAGAGAGAATTTTGTTGTGTAAAAGACTTCCTGTTTATCCTCACAAATTCAATATCAAAATCTTGAGAATGATGATGTGCAGAGCCAATAAATAGCCACTGCTCACTTTAGGGTGTGGCATCAGCCAGATCTTTTCCATTTTTGCATTGTAAAACATAAGGTGTCCTACCTGGGAGGGCTGAGCTGTGTGTTTAGCAGTTTGCTTGCAGCTCAGCTTTAAAGTGTTACTAAACCCGGACCCTGTATTCACTATATCTGGTCTCCCACAGTACACAGAACATGGAAATGCAATTATTTTAATAAATATATACTGCTAAGTACCTTCAGCAGCAGTATATAGCAATCTTGTGACTTCTATTAGTGTCTGGCTGAGCACTGGTTAAAGCTTGTAGGAGGAGTTTCCATTCTCCTGTGATTGTCCTGTGAGGCTGCATACCCCTGACCCTCTGTCTGGACAGCGCTGATTGGCGATGTGCTGATCACATGCACTCTCCCAAGAAAAAATAAAAACCTCTCTAGCAATACACACCAAACTGAGCATGTGCAGCTTGCCACCAATGCTCTATTCTATCAGCAGATGGATTGGGGATGGTAGAAGAAGGAGATGATCAGAGATGACAGGATCAAACATCTTTTTTTACACACAGCTTGCATTAAAAATACATTTAATGATGTATTAATGAATTCAGAGCTTAAACTGTGTCTTTCTGCTTAGAGGTCAGCTTTAATTAAAAGATGTTGCAGCAGAATCACACAATTACTACTTCTTTATTAGGAGCCTGATGTAACTTGTCTCTGTATTTTGTTTTTTGCTCTAGTACCAGAACAGCAAGATAGAGCCTTTACGCTTGGTCTGGCTGGATTACTTGGCGATGGGGTCTATAACTTTGGAGAACTAGTAAGTATGTTCTGTTGGCATGTTTTTAGGCTCATGTTGATGTACTGATGTCTTTGTAGTGCTTCCTAAACTGTTTACTGTTAGGAGGGCAGATGATTTTAATGAAATGTTTCAATACATCCACATATTAAGACACTTTGACCTCTTGCTGCAGTTGATGCATCCAGTATTGGAGTCGCTCCGTAATTCTGATCGGCAGTGGCTGATAGACACCCTCTATGCCTTCAACAGTGGCAACGTGGAGACATTCCGAGCCTTGAAAACAGCATGGGGACAGCAGGTAAAGATTAACATTTATAGTAGAAAAACATCATTTATTTGTGCTTCGCTATGTACACCTTACCATATTTTTTTTTTTCCTGTCAGCCTGACCTTGCTGCAAATGAAACACTTTTGCTTAAGAAAATTCAGCTGCTCTGTTTAATGGAGGTGAGATATTTATTAAAGATGACTCTGTGTGTTGTATCATAAGGAACAGTGTGTATTGGTTGTTTATGTTGATGTTGCACTCTCCAACACCTCCGTTCTTTCATCTCTAGATGACGTTTACACGGCCTGCGAATCACCGCCAGCTAACCTTTGAAGAGATAGCAAAGAGTGCACAAGTCAATGTTAATGACGTGAGTTTAGGCTGTTTTAACATACGATAGTCTGTTTGCTTCTTTTATGGTGAAGTGATTTACGCTGAAGAACATGTATTTAAACATTTTTAGAAGATTTGCAGTTACGCTTGTAAACGTGATCGGCTTCAAACTACATTGTGTATAGTTTTGTAACAGAATATACAGTGGGGCAAAAAAGTATTTAGTCAGCCACCAATTGTGCAAGTTCTCCCACTTAAAAAGATGAGAGAGGCCTGTAATTGGCATCATAGGTAGACCTCAACTATGAGAGACAAAATGAGAAAAAAAATCCAGACAATCACATTGGCTGACTTGGAAAGAATTTATTTGCAAATTATGGTGGAAAATAAGTATTTGGTCACCTACAAACAAGCAAGATTTCTGGCTCTCACAGACCTGTACCTTCTTCTTTAAGAGGCTCCTCTGTCCTGCACTCATTACCTGTATCAATGGCACCTGTTTGAACTTGTTATCAGTATAAAAGACAACTGTCCACAACCTCAAACAGTCACACTCCAAACTCCACTATGGTGAAGATCAAAGAGCTGTCGAAGTACACCAGAAACAAAATTGTAGACCTGCACCAGGCTGGAAAGACTGAATCTGCAATAGGCAAGCAGCTTGGTGTGAACAAATCAACTGTGGGAGCAATAATTAGAAAATGGAAGACATACAAGACCACTGGTAATCTCCCTCGATCTGGGGCTCCACGCAAGATCTCACCCCGTGGGGTCAAAATGATCACAAGAACGGTGAGCAAAAATCCCAGGACCACACGGGGGACCTAGTGAATGACCTGCAGAGAGCTGGGACCAACGTAACAAAGGCTACCATCAGTAACACACTACGCCGCCAGGGACTCCTGCTTAAGCCAGTACATGTCCGGGCCCGTCTGAAGTTTGCTAGAGAGCATTTGGATGATCCAGAAGAGGATTGGGAGAATGTCATATGGTCAGATGAAACCAAAATAGAACTGTTTGGTAGAAACACAACTCGTCGTGTTTGGAGGAGAGAGAATACTGAGTTGCATCCAAAGAACACCATACCTACTGTGAAGCATGGGGGTGGCAACATCATGCTTTGGGGCTGTTTCTCCGCAAAGGGACCAGGACGACTGATCCATGTTCAGGACAGAATGAATGGGGCCATGTATCGTGAGATTTTGAGTGCAAACCTCCTTCCATCAGCAAGGGCATTGAAGTTAAAACGTGGCTGGGTCTTCCAACATGACAATGATCCCAAACATACCGCCCGGGCAATGAAGGAGTGGCTTTGTAAGAAGAATTTCAAGGTCCTGGAGTGGCCTAGCCAGTCTCCAGATCTCATAGAAAACCTTTGGAGGGAGTTGAAAGTCCGTGTTGCCCAGCGACAGCCCCAAAACATCACTGCTCTAGAGGGGATCTGCATGGAGGAATGGGCCAACATACCAGCAACAGTGTGTGCCAACCTTGTGAAGACTTACAGGAAACGTTTGACCTCTGTCATTGCCAACAAAGGATATATAACAAAGTATTGAGATGAACTTTTGATATTGACCAAATACTTATTTTTCACCATAATTTGCAAATAAATTCTTTCCAAATCAGCCAATGTGATTGTCTGGATTTTTTTTATAATTTTGTCTCTCATAGTTGAGGTCTACCTATGATGCCAATTACAGGCCTCTCTCATCTTTTTAAGTGGGAGAACTTGCACAATTGGTGGCTGACTAAATACTTTTTTACCCCACTGTATGTATATGAAGGTGGTTATATGGGTATTTGCTTTTCACACACTTAGCCACCATCCTGCTTTGTTGTGCTGCATAGTGACTGTGCTTCACTGCTACTCCCTCAGTAAAAATCTATTGTTTATATCAGACCTGACTGGAAACACTCAATTGGTTTTAGCTGCTGGCTGAAGGCCCATTTGAAAGCAGTAGGAGGCTGCTGCTCCCAAAGCTTTTGTGGTCGCCTGCATGTAGCCGTTCAAGTGTCAATTTACCTGCAAATGATCAGCCCTGGACACAGAACATCTGCATCTATGGCTGATCATTTGCAGGTGATTGCTCAATGAGCAGTTACATGTGAGTGCCCACTAATAGCTGTGGGTGATGTCACGCTGCTGTTTTCAGTGGTGCTTCTGCCCACAGCTAGTCACTGGGAACCCCTGCTGGTTCTCCCACATCCAATCACTAATGGCCCCATTGGAAGTGTGAATGGGCCTTAAGGAGCTTGTATCAACAGGAAAAGATCATCATATTACCTGATGATCTACAAATGGTGACTAGAGGGAGTATTTTCATATCTGAAATACCATTATTATAATGGAGAACAGCAATCAAGTGAATCGCATATAAATTGTCTTTACGCACTCAAGGCAGTTCTGTGTGGGGGTTCATTCCTTTCCCATATTACTACCCTTTTGAAAACAAACTAATATATCCAGAACCAGAATACATATTAAAACATTTGAAGAGAAACGAGAATCATGTTCTAAAAATAAATATTTAATTGGACCGTTCAAATAGTACTGAACTGAACGCGATCTTTTCCCTTTTATAGTAGAAGTCAATCTTGTCTCCCTTTTCTTAAAGGTGGAGCTGCTGGTTATGAAAGCACTGTCTGTTGGTTTGCTGCGAGGCAGCATTGATGAAGTAGACAAGCGAGTACACATCACATGGGTCCAGCCTCGGGTTCTTGATCTCCAACAGGTAATGTGATAGTTTGTCTTTCACAGTTTGTCAGTGTTCTGCATTCACCATTAATTATGTGAACTTCTGGTTCACTCCAGTGAAATTAAAAACTTACAGTACATTTTGTCTGTATTAGTGGACAAAGCCTGACTGCTTGGTATTCTTCACTGGCTGCCATACTCACTACTCTTTACCATCACTATTTTCCTAATGAATTTGATGCTCTGATAATGCAGGTGAAAGACTCACACGTTTTGAGCAGCATCCTCCGAGAGGTAGGACATGCACAACCAGCTGTTCCTGAAACCAGTGACGGGGGGAATAGCTTAATAAATATGGCTATATTGGAATTGGCTTGATAGCAGTACACCGATTGGTGTGTTTGTTGGGGGGATGTGCGTTCATCCTTTTAAATCTTACCCAGTTCTAATGACTTGTGTTTCCCTAATAAGCTTCTTTCCTGATGTGTCCCCTTTTTTTTTTTTCGTCTCCCAGATCAAGGGTATGAAAGACCGTCTAGAGTTTTGGTGCACAGATGTGAAGAGCATGGAGATGTTGGTAGAACATCAAGCACATGACATCTTGACGTAGAATCCTTCCAATTTACAACCCAGAGATTGCAACAGTCCTTTTTCTGCTACAGGAATCTGCTGGATTGTCAGCACAATTTGAGAATGAAATCAGGACTCATTTGGGAGCAGTACAGTCTAGTACCTCCAATATCTGAGGTGTCTGACAAGCTTTCTGACTTTATGTAGAGGATTCAGCCTCTGTTATGTTTTAAGGTTTGTGTCTGCACTGAGATGGAAAATAAACCAATTTCTGTAAAATTGTTTACTGTTGTCACCACATAATATATCGGATAGCAGCATGTGCTACAATAGCTTGCAAGATGAATATAAACATATGTAGTTGTCATTTTATGCAACTAACATTGCCATAACTTTTCAGAGTTGTATGTTTCTTTTTTCCAATAGCTTTAGTTAAATTACTTTATGTGCTTTTATAGAGTAAAACTAAAAGGGGGAAAACCTGCATATGAAAAAGTATCTTGACTATTGTGAAAACACAGTTAACCTATTTTAAAGACCCTGACATCCATTTTATAAGACTTTCACCTTCTCTCAAATGATCAATTTGCATTCGAGTAGATAATCATCTCCAGTGTGAGCGGTAATACAGACCTATGAAGTCCCACTGTAAACACCTGTCCATATCGTATTACTTCACTGATAGGCTCCCTTTGCAGCACTGCCTCTGCCCGCCTGCATTGGGCTTCATCTCATTGTATCAGTAGGTAATATGCTGACTGGCACTGTAGCTGGGGCAGGGATACAGGATAAAGGAGCTCTCTGCAAGGGATCTTGAGATTAAATAAATGTGGTGTGGCATAAATCTTAGGCATTTGGCTGTATGCCAGAGGACAGGAGTCCAGTAAATCTTTCTATTTTTTTTTTCTATACAGACATGTAAACTATTGATAAAAAACTGCAGCAAAAAGGTATAACAGTGTGAAGTTATTTTCCCACAGCAGCTAATTAAGTTGGACCTAATATTCTCTCAGATAATTAAACTAGGAATCTTATTGCTCACTGTGAGTTTGCCCACCATGTTTTTTTCCAGATTTTAAAAGGAGGCATATGAGTTTTGTTTTGGGATTGTTGGAGGAGGCTAAAAAATATAAGGCCAGAGGGATACCGTCTGCATTCCAGCACTACAAAAATCGCAATAAGGAATGTAAGGAATCTGAATGGCAACAAAAATAGGTCGAGACTCCTGTAGAAGAGAGTAAAAAGAATCCCAAAAAGTATTTTAAGTATATAAATAGTAAAAAGGCAAAATCCGAGCATATAGGTACCATAAGGATATTCGGGGGAAGTTTGTTACAAATGACAGGGAGAAGGCAGCTATATTAAATACAATCTTTTTCTAAGCTTTTATAATGGAAAAAGAATGGTATAATAGATAAGACAGTAGTGTTAGCAACACAGCAAGGAGGGTACCCTTCACAGATCACCAGGGTTAGATGGTTTAGACCTGAGAGTCTTCAAAGAACTTACAGGTCATTGCTAGGACGATATTCCTAATCTTTAGGGACAGCTTACTGACTGGAATGGTACCAGTTGATTGGCATAAAGCTAACGTACCAATATTAAAAAAAGGGCCAAGATACATACCTGGCAACTACAGGCCAGTCAGCCTAACATCAGTAGTTTGTAAACTACTGCAGGGGATGAAAAGGGACCATATCCAAGAATTTGCCAATGAAAATAGTATCATTAGTAGTAACAAACATGGATTTATGAAAAGTCGTTCTTTCCAGACCAATCTATTAACATTCTATAAAGAAGTGAGCTTTAATCAAGACAGAGGAACGCCTGTGGATGTAGTGTACCTAGATTTTGCCAAAGTATTTGTGACCGTACCACATAAATGCTTAATTTATAAATGAAGGTCTGTTTGCATTGATCATCGTGTACAGTATGTACCTGGATAGAGAACTAGTTGCAGGGGCACATCCAAAGGTTGGTGAGGAATGTCCAGTGACCAATTATTTTTAACTTGTTCATAAACGATATAGAGGTTGGTATAAATAGCTCAGTATCAGTGTTTCCTGATGATATTAAGCCAAGCAGGGCACTAACTCCACAACAGGATATTGGAACATTACAAGAAGACCTCAATAAAATAGAGAAGTGGGTAAACAGATAACAAATGAGGTTTATTATGGGAAAATGTAAAGTAATGCACTTGAGAGATAAAAATATGATGGCTGCATGCTAGGGGGAGAACCTCGGGGGAATCAAGGATGAAAAAAGGATCTGGGAGTCCTAGAAGATGACACACTCAGCAATAGCATGCAATGTCAAGCTGCAGCAAACAAGGCAGACTAATAGCATGCATTAAAAAGGGTAATTACTCCAGAGGTAAATCAATAATTCTTCCACGTTGGTATGGCTGCATCTTGCGTATGCTTCCAGTTCTGGTCACCAGTCTTCAGGAAGGATGTACTGGAACTGGAGAGAGTCCAGAGAATGGCAGCAAAACTAATAGGGGGGCTGGAGGACCTCAGTTATGAGAACAGGTTACACACACTAAGTTTATTTTCTCTGGAGAAGAGACACTTAACAGGAGATATGATAGCAATATACAAATATCTGAATGGTGATTCTAGCATAGGGAATAAACTGCTCAGTCGCAGGGCATGTGATCACTGTTAATTGGGACAAAAAGCAGTTCAACCTAAAACTGCATAGGGGTTTTTTTTCCTGTTAGAATGGTGAGGGTGTGGAGTTCCCTTCCACAAACAGTGGTGTCAGCAGGGAGTGTTGATAATTTCATAAAACTTAGATGGGCATCTTAGTGAACACAACATACAGAGATATGGTAGAGACATAAATGCATACACACCCCCACACAGGATGGACTGGTGTCTTTATTCAGCCTTACCAACAAGGTAACTATATGTACAATAAGTAACATAAAAACTGTGCAGATGGTGTCTATGCTGGAAATGACCTCTTTCTAAAAATGCTTGTTTCTTGGCTTTCATGCTGATCCAGTAGCTTCAGTATACGTTTTGCATCACTGACCTGGAACAAGTATACGAATCAGGAGTTATGGCTTTGCTCTCACTTCACCTGCTGTATGCTTGCTCAAGCTCAGTGCCTCACAGTGCTGAAGCCAGATATTCTGGTAACTAACATTTCAAGAAGGAGGTCAGCAGTGACAGCCTGCAGGCTACTTTAATGAAATACTCAGGTCAAAACTGTATAAAAACTTACAAAGTCCTGGAACTTCAGGGAATAAATAACTGTCCGTGTAAAGGCACTCTCTTAATGTCCATGTACTGTATATCTAGCAGTTAGGGCCATGTCAGACAGGCAAGTTTGTTGCAGCCATTTCTTGCCCCTACAAAACGCTAATGCCAGCAGCCAACAGTGATTTGCAGATAGTTGACAGACTTGCTATAGTTTCTGGTGACTTTGCTGCTACAGTTCATACTCATGCTAAATCAGTATGTTTGCTGCTACAAATTGCTCTCCTTCAGTCATTTGTTTATGCATAGAGGAGAATGCAGAGCAATTGTTGCTGTTGAGCTTGTCGTACAAACCCAATCACTGAGGTACAAATTACAATTCCATTGGAAATAACTCATTTGCTTAGGAATGGCCCTTACGAAGATACAGAGCAGTGTAAGGCCCCGTTAACACAGTCACCCTCTGCTCTGTAACAGAAGGGAATCCTAGAATGATACCCTGCTGCGTTGGATCAAAACATTTTTTTCCTCCAGAAAAGGAGACCCATGTTATGGGTAGTCAGATGTAAGTGGAAGTGTGTTTGCCTATATCTGATCATGTCAGGTTCGTAAAACCAGAGTCAACACAAACCTATTGCATTCGGTCTGATAAACCTGAACAGACCTAAGTGTGGGAGGATATATACACTGCTAAAAAAAAAATTAAAGGAACATTTTTTAATCAAGAGTATAGCATCAGATCAATGCAACTCCTGGGATATTGTTCTGGTCCGCTAAGTAGTAGAGGGGGTTGGCTAGGGTCAGTGTCACTACTGGTAGCATGAGGCAATCTCTGGACCCTGCAGAGGTTGCACAGGCAATCCAACGCCTCCAGGATGGCACATCAGTACGTTCCATTGCCAGGTTTGCTGTGTCTTCCAGCACAGTCTCAAGAGCATGGAGGAGATTCCAGGAGACAGGCAGGTACTCTAGGAGAGCTGGACAGGGCTGTAGTAGATCCTTAATCCATCAGCAGGACTGCTATCTGCTCCTTTGTGCAAGGAGGAACAAGATGAGCACTGCCACAGCCCTACAAAATTACCTCCAGCAGGCCACTAGTGTGAATGTCTCTGACCAAACAATCAGAAACAGACTTCATGAGGGTGGCCTGAGGGCCTGATGTCCTCTCGTGGGCCCTGTGCTCACTGCCCGACACCATAGAGCTCAATTGGCATTTGCCACTGAACACCAGAATTGGCATGTCCGCCACTGACATCCTGTGCTTTTCACAGATGAGAGCAGGTTCACCCTGGGCACATGTGACAGACGTGAAAGGGTCTGGAGAAGCCATGGAGAACATAATGCTGCCTGTAACATTGTTTAGCATGATCATTTTGGTGGTGGGTCAGTGATGGTCTGGGGAGGTATATCCATGGAGGGACACACAGACCTCTACAGGCTAGACAATGGCACCCTGACTGCCATTCGGTATCAGGATAAAATCCTTGGACCCATTGTCAGATACTACACTGGTGCAGTGGGTCCTGGGTTCCTCCTTGTGCACAACAATGTCCAGCCTCTTGTGGCGAGAGTATGCAGACAGTTCCTGGAGGATGAAGGAATTGATACCAATGAATGGCCCCCACGCTTGACTGACCTAAATCCGATAGAACACCTCTGGGATATCATGTTTCGATCCATCTGATGACGCCAGGTTGCACCTCAGACTGTCCAGGAGCTCAGTGATGCCCTGGTCCAGATCTGGGAGGAAGTACCCCAGGACACCATCCATCGTCTCATTAGGAGCATGCCCCGACATTGACAGGCATGCATACAAGCATGTGGGAACCAAACAAACTACTGAGTACCATTCTGAGTTGCTGCAATGACATTTCAGCTAAATGGATTAGCGTGCTGCATAATTTTTTCACTGATTTTCGGGGTATAATTGAATTCAGTCCTCTGTAGGTTGTTCATTTTCATTTCTATGAAACGATGGGACATCCCTACGTTCCTAACACATTACCCAGTCCATATCAGTATAGATATCCAGCATGAGATTTTTCCCTATTGAGATCTGATGTGTTTTCAAAGTGTTACTTAAATTTTTTTGAGCAGTGTAGAAAGACAAACATCAGGCCACCTATAGGGATACCTCAATGTATATCAATGTATCCTTTATTCAAAATCAAGAACAGCCTCCTGGAACACTCATGTGAGAGGGGCCGAGCTGACCAGCATTCCTTTGTGGTTACCTTTCCTCTTCAGCATCCTTAACAGGCTGCTCAGTATCTGATAAAAATCTTTCCCTGCATCCTACACATTGTTGATGGGCCACTAGGTGGTGCTGTGTTATATAAATCTCTAGTTTTCTTTGGCTGGCTGTGTATAACAGCAGAGCATACCCCTTAACATGAAGTTCTCTGCCCTCCATACAAATCCCTATGGCCCGCATAATACACAACATTTTTTATACAAACAAAACAAGTTTACAATAGTTTTATTAAGTATAAAAATAAGCAGTAAGGACAGCACATTCCATGGAGTAGATCCACCAACTCAGCTGGTTACATGACTTTGTGCTGATAACTGTTCCACCTTCATTCCACAGACTGGTCCAAAGATTTCAGGCAAACTATTTATTCTGGCTTGCTCTTGTAGTGTTCCATGTTTGCCAGGATCCACCCAGATGGAATCAAGAAAACGGTGAATAATACAGCCAGTCCAATGGCTTGCTCCTGGAAAAGATAAAAGTAGACAGAGGGTTCCTTTAAGTTCTACAGTTATCCCTGTCAACCAGAGATTTGCATGTATATGTAATCAGGAAATACAGTGTATTGGAAATGCAATTATAAATTCTTAACGTGTTACTAAACCTACAACAGTCAAAATCAATCTGTATGTGCAGTAAAGCAGGGCTTGAAAAAGCCACTCGCCCGCTCGCCAAATGCGAGGAGAAATTCCTCTGTGGCGAGTGGCGAGCACAGATGAAGCTTGGAGTGACTGCACCTGCTCTCCAAGCCTCATTGTGAAGCCGAGTTCCGATTTACAACTTCCGGTTTCCAGCTTCTGTGGCACCACAGCTGAGGGGACAGGTGCAGGAGAGGTCCGCTCTCCTCCGCTGAGAGGAGACACCCTCTCCACCGCCGTGGGGGACTCGGGGGGGACAGTAAGTACTGTATACAACATGTCATATCACTATAATGGAGTACAGGGGAGCTGGGATATACATTACTGTGTACATGTCATATCACTATAATGGAGTACAGGGGAGGGGGGATATACATTACTGTGTACATGTCATATCACTATAATGGAGTATAGGGGAGGGGGATATACATTACTGTATACATGTCATATCACTATAATGGAGTACAGGGGAGCTGGGATATACATTACTGTATACATGTCATATCACTATAATGGAGTACAGGGGAGCTGGGATATACATTACTGTGTACATGTCATATCGCTATAATGGAGTACAGGGGAGCTGGGATATACATTACTGAGTACATGTCATATCACTATAATGGAGCACAGGGGAGCTGGGATATACATTACTGTATACATGTCATATCGCTATAATGGAGTACAGGGGGGCTGGGATATACATTACTGTATACACGTCATATCACTATAATGGAGTACAGGGGAGCTGGGATATACATTACTGTATACACGTCATATCGCTATAATGGAGTACAGGGGAGCTGGGATATACATTACTGTATACATGTCATATCGCTATAATGGAGTACAGGGGAGCTGGGATATACATTACTGAGTACAGTTTTATATTTTGGACTCTTTATTGTAAAGAAAAATGTAATTTCATAAGCTTTAAGGGGGCGTGGTTGGGTGGGGGGTTGGAGGCGGACCTGGGCAAGGTTGGGTGGGGCAACTGGAGGAGAGCAAAGGTTTGTGCCTGGCTAGTAGGTCTAGACTCGAAATTTTAAGCCCCACTGTAGATACCCTGTAGCTGGCAACAATAGACCCCTCACCTGGGATATACATTACTGTATACACGTCATATCGCTATAATGGAGTACAAGGGAGCTGGGATATACATTACTGTATACACGTCATATCGCTATAATGGAGTGCAGGGCAGCTGGGATATACATTACTGTATACACGTCATATCGCTATAATGGAGTACAGGGGAGCCGCGATATACATTACTGTATACACGTCATATCACTATAATGGAGTACAGGGGAGCTGGGATATACATTACTGTATACATGTCATATCACTATAATGGAGTACAGGGGAGCTGGGATATACATTACTGTATACATGTCATATCACTATAATGGAGTACAGGGGAGCTGGGATATACATCACTGTATACACGTCATATCACTATAATGGAGTACAGGGGAGCTGGGATATACATTACTGTGTACATGTCATATCACTATAATGGAGTACAGGGGAGCTGGGATATACATTACTGTATACATATCATATCACTATAATGGAGTACAGGGGAGCTGGGATATACATTACTGTGTACATGTCATATCACTATAATGGAGTACAGGGGAGCCGGGATATACATTACTGTGTACAGTTTTATATTTTGGACTATTTATTCTGGGGTTGGGGGTGGACTTGGGCAAGGTTGGGTGGGGCAACTGGTGGCGAGTAAGTTTTGTGACCGGCTAGTAGGTCTGGACTCTAAATTTTAACCCCTGTAAAGCATGCTCGTTATACTGACTGCAGAACCTAAGGGGTTAATCCTCTGCATTTTGTAAAAAAAGATATTTGATCCTGGCTTCCCTGATCCTCCCCTTCTTCTACTGTCCCCAATCCATCTGTTGATAGAACTGAGCCTTTGCGGAAAGCTGCACATGCTCAGTTTGGTGTGTAATGCTAGAGAGCTTTTTTTTCTTGGGAGAGTGCATGTGATCAGCAGAGGGCCAATCAGAGCTGTCCTGACAGAAGGTCATGGGACCCGCAGCCTCATAGCACAATCAGGGGAGAAAGAAAACGCCTAGAAGCTTTAACCAGTGCTCTGCTGGATACTGATAGAAGTCACAAGACTGCTCTGACTGCTGATGAGAAAATGTATTTAGCAGTTTATATTTACTAAAATAATTGCATTTCCATGTTGTGTATACTGTGGAAGACCAGATATAGTGAATGCAGGGTCCTGGGTTTAATAACACTTTAAGGACCAGTTTACATCACAAAAACGCACTTTGGATGCATTCCGGGTATGTTTTTGCTTACAGTACACCCCACACGCAGTTCCGGTGCAGTTTTGATGCAGTTTGCTGTGTTCCAGTATGGGTCTGTGCAGAAAAAATGCAGCACGTTCTACACTGGAACTGACTGCACTAGTGTGAACCAGGGCCATTGGAATACATGGAAAACACTGTGCATGCATTTTTAATGCAGAAAAAAAGCGCACTGAACTGCATCCCTAAGGGCCAGTTCACACTACATGCGTTTCAGTTGCTTTTTTTCTGCATCCAAAATGCACAGAAAGTAGGTTATATGGTTGTCAATGTCATAGTTCACATCAGTGCTTGCGTTCTGGTTGTAGAAAAAAAAGTAGAACATGCTGCATTTTTTCTGCATAGAACTGTACTGGAACACAGTAAAACGCCCCGGAACGCACTGGAACAAACCAAAAAAACAGAAAAAGAGGGGAAAAAATGCACAGGAACATGTAAAAAACGCATCAAAAATGCACCAGACTGCGCCAGAACTCGCATGCAAAACCTCATCCAGAGTGTGAACCAGCCCTAAAGGATAAGTTCACCTTTGGGAACATGTTACATGTTCCACCTGTTTTTAGGGTGGAACATGTAACGCATTCCCATAGCTGCGCCTGCCGCCCCCCCCCCCCCCCCTCCGACAGTACGGGTAGAAGTCTCCCTGTACTATCTGTCAATTTTGGAAACAGCGTGGCCATGCGGGGCTCCGCCCACACAGCCGCATCTTTCATTCATGGACTTCCGTAAATGAATGAACTGCACGTCCTGACAGCCTTAGTGGCTGTGGGCTTGTAGTTTTCAATGAGCTATCACAGGACTGTTCAGCACTGTGGTAGTTCATTGAAGCTTCCTGGCAGAATATCTGCTTGACCATACACCATACGTCCCATACAGCAAGCAGATATACTGACAGGTCTGCAGGAGACCTGCATGGCATCAGTGATCTAATGATCACTGGTTCAATGCTTTCCAGGCTCCTGTAGACAAAAATAATAAATGCACATTTTTTACCTGCAAAAAAAAATATGCATTTATTATTTTCATCTAAAAGGTGAGCTTATCCTTTAAGGCAGAACCTAGCTGTATCTGAGCACCACGAACGGAAAACCATTTCATTCATTTTTAATATTCAAAGCAAACTCACTCATCCATCTATCCAAGTCACCAGACTTCATTTTGTTGAGAAATCACTATGAAAAACACTTTCCTAGCATTTCTAGCCAAGGACATCTTGAGTAAGAGCAGATGATTCATTTAGAATTTACTTCCTAGAATCCATCTGCCCTTAGCTGTGGCATGCAGGCAGGAAGGCGTGTTTAGTTGAGAAAGCCCCTCCTCCAAATGAAAGACTCCTGGAATGTATGATATCATTTTGGCCTAGGCCAGAAACCAGGAAGCTACTGAAGAAATGTAAAAAAGAAAAAAAAAGTCTAAAACAAGTAAATATTACATACCTTTCTACCTAGTTACTAATTCTAGAAGCATAAGGATTAAAAATAGCTACAGTTATTTTAGAGACTTTAGTTCCACTTTAAAGCGCATCGAAAACCCAAAAACGAAAATTAAATATTTTGCAAATCGCTTAGATGTAGTGGCTGCCAGGGGTGGACTGACCATTTGGAAACTAGGGCACTGCCCGAGGGCCTGGGGTCAGTAAGGGGCTCCATGAGATGCCCCGGTACCTTTTTCATAGGCTTTTTTGAGTTTGGGCAAGGACACAGGGGCCCCATGATCCCCTATTGCCTGGGGGCCCCATGAGTTGTCAGTCCACCCCTGGTGGCTGCATTAGTTTTCTTTTTTCAAGTCTTTTTTTACCCCTTTATTTTTACCTGATATTCCTTAGTCTACCCCACTTCCTGTCCCTTCATGTCTCCTGTCATTCTCCATTGTGTCTCAGGAGGCAGCCATACTTGTCACACAGGCTGGACCTTAAGTTGGGTGTTAGGTACACCCACCTTCCATTCCTTCCATTTTCCAACTTCCATTAGAATTTCTAGTGAGTTCTGTCAGTAAACCTGAGCTGAATGTAAAAACATCTTAGATTTTGCAAAGTGGTTTGGACAGGAAACACATCATTCCTTTCCTGTTCAGTGAATACAGTCATATCTCAGGAAATCCGTTCTACTCCATAACTGATTAAAGAGCTGAGAAAATGCACCGACTACTCCTGTCCTGTAAGATGGCTACAAGTATTCATCATGTAATGGAAACACAAACTGCTGGGCTAAAGAGAAAATCTGACAAATATGTTCAGGAAAAAAGGTAATGTACTAAAGTAAATAGTGTATTTCTGATATTGGTACACCACTGGCCTGGTCACACCATGACACCCTGCGGTAATGAAAGCCTTACAAGGGGCTTTATCCTGCATTGTGGAATGCTGCATCACCATAGCCACGTGGTCTCCAAACTGCGGCCCGGGGGAGCATGCAGCCCTTTGCTTGCTATTATCCAGCCCCTGGGGCAATATTTCATCCTCTGACACCAACAATGGTCTCCAAATTGTGGCCCAGGGGCGCATGCAGCCCTTTGCTTGCTATTATCCAGCCCCTGGGGCAATATTTCATCCTCTGACACCAACAATGGTCTCCAAATTGTGGCCCAGGGGCGCATGAAGACCTTTGCTTGCTATTATGCAGCCCCTGGGGTAATATTTCATCCGCTGACACCAACAATGGTCTCCAAATTGCAGCCCGGGGGCGCGTGCAGCCCTTTGCTTGCTATTTTCCAGCCCCTGGGGCAATATTTCATCCTCTGACACCAACAATGGTCTCCAAACTATGGCCTGGGGGAGCATGCAGCCCTTTGCTTGCTATTATTCAGCCCCTGGGGTAATATTTCATCCTCTGACACCAACAATGGTCTCCAAACTGCAGCCTGGGGGTGCATGCAGCCCTTTGCTTGCTATTATTCAGCCCCTGGGGCAATATTTCATCCTCTGACACCAACAATGGTCTCCAAACTGCAGCCCGGGGGAGCATGCAGCCCTTTGCTTGCTATTATCCAGCCCTGGGGTAATATTTCATCCTCTCACACCAACAATGGTCTCCAAACTGCTCCCAGGGGCGCATGCAGCCCTTTGCCTTCTATTATTCAGCCCCTGGGGTAATATTTCATCCTCTGACACCAACTGTGTCCTATATCTAGAAATACTTGGTAACATTTGAGGCTTGGTAAGTGTGGGGAAAATAAAGCTTACCTTAAAAAAATTCCATACAGATTTAGTCATGCAGGCAGCTGGATCCTGAAGAAATTTTCACTGCAGGGATGTCCTGTCCTCTTCCTGTCTCTGAACTTCCAGCACTACAGTGGTTAACAGCTTCAGGTCTTCAGGCTGAACAGCAATACAGATGGTCCAATGGGGACACGCCCCCCTCCTTCCTCCTTCTCCATTGAGAAAAGTTCTTTTATCGATTACACTGCTGGTAATAGGATCTGTGAATGGGGGAGAGAATCCTACAACTGATCAGTCCCCCCCCCATTCACAGATTATATAACAAGCAGGGTCATCAGAGAAAGAACTTTTTTCACTGGAGGAGGAAGGAGGGGGCGTGTCTCTGTTGGATCATTTGTACTGCTGTTCTGCCTGAAGAGCCAAAGCTGTTAACCATTGCAGTGCCAAACATTCAGAGACAGGAAGAAGACAGGACATCCCTGCAGTGAAGATTTCTCCAGGATCCAACTGCCTGTATAACATGAGACATACTTCATTACAGGTAAGTGATGTGACTAAAGCTGTAGGGATTTTTTTAGCTCAACTTTTATTAAAGGATGTGTCTACTAGGGGCAAATTAACCACTTCCCGTCCAGCCCATGTAGATAAACAGCCGGACGGGAGCAGTGCTGGAGAGGGTGAACGTTTTTAAACGTCCTCCCGCAATCCCTTCCTGTGCTGAATGATCACAGAGGTCACATGGTACAAGGCTATTCACAACAGCCTTGTACCATGTGACAAGCTGTGACCAATCACAGCTCTCACAGTATTTCTCAATGGCTGCAAGAATGCAGCCAGAGAGAAGGAGAAATGATTGCTTTTACAGCCTTTATGGGTGTAAAAGCAATCAGTGTAAAAACAAAAAAAACAATCTTCATCATCTCTCACAAGTAGTACAGTATCACTATGGTGACACTGTACTGCTAGGGTGACAGTATGTTTTAAAAAAAACCAAATAATAATATAAAAATGTAAAAATTGTTTTGAAAAATTATAATTTTTGGTTACAAACTAATTTGGGTTTTTTTTTTACTAAAAAGATAACTAAATACATTTTGGCCAAGATTTATGAAGAAAGATTATTAAAAAAACACTTTTTTTTTCAAAATGTTTGTAGTTTTAGATTTATATAGCAAAAAAATTTAAATCCCAGTGTTTAATAAATACCACCAAAATAAAGTTTTATCTGTCTCAAAAAAATGCTAAAAAATTCATATGGGTACAGTGTTGTATGACCGCACAATTGTCATTCAAAGTGTGATAGCACTGAAAGCTGAAAATTTGCCTGGGCACGAAGCGGGTGAAAGTGTCCCGACTTGAAGTGGTTAAAGGGTCAATCTAAGACTCAGGTTCAGAGAAAAATATTCATGGTTACACTATGTCAGTGTCAGGTGCACCTATAAAAAGTGTTCTAATGTCTATCCATCTAAATAGCTTGAATTTATTGTATGCAAAAATCCTTTTCTTCTTTCCTGCCTTAATGAAGTGAAAGGCTCTAGTGTCACATTTACAGTAAAGTCCCATAATTACAAGCCTGGCAGTTCCAGTTGACTTTGTAACATCTGTGAGTCAGGTACTCCTATGCAGGAAACGACTTACAGGAGGTTGTTTAACAAGAAAGCGTAGCTGGTTATTTTATCAACCAATCAGGAGTTACTTTGCAGGACTCTGACCTGCACTGTTAAAATGTAGAAAGACATATGATTGCTATTATTCTATTGCCCACTAGGTGTCCTCTTATTTTGGGACATAAATAAACATGTTTTCCATTTTCGTGGGACAAAATGTATTACGTATGTGTCTTATGGGCAGCAAATATGTAATTTGGCAGTTTGGATTGCTTGCCAACATCCTAACACAACCTAAAATGTAGGGCCATCCTAAAGCTGAACTCCAGGTAAACACACCAATGATTTACATTTAAGGGAATATTTTTAGATGCAAAAAGGTTTGCATATCTGTCCATCCAGTCTAGAGATTTACATAGTCACATCACACAGCACAGCCTGTTAGATGACACCACTTATAGTTAAAGGGGTATTAAAGTGATTGTAAAGGCTCCCTTTTTTATATCTAAAATAAAAAGAGGTTTATATTTACATGCTCTGGGCACTGATTTTGCACACAGAAGCCCGGAACTTCCACTTCTTTGGTCCCCTACTGGTGCTGTCCACTCCTCCTCTCCATGTGCGCCCATAGCAAGCCATTTCCTATGGTAGCACATGTGCAGGTACACTCCCGAGCTGGGCTGTGTGCTTCCATAGACACACACACAGCTTGTCTCAGCCCAGTCCCCTCCCTCCTCACTGGATATGATTGACAGAAGCTGAAGCCAATGGTTCCCACTGCTATCAATCAGTCCTGTGAGACCAGGAACAGGCAGACAGGCACAGTGCTGGATCGATACAGGACTTTAGGGAGGGGGAACTTAACATCTAGTTAAAGGTTTTTTTTTGCCTTAAGCCCTTGACGCCGACGTAACACAAATATGCGGCCTCACAGAATTGGGCTTTTTTCCGTGGGGCCACATATTTGTGTACCTGTCTTTGTGCTGGGAGCGCGCCACACAGCGCACTCCCAGCACAAAGACCGCGGTGTCACTGATAGCACTGGGTCCTGTTCTAACGATCGGGACCCGGGACTCCTGAGTCCGGGTCACATGATCGCTGTGATAGCCTCTGATTGGCTATCACAGTGATCAGTCACTGTACAACCCGGCCCCCTTGTTTTTTTTTTTCTTTCTATGAATGAAGGAGAGAGATACAATGTATTTCTCTAACTCCTGGCATAGAGGGGAAAAAAATTTTGTAAAAAAAAAATATATATATTTAAAAAAATAAAGAAAAAATACCTAGATCAAGGTTTGATCTAGTTCAGTGCCAGGGTTAGTGTTTAGAGTCAGGGTCAAAGGTCAAGGTCAAAAGGTCAGGGTCAACGGTCAGGATTAAAAAAAAATTATTATCAGTGTCAGTGTGTTTTAGGTAAAAAAAAGACAAAAACAAAATATGCACTACTGTTTCTGGGCTGTACTACAGGTGCAAACAACAAATAACATACACATATATGGTATCACTGCGATCGTCAAGAGCTGGAGAATTTATTTCGGGTGGTAGGTTATGGTAGTAACAAGAAACACACAGCTAAATTAAAAAAAAAAGATTTTTTTTTTTTACTATTTGGGTCCAGTTTTGATAATAAAGAAAAATCAGAAGATATCCATTACCATTTACCACCAAATGAAAGCCCAATTTGTCCTGGAAAAAACAAGGTATAATCCACCTGGATGTACAAAGTAGTTATGATGATATGTACGGTTTTACTAACATGTCAACGTTGCAAAATTGTGCTTAGGCATTTAGATTTGTTTTACCCTTAGGCGTGAAGGGGTTAATGCAGTTAATACATTAAGATTAAAAACCTTGAAACTTTAGAACCACTATAAACCCCAAAACAAAAACGTAATATATTGCAGATTACTAATTCTTAGGCGCGGAAGCTGCATTCGATTTCCCTTTTAAGTCTTTTTTTCTTTTATTTTCACCTGGTGATCTGGCCAGTAAATCTATTATTTTTTAACTTCCTTTAACAGCCCAAGCTGTTCCATAAAAGTGGCAGTTAGGCCTTTTGCACACGGTACTCATGTTTGAGCTTCAACATTTCTGGAAGTCATTTCAGGTGTTTGTTTTGCACGTATTTGTGTGTATTCTTGCGGGTATTTCCATGTATGTGAATTTGCACGAACAATACATTCCTAGGAAAATCTATTAATATTTATGCTCACATGCACGTATTTGTGCGCATATGTGTGTACCGGCACAAATACTGTCCAGGAACACAATTTTTTCTATTTTTTTTTTACTCAAGAATACGCAGAGCTTGTTTACGCACCTGCATGTACAAGTACATTGTAAACAATGGGCTGCGTTTTAGATCAGTAAATAAAACCCTCTGTACTGAGCTTTTGCAAGCGGCAGTGTGCACGAGGCCTTAGAGGGTTGAGACAAACCATCTACCTCTGACAGGTTTGCTCACAATCACCCTTTGTTTATGTATGTAAAAACGAAATCAGTTTACCCAATCAAAGTGATCAAATCCGCGAACATGCAAATAGTCATAGCTTCTCTTCTGATCGATTAAGACTTAATTTAGATCGGATTTGATCAAACCAAATCGATCAGCTCTGGCAGAAAACTATTGATCATGTTGCATCAATCAGGTTGCACTGTACTTTGTTCAGTAATATGATCATATTTTGACACAGGGATGTGATCAATAATTTATGATCATAAATTACGATCATATCTTAATTATAAATCAAAATCCACTTCCCCATGAGTGGCATCATAATCAAATGGTTTGTTGATTATAGATAGATTATTCCTATCAGCAGAGATAGTTCAAAAAAGAAATTGACAATTTATCGAAGCATGTATGGCCACCATAATACCACCCAGATTAACAATGCTGCTGTCCAATGGTGTCTCTGATACTCCTCAGTGGAGTGGAGACACCCTTAGACAGGAGGTGTGGGTATCGACCAGATCACCAAGTTATAATAAAGAAAAAAAATGACAAAAAAGAAAAATAATGCAGCCACCACATTTAAGGACTGGCAAGCTGCATTTTATAAAATGTTTGTTATTGGATTTAAAACCATTTCAAGGAATACAGCTGTGTCTTCTCTTCACTCCAGCTGCTTACTCTGATCTCTCCTCCTGTCAGTATGTTCCTTGAAAACAAAGTTCACAAGCCAGTCCTGCTAATCCCTCTTCCAGTCTGAGCTCTGCTGTACAGGGGAGGGCAAGAATCTGATTCTATGTCAAATTCAGGTACTTTCACTGGCTGCATTTAAAAAAAAACATTTATATAGTTTCAATGTATACAGAGCAAATGTGTGTATTTTATATCTGGAGCTACTGTAAGAAATCTGTAGGCTTCTAAATCAATTCCCATGCATTTTGTTCCACACTGAGCTCTGGCTGTACTCCCAATGCTATTATACATAGAAAAAAGGGTCATTCACACTCCATCCTGAATGCTTTTGTGTTTCCTTTTTTTTGACAGCTGAATAGTCTTTTGCAAAGGGAATAACGTGCTGCAATTGTGAACCTTCTGGTTTGCAGCCCCATCCACTTGAATAGGCCACCTTTGGCAGCAGAAGTGCCTGCTAATTGCATGACAGGGGGGATCACGCATACACCTCCAGCTGCTTTTGCAGCTTAAGGGGAAGGTGAAAACAATTCAACTGCCTATTATTACCACCACCCAAGCATCAAGTGTCAACTCTAATGCTTACATGACACTACATGGTTCAAATCAGGGGCCTCCAAACTTTTCAAACCAAGGGCCAGTCTACTGACCTTTAGACTTTAGGAGGGCCGGGTTGTGGCAGTGGGGGTAAAAATGTCCTGGGCCCAGCATCAGTGAAAATGAACGTGGTCAGTAACGGGAACAGTAGTGCCCCATCGTTGGTATCAGTGGGAGGAATAGTGCCCCATCATTGGTATCAGTGGGAGGAATAGTGCCCCATCATTGGTATCAGTGGGAGGAATAGTGCCCCATCGTTGGTGTCAGTGGGAGGAATAGTGCCCCATCATTGGTATCAGTGGGAGGAATAGTGCCCCATCATTGGTATCAGTGGGAGGAATAGTGCCCCATCAATGGTATCAAGGGGAGGAATAGTGCCGCCATCGTTGGTATCAGTGGGAGGAATAGTGCCCCATCGTTGGTATCAGTGGGAGGAATAGTGCCCCATCATTGGTGTCAGTGGGGGGGAATAGTGCCCCATCAATGGTATCAAGGGGAGGAATAGTGCCCCATCATTGGTATCAGTGGGAGGAATAGTGCCCCATCACTGGTATCAAGGGGAGGAATAGTGCCCCATCACTAGTATCAGTGGGAGGAATAGTGCCCCATCGTTGGTATCAGTGGGAGGAATAGTGCCCCATCACTGGTATCAGGGGGAGGAATAGTGCCCCATCGTTGGTATCAGTGGGAGGAATAGTGCCTCATCATTTGTATCAGTGGGAGGAAGTGCCCCATCATTGGTATCAGTGGAAGGAATAGTGCCCCATCACTGGTATCAGGGGGAGGAATAGTGCCCCATCATTGGTATCAGGGGGAGGAATAGTGCCCCATCACTGGTATCAGTGGGAGGAATAGTGCCCCATCACTGGTATCAGTGGGAGGAATAGTGCCCCATCGTTGGTATCAGTGGGAGGAATAGTGCCCCATCACTGGTATCAGGGGGAGGAATAGTGCCCCATCGTTGGTATCAGTGGGAGGAATAGTGCCTCATCATTTGTATCAGTGGGAGGAAGTGCCCCATCATTGGTATCAGTGGAAGGAATAGTGCCCCATCACTGGTATCAGGGGGAGGAATAGTGCCCCATCATTGGTATCAGTGGGAGGAATAGTGCCCCATCATTGGTATCAGTGGGAGGAATAGTGCCCCATCACTGGTATCAGTGGGAGGAATAGTGCCCCATCACTGGTATCAGGGGGAGGAATAGTGCCCCATCACTGGTATCAGGGGGAGGAATAGTGCCCCATCATTGGTATCAGTGGAAGGAATAGTGCCCCATCACTGGTATCATGGGGAGGAATAGTGCCCCATCGTTGGTATCAGTGGGAGGAATAGTGTCCCATCATTGGTATCAGTGGGAGGAATAGTGCCCCATCACTGGTATCAATGGGAGGAATAGTGCCCCATTGTTGGTGTCAGTGGGAGGAATAGTGCCCCATCAGTGGTATTAGGTTGAGGAATAGTGCCCCATTATTGGTATCAGTGGGAGGAATAGTGCCCCATTGTTGGTGTCAGTGGGAGGAATAGTGCCCCATCAGTGGTATTAGGTTGAGGAATAGTGCCCCATTATTGGTATCAGTGGGAGGAATAGTGCCCCATTGTTGGTGTCAGAGGGAGGAATAGTGCACCATTGTTGGTGTCAGAGGGAGGAATAGTACTCCAAGGGCCGGATAAAGGCAAAAGGCAGCACCTGGCCCTTGGGCCGCAGTTTGGAGACCCCTAGTTTAAATAAAGCCCCTTTTATTCTGAATTTTCCTTATAACTCAGGTTATATGTTGTAGATTGTTTTGTTCTTTCCATCAAGAATACAAATAACATAATTTTACTTGTGCTGTGAAATAATTTAGTTTTTTTTTTTAATTAAGATCACACTCCTACATGGATCTAGGAGACCACTGTGTCCTCTTGGAGTTGCAGGCCTCTGTGTAGTGACCGGGACATTTCCCAAGGTCATTAGCCTCGTGCCGCTTCCTCCCCCTTTTCATCAAATATTAACAGAAAGCATCACGAGGAGGGGTAGGGGCTGCATGCCGCGAGAGTATTATAATGAGGATGAATGAATGAATGCCTGCCAAGCCTTAGCACAGCAGAAACAACCAGTAAATTACACCATATGTGAATGGGGATGGGGGGGTGGGATTGAGTGGGCGAGTATGAACAGATGTATGGATGATATGAATCTCTTTCACACTCTATAGGATGCAGCTCTGCACTGAGCGCGGATGTATTCATAGAAAGCTGTAGCTTAGTCCTATGGGATAATCATGACTCTATGAATTGAGGTCAGTAAGGAAAGCCTTTCCAGGAAACAGGTGCATTTCTTATATCGCCTTCGTACAACACAGTTTACGCTCGCGGGGGTAAGTCGTATTTTTGTCTTAGTCTTGTGATCTCTAAGTGACTCATTTGCAGCCACCCTCCTTATCACATTTGTGCAATGAGGAAATATTAACATATTCTAAAACCTTTTAAAGAATTTTTTTTTCTATTACTTGAACTAGATGGACTTTTTTTTTTTTTTTCAACTGGACCAACTATGTAACTTTTTTTAACATATCATATCCACGTTGAGAATGAAGAGATTAAAAGTATTTACTATGGACAATGGAAACATATGGAGGAGTACAGACGCGGGGCGTGACACCGGGGCTTATACAAAGGCTCAGAAACCTGACACCCTGGAAAGGGCACGTTTGTTTTATTGTATTCTATTTGCATTGTGCTGCGTTTTGCTGTGAAACTCGTACAAATATGTGAAAGGTAAAGCAACTACAAAAACATACAAAAAATAAAAATAAATGTAACAAATGTGTGTTTTGTTTCCCATATTTTAATCCCTTTTTCTTAGACAGAAAAAAATACGTTAGATTGTAAAGTGTGAGTACAGATCGATTTCAAGCATGCGTCCCCCATTAGTAAAAGTTTAAAGTCCAATTTCTTGACTTACTGTTAATGAAATTGATTTTGATTCCACCTTCTGGGAAGCCCATGCCTTGCTGGTGATGCGAGGGTTCACAGTTTGGCGCAGAAGGCCGACCGCCCTTGTAAATAGTGGCATGGCTGTAGTCTCAGCAAGTGTCAGGTACTGCTCTCTATGTCAGAGTCAGGTGTAAAGTCCATTACGCTTCGACAAGGGAGTGGTTTCCTTTTCCAGCCTCCGATTGGTGATCTGTACACCGGTAATGCAGTGGTTAAAATGAAACGTTCAGATAAGCACGTACATTGATCTATATATATAGACTAGGGCGGAGCTTAAGAAAAGGGTGGAGATCTTGATCAGCCCTTTAAATATGTGTCACCTCCTATAATGTCATTAGTATATACAGTGGAGGGAAATGTTCTGTCTTCACCCCAATCATCTGCTGATATCTACAAGAATTTTTTCTGATCTGGCACAAAACCTGTTAAATCTGCTCCAGGTTCCTCTGCTGCTCATTGCTGGTGGTGCTGGCTAGTGTGACAGATGTGACAGTCAATCAACCTGTCACTCCGCGGCTGCTGATCAGGATGCCACAACATTTCTGACGCTTTCCTTCTTTCTGTAATATTTCTTGCATTTTGTCACATAGTCTCTTACTATCTGATCCTGTTCTTGTACTTGTCTTTCGTCTCTTTGTCATTGAGGTTTCCTCCTTATTCTGAACTTTGTGTGCCTGAGCTTGCTCAATCCCTCCCCTTCATACCAGCACTTAGAGGGGTCTGGTTATTGCCAAGACTTGCTGATAGGAGCTTCCTCTTCAGCAGCAATCTGCTACATTGCACTAGATGCTGCTTCAGTCCGAAAATGCCTTCTGAATCGGCCTGTAGGAAATACTATCACAGTAATAATTACGATGCATGCTGCAACTGGTCATCCGATCTTTGTTTTTATGTAGGGCCCTTCATACCAATCAGTTTTTGATGCGCTTTTGGTGTTTAAAAAGTGGAACAAAAATGCATGAAAAATGTATCCCTCTAAATCCTATGGAACTCTTCACACCAATGAGCTGCAAGTGCAGTGCGTTTTTAAAAGTCCTGCATGCTGCATTTTTAGTGCATGTTTAAAGCAGTATTAAACTCAAAAGGAAACATTTTATAAAATTGTAGCTTACCAATTGTCAGATGTGATGGCTGTATTCATTTTTCTTTTTAGGCTTTCTTTCTTCTGTTTTCATCTGGTGATCCTGGCAGTAAATCTGTTGTTTTTCAAAAGAACAAGCTCCCCTACAAATGCATCAGTTGCAAGAATGAGACTAACCATTTACCACTGACAGTGGTGCTTACAATGATCAGTATTTAACAGGGGCGGACTGACAACTCATGGGGCCCCCGGGCAATAGGGGATCATGGGGCCCCTGTGTCCTTGCCCAAACTCAAAAAAGCCTATGAAAAAGATACCAGGGGCATCTCATGGGGCCCCCTACTGACCCCGGGCCTTCGGGCAGTGCCCGAGTTTCCAAATGGTCAGTCTGCCCCTGGTGTTTAACTATTTATGTAAAAACTTTATCCCAAAAGCAAAAAAATTGATAGCTGTAACTGATTATAAAGTCTAGTACATTTAGCAATACCCACCCCCAAACTGACAATGCTGTTTGTTGTGCCCCCTGTGCACCTTCATCCAGAGTGGGGGCACTCTAAGGCTAGGTTTACACCTATGCAGTTTGCATTTGACCCCTTTCTGCATTGCGTGTTGCATATTTGCCATGTTTTTGATGCGTTTTGAGTTTTTTTCTTGTTGCTGTCTGTTGTGCCCCCTGTGCGCCTTCATCCAGAGTGGGGGCACTCTAAGGCTAGGTTTACACCTATGCAGTTTACATTTGACCCCTTTCTGCATTGCGTGTTGCATTTTTGCCTTGTTTTTGATGCGTTTTGAGTTTTTTTTCTTGTTGCTGTCTGTTGTGCCACCTGTGCACCTTCATACAGAGTGGGGGCACTCTAAGACTAGGTTCACACCTATGCAGTTTGCGTTTGACCTGTTTTTGCATTGCATTTTTGCCTTTTTTTAATGTATTTTTTTGTTGCTTGGCACATTTAAAATGCAAACATGCAGCAAACACGCAGCAAAAAACGCACTACATGCTTTTCTGCAGTGTTTCCATTAAAGTCTATAGAACCAAAAACGCAACTTTTTTGCGTTCAAAAAAGTTACTGACCCTTTCCAAAAAACGCACCGGGTGAAAATGTGGAGATGTGACCGTGTCCCATAGGAAATTATGTTAAATGCACTGCTATGCATTTCTGCAAAACGCCGTGGAAAACGCTTACGTGTGAACCTAGGGTCATACAGGAAATATGTAACTGACCAGATCGCCAGGTGATCTAATGATTGGTAAACTGCAATATATTAAATGTTTGGTTTTAGGTTTAATAGCGCTTTAAAAAGCGCATCAAAAATGCACCTCCCCATAGAAATGAATGGAAAACATATCAAAAGCTCACTCGTGGTGTATTATGGGTGCGTTTTTTCAGTCACATGTCCAAGTTTCACAGGCGTATTGTGGGAGACAGGATGCCAGAAAACGCACCAAAATGGCATTGAAAACGCATTAAAACATGTATTTCTGTGTTTCTGCAAAATGCACACTACATTTTTAAAGCGGAACTTCACCCTAAAGGAGAAGTTCCGCTTTATGCCCTCCTTCCCTCTTCTATTTTTGGCACAGCAAGGGGAAGGAGCGGGTAAGGGCTCATTCACACTTGACTTTATTTCTAACTCTTGCCAAATGCCCCTATAGTGTTTGACAGGCATTTGGGAAGCGTTTTTAATGCTCCTCAAACGCTCCCCAAATGCCCCATGCGCAGTTTTGAGGCAGTTGATAGTCATTTGCCAAGTGTTAAAACCGCACCACAAACACCTATAATGAAGTTAAATGGTATTAACGCTCTGCAAATGCCTCGCAACCGCACCGCAAACGCCTACCAGGCATTTGAGGAGCAGCACTATAGACTTGAATGGGAGGCTTCAACTCCTCCTGACTAGGTACGAGTCGTCAGTTTTACCACAACGCAAAGCAACGCAATGCTAACGCTTCAGTGTGAACAGCACTGTGTGCTGCCATGTGCAGAATTTTCATAGGCGTTTGAGAAGTGTTAAAAACGCTTCCCAAAAGCCTGTCTGATGTTTGCTGACAAAGCTAGTGTGAACGTAGCCTAACTGGCCCACTGCCGATGGATCCCATGGAAGTTCTCCTCCAGTCCATGTGTGACACGCACAGGAGGGCCCATTGATTTCCATAACCTGCACTACATGCGGTAAAGTAGCTCAATAAACTTTTTGGTGTGTTCCAGTTTGAGCATTTCTTACTGTGCCTTTTACCGTGTTGCATACTTTTGCACATGGCAAAATGTGCATCTGTGTGGCGTGTTTGGGGTGCCATTAACAATGAATGGCACCGCAAATACAACATGCCTTTTCAGAGTGGTGGTGTAAACGTGTGCAAAATGAGCAGTTTCCAAAGAGTGCATGTGTGAATGGAGTCTGACACTGGAGCAGTCAAAGAGGGATCAGGCATTGCTGTTCTTTCCTTTAGAAATTGCAGTGAACTCTGGAAACTAATGTCATGGATGTTTGCTGCATTAAGTGCTTATTTATAAACAGGGTCATAACTATGAATAGGGCCCCATAGCAAAACCATTAAGAGACCCACCTGCCCCTTTAATCTCGATCTCCAGGGCAATTTATTTATACAGAACATTAATCACATTCCTAGCAATCATATACAGGTTGCCAAACTACATATTACTTAATTGTACCCAAATATTTTTGATAGATGCTGTTATTGCTTGCATGGGTCACTGTGTGCCAATGCTGAGCCCACTTTTCCTTTGGCCCCCTTAGCATCACATGATCTGCTAGGGCTATAGTCAGGGCTTGTTTAGAGAATAGGTGCAGGAACTCCCCCTTCCAAGTCACTGCGTGTTTCTGCCCCTGATCCACCTCCAAGTACCATTCCTTGGTTCCACCCCTCCCAGTACCACCCCTTTTAGAGAATACAGAAGCAAGTATCATTTTGTGGTGCTAGGTGATTTGCATGGAATTTGTTAATTATAACAAGAAAGGCAGTAATATACTGTAGATCAGGGCTTGAAAAAGCCGCTCGCCCGCTCGCCAAATGCGAGGAGAAATTCTCTAGCAGCGAGCACAGATGATGGAGCGGCTGCGCTCCAAGCCTCATTGTGAAGCCAAGTTCCAGTTTCCAGCTTCTTCGGCACCGCTGCTGAGGGCACAAGTGCAGGAGAGGTCTGCTCTCCTCCGCTGAATGGAGACACCCTCTCCATCACTGCAGGGGACTCAAGGAGTAAGTACTGTATACATGTCATATCACTATAATGGAGTACAGGGGAGCTGGGATATACATTACTGTATACATGTCATATCACTATAATGGAGTACAGGGGAGCTGGGATATACATTACTGTATACATGTCATATCACTATATTGGAGTACAGGGGAGGGGGATATACATACTGTATACATGTCATATCACTATAATGGAGTACAGGGGAGCTGGGATATACATTACTGTGTACATGTCATAACTATAATGGAGTACAGGGGAGCTGGGATATACAATACTGTATACATGTCATATCACTATAATGGAGTACAGGGGAGCTGGGGTATACATTACTGTATACACATCATATCACTATAATGGAGTACAGGGGAGCTGGGATATAAATACTGTATACACGTCATATCACTATAATGGAGTACAGGGGAGCTGGGGTATACATTACTGTATACACGTCATATCACTATAATGGAGTACAGGGGAGGGGGATATACATTACTGTATACATGTCATATCACTATAATGGAGTACAGGGGAGCTGGGATATACATTACTGTGTACATGTCATATCACTATAATGGAGTACAGGGGAGCTGGGATATACATTACTGTATACATGTCATATCACTATAATGGAGTACAGGGGAGGGGGGATATACATAATGCATACATGTCATATCACTATAATGGAGTACAGGAGAGCTGGGATATACATTACTGTATACATGTCATATCACTATAATGGAGTACAGGGAAGCTGGGATATACATTACTGTATACATGTCATATCACTATAATGGAGTACAGGGGAGCTGGGATATACATTACTGTATACATGTCATATCACTATAATGGAGTACAGGGGAGCTGGGATATACATTACTGTATACATGTCATATCACTATAATGGAGTACAGGGGAGGGGGGATATACATTACTGTATACATGTCATATCACTATAATGGAGTACAGGAGAGCTGGGATATACATTACTGTATACATGTCATATCACTATAATGGAGTACAGGGGAGCTGGGATATACATTACTGTATACACGTCATATCACTATAATGGAGTACAGGGGAGCTGGGATATACATTACTGTGTACAGTGGGGATCGAAAGTTTGGGCACCCCCGCTAAAAATTTGTATTAATGTGCATAAAGAAGCCAAGAAAAGATGGAAAAATCTCCAAAAGGCATCACATTACAGATTAGACATTCTTATAATATGTCGACACAAGTTAGATTTTATTTCCATCATTTACACTTTCAAAATAACAGAAAACAAAAAAATGGCATCTGCAAAAGTTTGGGCACCCTGCAGAGTTAATATCTTGTACTGCCCCCTTTGGCAAGTATCACAGCTTGTAAACGCTTTTTGTAGCCAGCCAAGAGTCTTTCAATTCTTGTTTGAGGTATCTTTGCCCATTCTTCCTTACAAAAGTCTTCCAGTTTTTTGAGATTTCTGGGCTGTCTGTCACGCACTGCTCTTTTAAGGTCTATCCATAGATTTTCAATTATGTTGAGGTCAGGAGATTGTGAAGGCCATGGCAAAACCTTCAGTTTACGCCTCTTGATGTAATCCCCCGTGGATTTCGAGGTGTGTTTAGGTTCATTATCCATTTGTAGAAGCCATCCTCTCTTTAACTTCAGCTTTTTCACAGATGGCATCAAGTTACCATCCAAAATTTGCTGAAATTTTATTGAATCCATTTTTCCTTCTACTCGTGAGATGTTCCCTGTGCCACTGGCTGCAACACAACCCCAAAGCATGATTGATCCAACCCCATGCTTAACAGTTGGACAGAGGTTCTTTTCATTAAATTCTGTGCCCCTTCTTCTCCGAACGTACCTTTGCTCATTCCGGCCAAAAAGTTCAATTTTAACCTCATCGGTCCACAGAACTTGTTTCCAAAATGCATCAGGCTTGTCTATATGTTCATTTGCAAAGTTCAAACGATGATTTTTGTGGTGAGGACGTAGAAGAGGTTTTCTTCTGATGACTCTTCCATGAAGACCATATTTGTACAAGTATCTCTTTATAGTGGAATAGTGTACCACAACTCCAGTGTCTGCCAGATCTTTCTGGAGGGATCGTGCAGTCAAACGTGGGTTTTGAATTGTTTTTCTCACAATCCTGCGAGCTGTTCTGTCTGATATTTTTCTTGGTCTTCCAGATCTTGCTTTAACTTCCACTGTTCCTGATGACTGCCATTTCTTAATTACATTCCGTACAGAGGATATTGATATCTGAAAAAGCTTTGCTATCTTCTTATAGCCTTCTCCAGCTTTGTGAGCGTCAACTATTTTCAGTTTAAGTTTTCTAGACAACTGCTTAGAAGAACCCATGGTGCTGATTGTTGGGGCAAGGTCAGATGAGTCTGGGCATTTAAAACCTTTGAGATTGACATAACCTGGTCTTCCCAGATGATGATTGAGAACAATCCATGACATTGGCAGGTCTCAGCTTTGCAAAGGGGGCAGTGCATACTATAAATTCTGCAGGGTGCCCAAACTTATGCAGCCGCCATTTTTTTGTTTTCTGTTATTTTGAATGTGTAAATGATGGAAATAAAATCTAACTTTTGTTGACATATTATAAGAATGTCTAATCTGTAATTTGATGCCTTTTGGAGATTTTTCCATCTTTCCTTGGCTTCTTTATGCACATTAATACAAATTTGTAGCTGGGGTGCCCAAACTTTCGATCCCCACTGTACATGTCATATCACTATAATGGAGTACAGGGGAGCTGGATATACATTACTGCGTACAGTTTTATATTTTGGACTCTTTATTCTAAAGAAAAATGTAATTTCATAAGCTTTAAGGGGGCGTGGTTGGGGGGGGGGGTGGGGGGGGGGGTTGGAGGCGGACCTGGGCAAGGTTGGGTGGGGCAACTGGTGGAGAGTAAGGTTTGTGCCTGGCTAGTAGGTCTAGACTTGAAATTTTAAGCCCTGCTGTAGATACCCTGTAGCTGGCAACAACAGACCCCTCAGCAACAACAGATCCACCCCAGCAAAAATAAACTCCCAACTGCCAGCATCAAATCCTCCAGCAGGCAGCAACAATTACCCCTCCCTCAACAGTACATCCCCCAGCAACAATAAATCCTTTACCAGCAACAAATGTCCTCCCCAACAACAACAGATCCTCTCCAACAACAATAGATCCCCCACATACAGTGCTGGAGGTGCCGGAGGTTCCCCCACGGTCCTGCTGAAAAAAACCCTGGCTATACTTATGCCCTCATTTCTTAAATAAATGTTTTATGCAACAAATGACACATTTTTATAAAATGTAAATGTATAAATGTGTAGAAAATAAATAAAACTGACAAAACCATTGCAGACTCTCTAAATCAAATGATTGTGTGGCCTCTACCTTTGTTCAGCAAACCTAAATAGGTCATCTGTGGTGCCTTATGTGCGGTTTATGGGTCACAAGCATTCAGCTAGTTCCAGGCCTTGTAATACGTTCAACTGGAGGAGAAGGATAAAAATCAAAGCATGCTATCTACATTACCCCAGGCTGTGTATGCTGTCCATGCAATTGATGGCATTGAAAAAAATTATATATCCCAATGAACAAAAGAACAATGTGGCAACACTGAGTCTTATAGAACATTTGTTTAGCTCATTACATGAAAGTAAGGTTAATAACATAATTATTATTACAAAATCTTCAGTTTTACTCAAATTAGTTGATGCAAAAATGAATACGCCCCACGACAATAACTGCTCCATCTACTATTTTGTATGACCTCCATGATTTGTAAGGACAGCACCAAGTCTCCTTGGCATGGAAGGAACAAGTTGGCGACATATTGCAACATCGATCTTTTTCCATTCTTCAAGAACGACCTCTTTTTTGAGCCTGGGTGCTGGATGGAGAGAGATGCTCAACTTGTCTCTTCTGAATTCCCCATAGGTGTTTGATTGGGTTCAAATCTGAGTCATACCTGGCAGTGAATCACTTTCACTCACCCTGTTCTTCTTCAGAAATACAACAGTGTCTAACTGTCCAGCTCTCCTAGAGTAACTGCCTGTCTCCTGGAATCTCCTCCATGCTCTAGAGACTGTGCTGGGAGACACAGCAAACCTTCTGGCAATGGCACGTATTGATGTGCCATCCTGGAGGAGTTGGACTGCCTGTGCAACCTCTGTAGGGTCCAGGTATCGCCTCATGCTACCAGTAGTGACACTGACCCTAGCCAAATGCAAAATTAGTGAAAAACAGAAAAGATAAGTAGGGAAAAAAATGTCAGTGGCCTCCACCTGTAAAACCATTCTTGTTTTGGAGGTCATCTCATTGTTGCCCATCTAGTGCCCCTGTTAATTTCATTAACACCAAAGCAGCTGAAACTGATTAACAACCTCCTCTACTACTTAACTGACCAGATCAATATCCCAGGAGTTTAATTGACTTGATGCCGTACTCTGATTAAAAAGTGTTCCTTTAATTTATTGATCTCTCTCTCTCTATTTTTTTTTTATTTTTTAAGTGAAGCTAAGAGTTAGGAGCAATATGATAAAACAACATGCTGCATCTCTTCTGTACATAAAATACAAATATTTAGAGGTCTCTCTAACCTTCCAACAGTTGTGATACACTCCTCAGCATTGCAGCTCCCCTTTTATTTGATCATAATGTGGACTTAGGAAGATCATCATTTCTGTGAAGACAAACACAATCAGTGAGAGATCAGAGATAAATGAGAGCCTTCTATAGCTCACCTTGAAATAGAAGCCTTCTACAGTTCTGTAGCACACAAGCACTTCCTACTCCAAAAGATCACTATGATGATTCTGCAAGTAACGTTGTTAAGCAGACATTGCCCTACAGCTGTACATGCATTCAGATGGTTTGTTTTGTGTCTTTTGTCTCTGTACAAAATAAGAAAAAAAAAAAAATCAGCTTGTTTGTTCCAGATACCAAACACTTTGGGATGCCTTGTGATGCTTTAATGAGCATTGTGTTGAACATTAAAGCACATGTAAACCCTCCTATCCTTTACAGCCAGGGAAGCTGTCATCTTTGGCTTTGTTTGATCTGCAGTTGCCATGGTGCTACACATATTCAGCATTCTATTCAAAGAAGCTGCCAACACACACAGCACTTGCTGTCCATGATGAAATATCAGACGTGTTAATGCATGTGATCAGAATAGCACCAGTTGCACAGCTCCCGATGTACACAGGACGATGTCTTTTTGCACAATGATTTATGAAGGTTGGTGCTCCCTGTGACTGTATGTGCAGCCTTGTTCTGCCATCTGTTGGCATGTTACAAAACTAGTCTAAAAACATTTTGATACCACCTCGTAATTAGGAAGTCCCTAACAATGCATGCTTATGTTAATCTAAAGAGAGCGCACTAAGGGTCACCATACACATTACAATCTGACCATCCATCCTTTCTACAATCAACTTTAGATTTATCAAAAGTATGGAACAAATACCTACCTTATTTATCCAAACAACCTGTATCCAATCAGGCAGGCTTCTGTACTACACGGTTGTTGGCAGCAATAAAAGAGATTGTGCAATCAAATTGTAATATGTGGTGAGTTTTAGACGCATGAGCAGAATAAAGCTGTCTTTAGGGCTCATGTACACTGCAGCTGATAAACTCACGTTTAGGAGATGTTCAGCATTTTTTTCAGCAACCCCTGAACTCTCCCTAATGTTTTCCTATGTGTCCATGTACACATCTTCGTACACAGTCGTTTACAGTCTTTTTTTGAACGCAGAAAACTTGCATTCAGCAGTCAATTTTATGAGCATTTCAAATGCAAAACGCTTGTAAACGCAGCTAAATGAGGCAAATCGCGTTTATAAGCATTTGCGGGTTAAATTTTTTTTTAACTCTTCCAGTCCAGTTCCTGATGCTGTCCAGAGCCTTTTTTCATCATGAAAAATGCATGCAAAGAGTTTTCAAGGTACTCAGATGGACAAAACACTGAACACAGGATGTTCCTACCAAGCTTGACACAGGTTGAAATGACCAATTCACACCTCAGACCTCTCCCACCCTTGGAAACAAAAGATATGTTAATGACCATTCACATCTCAAATTCCTCATGAAGACCCCCTGCCGGGTGGCCTTAATGACTCCCTCCACCAGACACCTTTCCCACCCTTGGAAACAAAAGAAATGTTCAGGAGCAACTCACACCTAATCTCAACACATACTGCTGTCTCTGCTTCTACTCTCTGTATTTCTCTGAAACAGTCTGAAATAGTTAATAATTTACCACTTTTCAGTGCATTCTGGGCATTTGGGAGGTTCTCATGTGCTTATTTTTAAAAAACGCGTCTAAACGCAAACGCTCATAAACGCGCATAAACGCAGTATGCAAACGCAACTAAACAGACCTTTTTTAACCTACGTTTTCCAGCAGTCAGTTTCCATCGTTCAGAAGTGTCCCTTGTACATGGGGCCTTACATGGATTGAAATTCTTCTGGTTCAGCAGGGACAGGCTGAATTTCAATCCATGTATATAACCTCAATTACACAAAAGCAATATATAAGTCAATAAAAAATAATAAATATATATTATTATTTAAGTGTCCAGAAAATATATATTTAAATATGTGCAAAAAAATAAAAAATAATAAAAAGTCATTTCTTCCCAAAAAATAAATTCAAAATAATCTTCTCCCAAAGAAATGTGCTTCCACCATTCACCAGTGTAAAAACAACATCAACCGCACTCACCAGATATTGGTGAGTGTTGCGCCTTTTAGGATTGTAGAGATCCTACACCCCCTCTATATCCTCCAGAGCTCCTTATCCACCTTGTATGCCTTGATGTCCTCCTTCCACTTACTCCTGATAAGAGCTCCAAAGCAGTGCAAAAAATAAAAATACAATATTGTGATATTGTGGATCTTTTATCAGGAGTAAGTAGAAGGAGGACATCAAGGAGGACATCCCTAAAATCCTAAAAGGCGCAATACTCACCAATATCTGGTGAGTGCGGTTGATGTTGTTTTTACACGGGTGAATGGTGGAAGCACATTTCTTTGGGAGAAGATTATTTTGAATTTATTTTTTGGGAAGAAAGGACTTTTTATTATTTTTATTTTTTATTTTTTTGCACATATTTAAATATATATATTTTTGGACACTTAAATATAATATATATATTTATTATTTTTTATTGATTTACATATTGCTTTTGTGTATTGAGGTTATATACATGGTGAGGAGGTTTTTTGATTTGCAATGTTTATATATTAGTTTTATTAATTGGTGTATTGCACCTGTGCGCAGCAGCATACTTTTACCTTTATCACCCATTGTAAAGTTTTTTCCTGTGCGCTGGAGTTTGTGATATATTCAATCCATGTATGCCCACTTTGGCTGAACAATCTACTGATCGACTTCTTTTCAGCAGCCCTGTTGGAAAAAAAACATTTTATCAGTGCTGCAGGCTATAGATTGCAGTGCTGATCTGTGTTTTCTGATAACAGGGAAGTCTCCAAGCTCCCAGAATACAATGACACAGTAGGAGGATTCCCCTATCTGCCCTGAATGTGTGGATGGGGGAATTGGGTTAGTTCTTTTTGTTCAACCTGCTGCTTGAATTAAAAAAACGAAATCTAATGGCTAATCTAACACTTGTTTCTGACGCACATGGTGTGGAATGAAAATCAAAAAAAAAATGCTTCTGTACTTTGTGGTATGTGACCCGGAAAATATTAGGAAGAGAACATAACAGCCCATATCCCTATAAATCCCACTGCTGGACAGAGAGGCTCTTCAGTGGAGGCTACTGACAGTTGTTCATGGAGCAGAACGAAACCGCCAGCTCATTGATGGGATACTTTGCCTGGAAGATGTTCTGGCACTGTACACTTTGCTCAGAATTAAAGTGGGATTAAACCCAAAACCAAACATATAATATATTGCAGCTTACCAATCATTAGATGGAGTGGCTGCATTATTTATTTATTTATTTCAGGTGCTTATATAGCGCCATCAATTTACGCAGCATTAGTTTTCTTTAGGTTCTTTCTCTCTCTGTTTTCACCTGGTGATCTGGCCAGTAACGCACCTCCTGTATTAGAATGCCCCCACTCTAGATGAAGGAGCGTAGGGGGCAGATTTGGACAGCAGCATTGTCAGTCTGGGAGGAGGGAAGTGTTAGGCAGGCCATACATGGGTCGAAATTCGACCAAATTTTCATCCGAAAATTGGACCCAAGAATAATAGGCCAATTTTCTCTCTGTTAGTGGGTCAATGGCACCGGACGATTTTCATGGTTCCTCCCCTTTTCGGTGATCGGGCATGTTGGAAAATTCGTGAAAAACGACCGTTTTTTGACTCAATGATGGTCAAATCATACAATTGTTTTTCCCCAAAAAATATGCGCATGAGCCGTGACCTGGAAAGAACAGAAGTTTCATCTATTATATGGGGTGAACTTTATGACTTGGTTGGCTGATTTTCAAAATCATTGATGGCACCATCGGATTACCAAGCGAACAACATTTTCGATTTTCGGACTAAAAAATGCTTGGACTTCGAACCATGTCTGGCCTGCATTAGATGGAACAGCAGATTTAAATACACTAACAAATTGAAGCTGAACTCAAGCTCACATTTTATAAGCAGTTACAGCACACAGTTTTGTCAACCAATACATTTGAAAGAGAGCTTGTTCTTTTGAAAAACAGCAGACTTACTGGCTACATCAGCAGGTGAAAGAAAAATAATCTAAAAAACAAAAAAGGCAGCGCTCTTTAAAATAATATATCTCTAAATGAGTGAACTCAAAAAGTATTGTAATGTGAATAAATCATATATCAAATAATATCAGATGAATGTGACAAACAAATGAATCAAAAATATTTTTTTCAAATCAGTGAAAAAATATATAAATAAATGTCCAACAAAAAGTCCATAAATGATACAAATAAATAAATAAAAAGTGTACAAAAAGTCGTATTTGTGAACCAATGAATCTTCTCATACAGTGTGAATCAAAAATGTGAAAATCCACCACCAAATGCATTGGATCCACTCATCAGAGCTCCATGCTGCTAAGATTATAAACCAGATATACCCCCTTGTGCTCTGGGAGCAATGATCTGCAGCAGCACAAATCAGCTGATAGAAACTCCTTCAAGTAGCAATTGGCTCCTCATATAACCAGAATGGGACATGGAGAAAAAAAAAGGGAATCCACATAGTGTAAAACCATCCAGGCTTTATTGAACGCAAAAACGTGTTAAAACCACTCACATTAATCAGTGTCAGAGCCGACACTAGCATCACAGGCATAAGAAATCCCTATAATAGGTATTGCTCCGGTCTAAGCAGACAATGGAAGCTCATCCATACGCGTTTCGTCATCCCACATCCTCCAGGAGCAGAAACCCCCACGTCCTCCAGGAGCGGAAACCCCCACGTCCTCCAGGAGCGGAAACCCCCACGTCCTCCAGGAGCGGAAACCCCCACGTCCTCCAGGAGCGGAAACCGCTCTGTCACGAAAATAAAAATAAGCCTAAAAAGAAAACTAATGCAGCCGCCACATCTAAAAATTGGTAAGCTGAAATATAAAGATTTTTCCTTTTGGGTTTGGCATTAGAGTCTCATAAAACCTTTACTTCACTACTACACAGCTGCTACTGGATCATATAGCCCACTGGTTTCCTACATTTCTAGAGTTCACCATACACTATACAATCTGGTACAATCTTCATTGCCTCTATCTTCAGCTATGTAACGTAAGGCCTTGCCTGATTTTATACCAACCAAATGGTTTAGGTCTGTCCTCAGATACATAGTAACTATATTGGTGGCCTACACACTTTGATAAATTATCTATTTTTTTTCTTATTGACCCCTTCCAATAGGAATAATCAATTTATAGCCGACCCTTTCCATGTATAATCTATAATCAACCCTTTCGCTCAATATGCCACACACAGGAAAGTGGATTTCAATTGATGACATTGGGAAGTTCTTATTATTATTATACAGGATTTATATAGCACCAACAGTTTGCTCATTTAAATTAAATAGAAACTATAATGCTGAAAAGTAAAAAAGGAAGAAATACCCTCCATCCTGTGTCCATGTTGCACAGTGGGCAGCACAGTAGCTTAGTGGTTAGAACATATATCTTGCAGCACTGGGGTCCTTGGTTCACATGCTGGCAAAGGCACTGTCTGCATGGAGATTGCACATTCTTCTCCCACACCTCAAAGATGTGCTGGCAGGTTACTGTCTAAATTATTATTATTATTATACAGGATTTATATAGCAGTAACAGTTTGCTCAGCACTTTACAATATAGAGGGAGACAATACAGCAACAATACAGTTCAATACAAGAGGGTTAGGAGGGCCTGATCCTGGGAGCTTACAATCTAAGAGGGAGGGGCTGGTGATATAAAAGGTAATAACTGTGGGGGATGGACTGGTAGGAGGAATAGAAGATTCCGTTATTAGCTGAAGGCAGGATAGGCTTCCCTGAAGAGATAGGTTTTCAGAGATCGCCTAAAAGTAAGCAGAGTAGGTGATAGTCTGATAGAATGGGGTAGAGAGTTCCAGTAGATGGGGGAGGCTCTGGAGAAGTCGTGGAGATGAGCATGGGAGGAGGAGACAAGGGAGCTAGAGAGTAGGAGGTCATGCGAGGAGTGGAGAGTACGGTTTGGGTGATGTTTGGAGACAAGATCGGTGATGTAATTTGGGGCAGAGTTATAAATGGTTTTATATGTGATTGTTAATTTTTTGAATTTTATCCGTTGGACAATGGGAAGCCAGTGGAGGGATTGGCAGAGAGGGGAGGAGGACACTGAATGGGAAGCCAGTGGAGGGATTGGCAGAGAGGGGAGGAGGACACTGAATGGGAAGCCAGTGGAGGGATTGGCAGAGAGGGGAGGAGGACACTGAATGGGAAGCCAGTGGAGGGATTGGCAGAGAGGGGAGGAGGACACTGAATGGGAAGCCAGTGGAGGGATTGGCAGAGAGGGGTGGCAGATATGGAATGGTTAGTAAGGTGGATACGTCTGGCAGCAGCGTTCATGATAGACTGAAGAGGGGATAGCCTGCGATGAGGTAGGCCAATGAGGAGGGAGTTACAATAGTCAAGAGATAACAAGGGAGTGAATAAGTTGCTTAGTGGTTTCCGGGGTTAAGAACGGGCGTATCTTGGAGATGCTGCGGAGATGAAGTTATGGCTATTCCATTGTTTGCGGATTCCATTGTTTCATTGGAGTCAATCATTGATCAGATAATAACATTGAAGAGTGTATGGCCACCATTAAGGTGACCATACACTATACAATCTGATTGTATAGTCTCTACCATCACCTATGTAGTGGAAGGGCCTACCTGATGGGCCTACCAATTGTTTTCCTTTATATGACATAGTTTTGGCAGATCTAAGATCCCGTTCATACTATGTGCAGCTACCTACGTTTTTTCTCCTGGATAACTGAACAATAGTTTTCTGTGTGTTCTATTCACACCAGAACACATCGCGTTTCTGCTTTCCAGAGTTGTGCGATATGTGACATGTTTGCAGTAATATCCCACCTTTCTGCATGCCCCTACATGTCACCGCATAGCCAGCAGAGTGTACCGCGCTCATGTGCAGTGACATAAATGAAGTGTCACTTTGTACATTTCATATATAACGTTAAAAAAAAAGGGAGCTTTGTGATGCGATAAAACGCACATCACACTGCCTGCTGCCCGACGTCTCTACAGCTACTGCTGCCCACACCATAAACAGCTCTGGCTAGCTCTGACTTGGTGACTTGGCAAGTGCGAATGGGTCCTAAAGGCGATTGTAAAGAAATATACAATCAGATTGTACAGTGTATGGCTAGCAGTACAGATGCCAGCTATAAGATGCCTTTTTTATGTTTCTTTTACTTGAAAAATAAAAGTTAAAATCCAAACACAGTTCCATCAGTAAATTACCCTCCCCCCGATAAGACATAAAGCATCCGAATTACAGACTACCATGTGTTCACCCTGCTAAGCATTAGGCTCTCAGAACTAAAGCCTCGTACTCACGATGAAAATATCAGACCATAAATACTGCTTGTTCAATAACCTGATTGTTAGCTTGCCAGACAGTTCATGCAAAAATACCCGAAGGGACAAACGTGAACATTTTTCTTGTACGATAACAGTACAAATAATTTTGTTTAAAGTGTAATTAAACCCACAACAGTAAAATCAGTCTGTATATGCAGTAAAGCATGTTTGTTATACTCACTGTGGAACCTAAGGGGTTAATCCCCTGCATTGTGTAAAAAGTTTATTTGATCCTGTCTTCTCTGATCATCCCCTATTTCAAGCGACCACCTCTTATCTCCTGATAAGACAGACTGAACCATAGGCATTTTGCACATGATCAGTTTGGTGTGTATTGCTAGAGAGGTTTTTTTTTTCTTGGGAGAGTGCATGTGATCAGCACAGGGCCAATCAGCACTGTCAAAAGGAAGTCAGGGGTTTTGCATCCTCCTAGAGCAGAAAAAAACTCCTACTACAAGCTTTAGCTAGTGCTCTGCTGAACACATAGAAGTCACAAGACTGCTCTAACTGCTGATGAGAAAAGGTATTTAGTAGTTTATATTTACTAAAATAATTGCACTTCCATGTTCTGTGTACTGTGGGAGACCAGATATAGTGAATGCAGGGTCCTGGGTTTAGTAACACTTTAATCAGTACAGTATTCGTCTGTAAACAATTGAGTGATCAAGACCACGCATGCTCAGAAAGGAAAGAATACAGTACAATACATTACATCACATCACGTCTGAAGTTGTATTCTGCCTTAAGGGAATTTTTGTAACTTTAGTAACCTCTTCATTTTCAATATGAAACTAGCATGCAAAAAAAAAAAAAAAACGGACAGTCATTTTTCTGATAGTCTCATTGTGTGTGCTAGGTTTAAAGCGGAGCTCCACCCAAAAGGGGAGGTTCTGCTTTAAGTACTGGTCCCCCACTCCCCATGAGGAATTGGCACCTTTGATGAGCGGGTACCCGGTTTTGACAGGTACCTGCTACCATATCCGCCTAGGCGATCGAAAGCGAAAAACTCTCTAGCAATACACACCAAACTGACCATGTGCAGCTTACCCCCAAGGCTCTGTACTATCAGCAGAAGGAATGGGGACAGTGGAAGAAGGGGAGGATCAGAGAAAACAGGATCAAGCAGCCTTTTTATACAATGTGGAGGATTAACCCCTTAGATTCCACAGTGAGTATATCAAGCATGCTTTACTGCATATACAGACTGATTTTACTGTTGTGGGTTAAGTAACACTTTAAAGTGCATATACATTCAAAATGTTTTGCTTTAGTTTTGGATAGAGTGTGAAGGGGTAAGTACCCCATTGCTGACTGTGTCCTGTTAGGGAGAATCACCTTCTCTATATGTCCTGGTAATCATTGCCACAGAGACTAAAAATGACAGAAAAAACAAAATCTTGAAAACATTTAGAGTGACTTCCTGTACATCTACAGCAGGGGTGCCAAACTGGTGGCCCTCCAGCTGTTTCAAAACTACAAGTCCCATCATGCCTCTGCCTTTGGGAGTCATGCTTGTAACTGTCAATCTTGCAATGCCTCATGGGACTTGTAGTTTGGCAACAGCTGGAGGGCTGTCAGTTTGACACCTGTGATCTACAGTATAGGAAGTAAAGGGAAGTGTCCCCAATGAGACGCAGATGGCAAGACCTCACAAAGGGTTAATAATATACCACCATTCCTTGTAGCAGTTAACATCTTTTTACTGTAAACTCTGATCCACTGGGTTAAAAGGATATGTTCACCTTTTAACAAAAAAATTATAAATGCACATTTTTATTGTAGGTAAAAAAATGTGCATTTATTATTTTTTTGGAGCCTGCAAAGCATTGGACCAGTGATCAGCAGAAGGCTGGTACCATCCGGGCAGGCAGCTTTACACTGATAGGTAGAATCAATGAACTACCAGAGTGCTCAACAGTGCCGTGGTAGTTCATTGAGAACTACAAGCCGAGAGCCGCAAAGGTTGTTGGGACTTGTAGTTTCCCATTCGCAGAATTCTGTGAATGAAAGATACAGCTGGGCGGGGTCAGAACCGGGGATCAGGGGTGCTGGGGGGGTGCGGAGGCTGGTCTCACAGTAACATATTACAAAACGTTAACTTATTTTTTAAATTACATAAAAACTATAATATTGAAAAGTAAAAAAGGAAGAAATATCCTCCATCCTGTGTCCATGGTGAACAGTGGGCAGCACAGTAGCTTGGTGGTTAGAACTCATATCTTGCAGCACTGGGGTCCTTGATTCACATGCTGGCAAAGGCACTGTCTACATGGAGATTGCACATTCTTCTCCCACACTTCAGAGATGTGCTTGCTAAATTATTATTATTATACAGGATTTATATAGCGCCAACAGTTTGCTCAGCGCTTTACAATATAACGGGAGATAATACAGCAACAATACAGTTCAATACAAGAGGGATAGGAGGGCCTGATCCTGGGAGCTTACAATGTCTAAATGATGCTAGGTTCACACTTAAGCATTTTCTGCAGCATTTTGCAGAAACGCAGTACAGTCCATTTAACATGATTTCCGTTGGGACAGGTCCACATCTCCGCGTTTTCACCTGGTTTGTTTTTTGGAAAAGGTCAGGGACTTTGAATGCAAAAAGTTGCATTTTAGGTTCTATGGACTTCAATGGAAACACTGCAGAAAAGAATGTAGTGCGTTTTTGCTCTTTGATGCGTTTTAAATCTGCCTAGCAAAAAGAAAAAAAATGGAAATAAAAAACACAAAACGCATAAAAATGCAGATGCAAAAACGCAAAATACAATGCAGAATGGGCTCCAATACAACCTGCATAGGTGTGAACCTAGCCTTAGTCCTAGTGTGTGTATATGCATAGGATAGACAGGGGCCTTAGACTGTAAGCTCCTTGAGCACAGGGACTGATATGAAGGTGCAGTATGTAGAGCTCTCCATAAATTGTGGGTGCCATATAAATACCTGTAATAAAAAAAAAAAAAACAGTGAAGCTAGATCAGTTACATTGCTGTCCATGGAATGCAATGGGGTTGATTTCCTGAGCCCGGGTTCACATATATGAGGTGCGGTATAACGCATGTGATTCGTACAGGAACCGCACAGCATTCCTCTGCAAATCACATGCGATTTGTGTGCGGTGCGATTGGAGCCATACATGTCATATGGCTCTATTCGCAGCGCTCCCACACCAAAAACGCGCAGGACCCTTTTTTTGGTGCGCACTAGAATCGGATCGCATGGGTATTCACACCTATGTGATCCGATTCTGCACATCGCTCCATGTTTTGCGGACAGCTTTCGGGGTGTTGTTAACTTAACATACACACCTGCAGCAGTTCCCATGAATGGGGTGCGATTCTGATGCAGTGCGGAATTCGCACTGAAAACGCTACAAATTCCACACTGCATGAACCAGAAGGTAAATATACAGTGCACTGCCTATTTGCCTTTAGTATATCAACCCCATTGCATTGCAGGAATCATTGTCTCGGATCGCTCTGTACAGTATAGCGATGTAACATGACTCGGTGACAGCTGGGAGCCTGCGATCCATCCCACTGCCTGCCTGGTAAGTTAGACATTTCCAAACAAATGTGAGGACCCCGTGCTTGTTTAGTCAAGCTGGTAAAAACCTGTCATTATAAAAGATACACACGGAGGTAATGTCAGCATCTGCACGGTTCATTACCAGACACCTGAGGGTATAAGATTTCCAGGAATGGCGCAATACATACAGATAAATAGAAAATGAGTATCTTCCAAGTATTGTGTATTCAGTGCACAATGTATAATATGAATGGCATGGTTCAATGGGCACAACTACAAATCAGGGGTCCTGTATTAACATTTTAATGGGGCCCCCAGCTACTTCTTTTTGTGGCACCCAGCAGCATCAACTGTGAAGATACTGCCATTGATGTTACCATAAATATGCCTAAGGCCTCTTGTAGATGTCTGTTCTTTTATTCCGATCAGCGGGGGATCAGTGAATAGATCCTCTTCTAAATGGGAGCTGAAGGGAACAGAGGACACTTTTGTTGACAACCATGTCTGCTCTTTTTTCCTCCAGTTTGTGAGCAGAGATAAATGGACTCATGTTAGGTCTATGGGCAGGTGAATGTAAACGGATGTCAAGTTTAAGTACAAAAAAAATGGAAAAGGATGAAAACCTTTTCTGTTTTTTTTTCAGATCTAGGTGGATTTGGAGGTAATCAGATGTAAATGGATACTTGTTCTTTGACATCTGCCTGCTCACAGACTGACAATGAATTTCCAATCAGATCCGCCCAGAAACCAACAGACGGATTTGATCAGACCACTTGTGTGAACGAACCCTAAAGCAGGTCATAGACGGGTCGAACATCGGCCAATTTAGAAAAAAAACCAAAAAAACGAAAAATCGGTAATTTTATTGGCCGACGTTACCACCAACGTTAAAAAAATCGGCCGATTTTCAACCCGTCTATGGCCTGCATTAACCCCATTACTTCTGTCCCTTGCAGAGAGGGGAGCACACCATACAATGTGACAGCAATACAAATACATTATTTGGATTACAATGTTTTTATTTGGATACAGATGTTTTTATTTGGATACAAATTGATACATTTGCTGCAACCACAAGACTTTTTCATATAAAATATAATAGCGGGCTTGACTTCCAGTTCATAGAAAGGATTCAGGTGTCTCCCATTCCTATGATCGATTCACTTTAGCAGAATAAAATTTCTTCTTTTTCTTCTTCTTTTTCTTCTTCTTCTTTTTCTTCTTCTCCTTCTTTTACTTCCTCTTCTTCTTTCTTTCTTCTTCTTCTTGCAGGTCACAGCTCATGCGTAGATTTTTTATCAGTAAAACGATCGGATTGCCCATCATTGCTGGGAAAATCGGCCGATCGTCAAAATCGGCTGCAAATTTTCCAACATGACTGATAAAAAAAATGTGCAAAAACCCCAAAAAATGGCCGACCAATTAAGCCACAAACGGTCCGAAAATCGGCCGATTTTTTTTTGGACATAAAATGAGCCGATTTTCGACCTGTCTATGGCCGGCATAAGCCCCTGGTCACATCGGGTGCGACTTGGCATGTGATTTGCATACCAGGTGACTTGCAAATCGTATGCCAAGTCGCACCCTATTGTCCGCTATTAGACCAGTCATATATATGCGGTTCTGACTTGGTCGGTGCCGCACCGATTTCTAAAGTAGTACATGCACTACTTTTGGTACGATTTGCATAGACATCTGTGTCAGATGTCTTGCAAATCGCAATGAAATCGTCAGATCACCCGATTTTGAAATCATGCGACTTCACTGTAAGTCGCACGATTTCAAAATTGGCTTTGATGTGACCAGGGGGTAAGGGCCTTTTCACACAGGTAGTTCTATCAGGTCCGCTGTCAGTTTTTCAGGTGGCATTCCCGTGATTAGATGATCCCTGCATTCCTATGGACTGGCAGGTGCGCAATCACTTTCCCAGGACCCACAGCCGCCATGTATAGCTGCCCATTAAGATGAATTAGACGGTGAGACTGTACACAAATACACAAGGTACAGCCCCTTTATAGTTGTGTGCATGAAACTTTACCTGAGGACAAGTAGAAAGACAGCTGTCAGCATAGTTATTACATTATCATTACAGCATGTACTAAAATAAACTGTTGGCTTGATAACATTTGTGGTAAAAACACATGGTTGAGCCGCATTTTTACCACTTCTAACATTCCCCTTAAGCTGCAAAGGCAGTGGCCCCTTAAGCTGCACACATGCCATGGCAAGGATTAAACCCCCTTCTGTGTTCAGCGGGCAGTATTACCCACTAAACATGCCCAATCGAATGAATGGGGCTGCACCGCGTCCACATGCAATGCACATGGTTGCTGTGCAGGCTTTTGGGGTTTAATACAGGCAATGAGGATAATAATGCCTCTTCACAGCCTGTCACATCATTCGAAAAGCAATCCACTACAGAGGGCTCAACTGTGCACGTAGCGCATCCCTAAACTCTGCACTCTGAAGGTAGCGCTTCCCTGAACTCTGCACTCTGTATGTATCGCACTCTTGAATTCAGCACCCTATACACAGCACATCCCTGAACTCTGTACGTATCACACTCTTGAACTCTGCACCCTGTACACAGCACATCCCTGAACTCTGCACTTGGTACGTAGTGCACTACAGAACTCTGCACTCTGTACTTAGCATATTCCTGAACTCTGTATGTAGCACACTCCTTAACTCTGCACTCTGCATAGCACATCCCTGAACTCTGCACTGTGTATGTAGCGTACTCCTGAACTCTTTACATAGCGCATCGCTAAAACTTTACAGTCTGTACAAAGCATATCCCTGAACTCTGTACATAGTGTATCCTTGAACTCTGCAATCTGTACGTAGCACATCCCTGAACTCTGCACTCTGTACACAGTGCCTTCCTTAACGCTGTACTCCATACGTAGCGGACCCCTGAACTCTGCACTTTGTACGCAGCTTACCACTGAACTCTGCACTTTGTACGCAGCTTACCACTGAACTCTGCACTCCATACTTAGCACCAGGGGTGTATTTAGCATAAGGCACTTGCCTAGGGCGACATTTTTCAGGGTGGCAGCACCTCCCTCTAGAAGAAGGGATAAAAGAAGGGACATGTGCACCATGGGAACCAGGTGGGATCCAAGAGAGGCTGCAGCCTGTTCGATGGTGTATGTAGAGCCTGGCTCTCGCTCCCGGGGATGTCCAGAGCTGTGAAGATGAGTGTCTCTCTATCACTGTGGGGGGGGGGGGAGTAGTGGAAGGCTCGTTGTTGGTCAGTGTCATTCTCTCTACATGGGGGGGGGAAGGGGGGGTTGTGTTGGTCGGTGTCCATGTGGGCATACGGTTTTCGCATTGCCTAGGGCAGCACAAAACCTAAATACGCCACTGCTTAGCACATCCCTGAACTCTGCACTCTGTACTTAGCACATTCCTGAACTCTGTATGTAGCATAGCGGAGCCATACAAAGCAGTGTGCTTACAGTGGAAAGCACAGACACAGCCCCATAGTAAAACACACAGCACACAGTTAACCCTTTGATCACCCCACATGTTAACTCGTTCCTGCCCAATGCCATTAGTACAGTGTCAGTGCTTTTTATTAGCACTGATCACTGTATTGGTGTCACTGGGGATGTCAGTGACACCAAGCCAGTTCCCTCCAGTGTCAGAATGCCTGTCGCAGCCCCGCTATAAGTCGCTGGTCGCTGCCATTACTAGTAAAAAAATTCCATTATATATACTGCCATTTGTAAACGCTATAACTTTCAGGTAAACCAATTAATTTACACGTATTGGGATTTTTTTTTAGTAAAGACATGTAGCAGAATACATTTTGGCCTAAATTTATGATGAAATTTGATTTTTAAAATTTTTTTACTGGACATGTTTAATAGCAAAAAGTCAAAAATATAGTTTTTGTCAGTCTTTTTTGTTTATAGAGTAAAAAAACGCAAAGGCGATCAAATACCACAGAAAGAAAGCTCTATCTGTGGTGGAAAAACATTTCATTTCAATTTCATTTGGGTGCAGCATCGCATGACCGCGCAATTGTCAGTTAAAGTAGCACAGCCCCGTATAGCAAAAAATGGCCTGGTCAGGAAGGGGGGTAAATCTTCTGGAAGGTAAGTGGTTTAATGGAAACTGATTAAACTAGGGAGTCTGAGAGTGGTGGGAGAGCATTTGGACTTCTGGTTTTATATCATGATATTTTATATGATTTAACAATTGTTAATGCTCCTGTACTTCTGAAATAGAATCCTCAGCTTGTCTTTACACAACACCATTGTTTTCTGTCCAGAAAGGCTGCAATAGGTATACAGAGTTCATTTCAGAGGGGCTGGGCTGTAGTACCAGTTCTGAAGGCAATACATCTACATTGCTAAGACAGATAAACAAATGCTGAGGTCTGTGACTAGGGAGGCTGAACGGCTCTTCTAGACTACAGACTTTACAATTCAATTTCCTCCAGAGTCTTCCTAATGGCGCCTCTGAACAGGCCCATAGCGTGGGCTGCTATGATTATTGTTACATAGCTCAACAGATTTCAGCACAAAGCTACAATAGCCTCCAGGTAGGAATGTGCAGGCCTGATCCTCCATTACACAAGACACTTGCAATCCATCAACACAGACATGGCGGAGCAGATATGTGGTGTAGCGACATTAGAGTGCCTTGTTTCCAGTGTACTAAGATAGATCACTGCAACTTTTTGTGGGCCAGGCTCCAACCAACACTCCTAAAGGGTTACAAAAAACTGCTTATGCAGATAAGGGGCGTCTGTAGATAAAAAAACAAACTTTGCAGCTCTGACTAAAGTTGAATAATACCCTTGTTACGTGTGGAGGCCATTTATGTATGTCGCCATCAGGGCTGCTGTTAGAAACAACAGGGTCCCATACAGCCAACCTGAAAGCCCCCCACAAAAAAATTAAGTTTACTATGCTTCAGTTATGAACACAGTGAGTGATTGATACCGATCACTCACTGTATTCATTCAGAAAAGGAAGGGGCTGGTAAATGTGACATATTTATCGCATCCTTCCCCCTCTCTCCATCCTGAAGGATCTTATTGTGTGCTTGCAGCTGCCAGCGGAGGGAAGACGGCAGCACAGTGGGGGGCACACAGAGGGGCCTGGGCAGCATGCAGGGGGCACGGGAACAAAGGGGACTTGCAGACTAATTATTACGGGGGGGGAGTCCTTTGAGATGTTCTTCTGCTGGCTGTCATAGGGGCCCTTAAAGAGTGTCAGTGCACTTAACCGCCTCCCGCACACCATATAAGGTAATGACGGGCTCAAGGCAGTTCTCTTGTTCTGGGAGGACATCATATGACGTCCTCCCACTCCAACCGCATATGCACGCCCCCGGGGGGCACGCATCGCGGCGATCAGTGGTGCGCTGTGGTGGGACACAGCAGATCACCGATCAACGGAAAGAGCGGAAGACATCAGCTCTGTCATGTGGTCAGCTGTGTCATATGATCGCATGCAAATAAGGAAATGCCGGTTATCGGCATTCCTCTCCTCACGAGCTGTCATGCTGACAGCTTGTGAGGAGAGGAGAGCCGGTAATCGGCATTACTCAGAGGGGACATGTACACTGATCATCAGAGCACTGATGATCAGTGTAGCCCCATCAGTGCCACCTGTCAGTTTCCATTAATGCAACCTGTCAGTGCCCATCAGTGCCACATATCAGTGCCCATCTGAGCTGCCTTTCAGTGCCACCTATCCGTGCCAATCAGTGCCACCTATCAGTGCCGCCTATCAGTGCTCGTCAGTGCCGCCTAACAGTGCCAGTCAGTGCCACCTATCAGTGCCATATATGAGTGCTGCCTTTCAGTGCCCATCAGTGATGCTTATCAATGCCCATCAGTGCCACCTACCAGTGCCTCCTTATCAGTGCCCATCAGTGCCACCTATCAGTGTCCATCAGTGCAGCCTATCAGTGCCCATCACTGCAGCCTCATTAGCACACATCAGTGAAGGAGATAAATCACTTATTTACAAAATTTTATAACAGAAACTAAGAAAAAAAAGTTTGTTTTTTTTCAAAATTTTCAGTTGTTTTTAGTTTGTTTGGCAAAAAATAAAAAATCCAGAGTTGATTAAATAACACCAAAAGAAAGCTCTATCTGTCTCAAAAAAATTATAACAATTTCATATGGGTACAATGTTGCATGACCGCACAATTGTCATTCAAAGTGCGACAGTGCTGAAATCTGGAAATTGGCCTGGGCAGGAAGGGGGTATAAGTGCCCTGTAGCAAGTGGTTAACAACAGTCCCAGTTAACCTGCCTGCAGTATAGGTACAGTGTAGGTACAGCATAGTTTCGGCACAGGTACATGGTAGATGTGGTTCAGATGCAGTAAAGGTTCAGTATAAAGAGGTATAGGATTGGTAAAGATGCAGTTTGTTTGGAATAGGTACATAGAGGGTGCAGTATGGGTGCGGTATGGATTGGGTACACTTGGTGTCCTTCTCTTAGTAGCTCAGTCCCTACTAGCAGTATCATCAATGGGCAAATAGCCCTCTCACCAGGCTCTGGGATGCTGCAGTGACCTCTCGCCGTAAAAGGGGGATCCTACCAATCTAATCCTGAAAGCCTCCAGTGATCACTGGTGGGAAGCAGAGGGTGAGTGGACTCTCCAGTGTCCCTGTGGCAGTGGTACAGGTGATGTGATTTTGGGGGTGCTGCACTGCCTTGGGTGTCCTCACTCCCAGTCTCAGGCTCAGATCTCCGATGGTATGGTCTCCCGCTGGCAGGTAAATATACACACAGAGTTGCTTACTCTCTAACTTCCTCCGTGCCAAAAGGAAGAGCTCTCCCAGGCAGTTTAATAAAAATCATCACACATGTGCAGCGGCTGGATGGTAAAGCCCACTTTTCCTATGACTGGGCAGCACAGTGGCTAAATGGTTAGCACTTCCACCCGGCAGTACTCGGGTCGTTGGTTGAAATCCCAGCCATGGCACCACCTACGTGGAGTTTGCATGTTCTCCCTGTGCCTGCGTGGGTTTCTTCCGGGTACTCCGGTTTCCTCCCACACTCCAAAGACATGCTGGTAGGTGAATTGGATCCTGTCTAAATTGGCCCTAGTATGTGTATGTATGAATGTAAGTTAGGGACCTTAGATTGTATGCCCTTGAGGGTTAGGGACTGATGTGAATGTATAATATATATGTAAAGCGCTGCATAAATTGACAGTGCTGTATAAATACCTGAAATAAATAAAAATAATAAATCATTTTTGATGGGAGACTCAGCATGGTTTCTTGTGAAAAGCTGCTATTCATGGCCGTTTGCATGTAATTAAACATGCAGTGATTACCTGTTGATGATCAGCCCTAGACGTTCATATATGTGACTAGATTAAAGATGTATTTTATCTTTCTCCAGATCACACTCTAATAATATTTCTTTATTTTTAACACCCTTTAGTTAAAGGAGTTCTCTAGTCACAGGATTTGCGTTCATTTGATTACATCAGCATTGTAATAAAAATCCAATCCAATATAAAGTATAACCCCTTGGCGCTGGCGCCTCCGGCCCTTTCAGGGGTTCCAGAAGCTGGGAGGCGGGGCGGGGTTTTAGGGTCATGTGACCGCCATGATTCGCTGTCATGGCGGTCACATGATCAGGAAAGGTCCCAATCGCAAGAGGAGATCGGGACCTTTCCGTGAGTACCAGACGTGTTCTGGGAGCGCGCAGGACGCAAGCTCTCAGCACATATGTTGTTCTTAATTGCACGCAAATGTGCGGCTGCTCGGCGTCAAGGCCCAGACGTTGAGTGCAGCCGGCGCCAAGAGGTTAAAGATCTCCATTCATGTTGTAACTTCTGCCTGTCTGCTGGACAACTCTTTCCACAACTTCCTGGGTTCCCTGCATGCTCTGCAGCTTCTCCTCTCCTGTTTACTTTCCATGTCTAAGGACTACATATCCCATGGTACCTTGCTGTTTTGGAAGCCATGATTCCTGTATTGACTCCGCCTCCTGAAGTTCCTCCTCTCAGCCCCTCTATAGTTTAGAAGGTAGGCTCTGTGACAGAGCAGACTCACAGGGAATAGTGACTACAGGTCACAGAATTCAAAGAAGGAAATGTGTGGGGATCTTCACAAATTAAGTTTACCAACTTCAGGACCATTCAGATTACTAGGAGTAGGCTATAAATAATTGGAATACAATGTGGAAATTAATATATGATTTTACATTTTGCACATTGATACACTTTAACCATGTCAGTACTGGGCACTTTCACCCCCTTCCTGCCAAGACCAGTTTTCAGCTTTATCATTTTAATGACCATTGTGCAGTCATGCAACACTGTACCCAAACCAATCTTTCACCATTTTTTTGAGACAAATAGAGCCTTTGTTTGGTGGTATTTAACCGATTAAGGCCCACCCACAATACATTTACCACTGCAGGGCAGGCCTTCTGCGCAAAATCACGTATATATATATGTGATTCTGCATTTCCGGGTGGGGGGGAGCGCGACCACCCTACCCGTGCCGCCAATCGTGGCCCCAGGTGTCAATCACCGGGTCCTGGCCGGTGATTGTCCACTGGCGCCGGTGATTACCGGCAATCACCGACAGGGAGGAGGGCTGCATTGTTTACAGTTTGGGTACACTACTCGGGATGGCTGAGCACAGCCATCCCGATCAGTGTACTTACAGTGAGTAAAACACTCCCATCACACAGTTTACCCTTTGATCGCCCCTGAATGTTAGCCCCTTCCTGCTGAGTGCCATTAGTACAGTGTCAGTGCTTTTTTTTTTAGCACTGATCAAAGTATTGGTGTCACTGGGGATGTCAGTGAAACCAAATCCGTTCCCTCCCAATGTCAGAATGTCCGCCGCTGTCTCTCAATAAGTTGCTGATCGCCACCATAAGTCGCTGATTGCCGCCATAAGTCGCTGATCGCCACTGTTAGTATAAAAACAAAAAAAATTCCAGTATCTCTACCGCCATTTGTAGACGCTATAACCTTCACATAAACCAATTAATTTATATGTATTGGGATTTGTTTTAGCAAAGACATGTCAGGGATTCATTTTGGTCTAAATTTCTGACGAAATTTGATTTTTACATTTTTTTACTGGACATGTTTCATAGCAAAAAGTCCAAAATATTTTATTTTCTCAAAATTGTCACTCTTTTTTTTAGTGCAAAAAATAAAAAATGCAAAGGCGATCAAATACCACCAAACGAAAAGCTCAATTCGTGGGAAAAAAGGATGTAAACTTCATTTGGGTGCAGTGTTGCATGAACACGCAATTGTCAGTTAAAGTAACGTAGCGCCGTAACGCAAACCATTTCTTTAACTGCTTCCTGACTGCCCTATAGCAGAAATACTGCTACAGGGCGGCACAGGTGCACAAAATCACGCATATATACATGATTCGCGCTCCCATGGTTTTCACGCCCTTCCCAGATTGCGTTAGATTGCCCATCAGTACACCAGTAATCACATTTAACCCCTTGATTACCATGAACACGCTCATACAAAATAAACCTCCATTGCTAGTATAGTGTCTGAACAGATCAATATCTTTGATCAGATCAGCACTATACCAGCGTTCACATTAGTATAGTGTCCCCAAAAACAGCGGAATCAGCCCCGGCACCTGCCAATACCTGCGTTTAGCCCCCCCCCTTCTCCCCCTGCAAGTGCAGTGTCAGTAGGTCACTGACACTTGATACATTGCACACAAAACCGCAGTGTTGGCAGAATCAGGCCTGATCTCTGCTAGCACTTGCTGGTATATTTTGATCACTCTCATATGCAGCAGAGTGCCAGTACTAGTGCCGCTCTACCTTTTGGCGAGCATCAGCGGCCTAGTACATCCTGCTCTGTCACATACCAGCACTGCAGTATCACTTGGTGATGTGGCGAGTCCCATAAGTGCACAAGTATTGTCCCGCAACCACCAAGAATTCGCACACAGGTCCGTAGAGCCCCTAGTATCCTTCCGAATGTGCTTGCAAATGTGGCAGCCCACAAATTCTGCAGCACCCATAATTCCCCCATTCACTGTCCAACTTGGAATTCAGGTGGAAACAGAAAATTTAACAACTGCCCTTGATTTTTTGGATCTGTTTTTCACAGAAGATCTGTATGCATTGAATGTGGATCAAAGCAATTTATATGCACAACAATTTATCGCCGCCAACACAAATTCAAACCTTGCCAGACCATTCACATGGAAACCGATTACGGTTTCCAAATTTAAATTTGTTTGGGGCCTAACCCTCAACATGGGCATTACTAAAAAAATTATTTGAGGTTGTATTGGTCCACAGACCCAATTCCTCATATGCCCGTGTTCTCTGCTGCCATGGTCAGGCATAGATATGAGAGTATAATGTGTTTTATGCATTTCAATGACAACACACTCTGTCATCCTCGGGGAGACTCTGAATTTGACCGACTCCACAAAATTTGGCTCCTCGTAAATCACCTTAACCAAAAATTTGCAGATGTCTATATTCCCCAGCAAAAAATCTGCGTTGAAGAGTCCCTCATTAATTTTTCTTGCCACCTTGCATTCAAACAATTTCTCCCCAGCAAGCGTGCCAGATATGGGGTCAAGATGTATAAGACACAAAAAGAGAAAATGCCACCAAAAACAGGCACGGTAGCCTTATATTAAGCTCAGACTCACCAAATCATAATGGTGTGGGTGTAACCCTAGCATATTACAAAAAACAAAAAGTAGTAATTGCATAGGTCATACTACCAATGTAGGTAATGACCACCCAGGCAATGTAACTCACGTGTAAAACCACATATTTATTACTCCCATGACGGGAAAGAAGTGATATCTGTTGAAAAAGTCTGCACTGATTGGCGGACGAAACTCGTCAACATTGGTACATTGCCTGTGTTTCGGTAACGTGGTGGTGGTGAGTGCGCAGAATATCCATCCATCCGTGACCTCACGCTGACATACACATGACATGGCACACTCCAACACTGTATAATTCCATGATTATGGATATGCTCTTTTTGGATATCAACCTGGCTTTCACTGGCTTTAAATTGAAGATGATCTTTATTTTTGCACATTGGACAGCATGATATTTTTCAACACTGTATAATTCCATGGTCATATTTCCTTTACTCTGGCCATCTATCCGACCTCATTCTGAGATCCTTGAGGAATTTGTTCATGCTCTTCACAGGGCTTATTTTCTATTTTTATTTTATTTTTTGCTCTCCACATGTCCGGGCTGATCCAGCTTTCACATGTCATGATATATATTTAGCTGCTAATGGTTACTGCTTTCTATAAGCTATGATTATCAGATCATTCTTTGATGGCTATATGTTATGACCTGTTTGTTTAGTAACTGTTTGTTATGGAACATATCAGCACTGTATAATCTCATAATAGTCTCAAGCGACAACCCATATGATTAACGCATTGCAATCCGGACAGCTCTTTTTGTATTGTTTTTTATTATATGTTAAGTGATTCTGTGTTTCACTGTCAACAGATATCACTTTTTCCCCCGTCATGGAACTAATAAATATGTGGTGTTACACGTGAGCTACATTGCCTTGGTGGTCATACCTACTTTGGTAGTATGTGCTATGCAACTACTACTTTTTGCTTTTTGTCAAGATGTGAGAGGGCAACAGGCTATACATATAAGTTTCGGATTTACGAGGGAAAAGATAGTCATGTGGAGCCCCCCGATTGCCCAGACTACATGGGGAACAGTGGCAAGATAGATTTGGACTTGGTGTCATCCTTTTTCCATATGGGGTACCACTTATACAAGACAATTTTTATTCAAGCGTGCCACTATTTAGACATTTCTACAATCTTGGAATTGGCGCATGTGGTACCGTGCGACCTAATGTGTGCCCACTATTAGAAGTGGGTGTATGCAGGGTGGTATATTCTAATGGTGGGCATACAACACACTCTTTCTGGCAGAGATTTCTTCTCTTTTTTTCATTCAGCCCACAGGCTGCATACAAAAAAAAAAAAAAGAAAATAGCATATATACCCAACAAGAACCAGTCACGTACTGATACATCACTGGACTTTGAAAGGTTATACCAGGATGAAGCCTACAGCTGCAGGCATCATCCTGGTGATCTGGCTTTCATATAAAAGCCGGCGATTGGCTTTCATATAAAAGCAATCCTAGTGGCTAATTACCTGCAGGATTGCTTTTACAAGCAGCGGGAAACAATGCCCCCCCCTCCCCCTCCATCTTCCACAGTCTTTTCGGGCAGTCCCGTGCCATCGGGGGAACCTGAGAATGCTGGCGGTGTTTCTGCCAGCTGACCATGGAGCTGATTGGAGACCGGAATGGTGCCAATCATCTCTATAGTCTAAGAAATCAGACGCTACGAGCATTTCATCACTTCAGTTTTGCAGGATATAAACAGTGCCATTTGTAAATTGGAAAAGCATCTGATCACACCGATCTTGGTTTGATTAGATAATGTAAGGGCAGAAGAGATATCCAGAGTCTGGTAGACCCCAGATTTCTCAAAAAGAATATATGACAATGCCCATTGATGCTATAGGGGGTATTTGCATTCCCTGTGATAGCATTAAAAGTGATCAAAAAAAAAAAAAATGAAAGTAATGAAAAGTAATCAGAAAAATCAAAATAACTTAAAAAAAAAAAGAAGAAGCTGTCACCCCCCCCCCGCGCGCGCACGCACAGGTGTGCACGAGCGTTGACCCTGTGCCGGTATGTAAACAGTGGTTGCGCCATGCATGTGAGGTATCGCCGCGAACATCAGATCAAGGGCAGTAATTCTAGCACTAGACCTCCTCTGTAAATCTAAAATGGTAGCTTGTAAAGGATTTTAAAGCGTTACCTATGGATATTAAAAATGTATTCAAAATCCTAACACTGACGTACAAAGCTGTCCATCATACTGCCCCAATCTACATCACCAACCTAATATCCAAGTATCACCCTACACGCACTCTCCGCTCCTCACAAGATCGCCTTCTCTCTAGTTCCCTAGTCTCCTACTCCCATGCCCGCCTCCAGGACTTCTCCAGGGTGTCACCCATACTCTGGAACTCCCTACCCCAATCCATCAGACTATCACCTACTCTCCTCTCCTTTAGGCGCACCCTGAAAACCCACCTCTACAGGGAAGCTTACCCCACCCACTGCTAATTCCCGACCTCCTCCACTCTTCCTACCACTCCATCCCCCACAGCTATTTTCTCCTGTACCACTATCCCCTCCCTCCTAGATTGTAAGCTCCAGGGAGCAGGGCCCTCGAACCCCTCGTGTATCGCATTGTATTGTTATTGTACTGTCGCATGTTCTGTCTCCCATTGTAATGTACAGCGCTGAGCGAACTGTTGGCGCTTTATAAATACTGTATAATAATAATAATGCATGCAGTTTGTCGCCATTGCACGGGGCATGCACAGTTTTAAAGCATGTCATGTTTGGTATCTATTTACTCGGTATACCATCATGGTTTATGTTTTACCAAATAATTGGCCAATATATTGTGTTTTTGTGCATTAAAAGTAAAAAAAATATATATATTTTATTTAATTTTACGTTTGAAAAATCGCTGCAGGAATACTATGTAACATAAAAAATTGCAGCACCCACCATTTTATTCACTAGGGTATCTGCCTTAAATAAATATAATGTTTGGCGGTTCAAAGTAATTTTCTAGCAAAAAATACTGATTTTTTTTCATGTGAACAAAAAGTGTCAGAAAAGGCTTGGTCTTCAGGTGGTTAGAAGAGTGAGTGATGTGTGGCATAAACTTCTAATGCTGGGCATAAAATGTCCCCACCCCCCAAAACGACCCCTTTTTGGAAAGTAGACACCCCAAACTATTTGCTGAGAGGTATGTTGAGTCAATAGAAGCATTTATTTTTTTACCACAATTTTTTGGAAAATGACAATAAAAAATTTAATTGTTTTTTTTTTTTACACAAAATTGTCACTTTAATGATTTATTGCTCACACATGCCATGGGTATATGTGGAATTACTCCCCAAAATACATTCTGCTATTACTTCCGAATATGGGGGTACCACATGTGAGAGGATTTTTGGCAGTCTAGCCAATTACAGGACCCCAAAATCCAATAGGCACCTTCAGGCTTTTAAAGGGCTTTTTTTCCTCATTACACTTCCTGTCTATCTATCACAGTTTCAGGGGCTATGAAATGCCAGGATAGAACCAAAACCCCCCAAATGACCCCTTTTTGGAAAGTAAACACCCAAAGGAATTTGATAAGAAGCATGGTTAGTATTTTGCAAATCTTGTTTGTTGCCACAAGTTTTTGGAAAATAAAGACAAAAACGAAAACATATTTTTCTTTTATATATATATATATATATATATATATATATATATTTTTTTTTTTTTTGAAACCTTGTGAGAAAAAGTTAGATCTGTAAAATACTCACCATGCCTCTTTTTAAATTCCTTGGGGTGTCTACTTTCTAAAAAGGGGTCATTGGGGGGGTTTGGTGCTATCCTGGCATTTCAGGACCTCCGAAACTGTGATAGGTAGTGAGGAAGTGAAATGAGGAAGTTACGCACTTTCAGGCTTTCAAATTGGTCATTGGATTTCAGGCTCCTGTATGTGGTTAGGCTCCCAAAAAGTCTCACACATGTAGTATCCCCATACTTGGTAGAAGTAGCAGAATGTATTTTGGGGTGCAATCCCACATATACCCATGGCTTGTGTGAGAAATATATAATTTAAATGACAACTTTGTGTAAAAGAAAAAATGTTTCTGTAATTTTCCAAAAACTTGTGGAAAAAACAACCTCTTCTATGGACTCAATACGCCTCTCAGCAGATAGATTAGGGTGTCTACTTTCCAAAAAGGGGTAATTTGGGGGTGTTTGTACTATCCTGGTATTTTAGCACCTCAAGAAATGTGATGGGCAGTCAGAGTAAAAGCTGTGTAAATTCCATTATCTATACCATAGTTTGTAGACGCTATAACTTTCACACAATATACACTTATTGGGATTTTTACCAAAAACATGTAGCAGAATACATTTTGGCCTAAATTTATGACTAAATTAATATATAGTTTACTATATATTTTTTATAGCCGAAAGTAAAAAAATATTGTTTCTCTTTAAATTTTCTGTCTTTTTTTGTTTATAGCGCAAAAATAAAATTCGCACAGGTGATCAAATACCACTGAAAGAAAGTTCTATTTGTGTGAAAAAAGTACGTAAATTTCGTTTGGGTACAACATTGTATGACCGTGCAATTATCAGTTGAATTAGTGCAGCGCTGAATGGAAAAATGAGGCCTGGTCATTAAAGGGGGTAAATCCTCAGGATGGCAAGTGGTTAATCACCACTGGGGTTTTTATTTTTTGCTATACAAAAGAAAAACCCCAAATTAAAAAAACAAAAACGCTTTCTTTGTTTCTGTTATAAAATTTTGCAAATAAGTAATTTTTCTTCTTCACTGATGTGCGCTGATGAGGCGGCACTGATAGGTAGCACTGATAGTCTGCACTTATGGGCACTGATAGGCTGGACTGATGGACAGTGATAGGCTACACTGATGGGCACTGATGAGGCAGCACTAATGGGAATTGATGGCCTCTGATGAGGCGGCATTGATATGCTGCACTGATGAAGAGGAACTGATGAGGCTGCACTGATGGACACTGATATGCTGCACTCATGGTCACTTATAGGCTGCAATGATAATCACTGATGGCAACTGATATGCTGCACTGATGGGGCTGCACTGATGATCAGTGCCCTGATTATCAGTGTAAATGTCCTTGTCACAAGAAAGCCAATTATCGGCTTTCCTTTCCTCAGCACTCTGACAGCGCTGAGGAAAGCAAAATCCTATAAACAGCATTTGTTTACATGTGATCAGCTGTGTCCAATCGATGCTCTGCACGCCAAGAATGGGTGGATGTCCCATTACGGCTTCCCAGAACAAGAGAGATTCCGCCCAACCGTCATTCTACAATAGCCTGGACGGGAACCAGTTAATATTGTTTCGGGAATTAAGATTAGTAATTGAAAATATAAGTTTTCTTTTATCACCTTTATAGGTGTATACCCGTTTACCAATTCCTACAAGTGAAACTCAAAAAATTAGAATATCGTGCAAAAGTTCATTTATTTCAGTAATGCAACTTAAATGGTGAAACTAATACAGTGGGGCAAAAAAGTATTTAGTCAGCCACCAATTGTGCAAGTTCTCCCACTTAAAAAGATGAGAGAGGCCTGTAATTGGCATCATAGGTAGACCTCAACTATGAGAGACAAAATGAGAAAAAAGATCCAGACAATCACATTGGCTGATTTGGAAAGAATTTATTTGCAAATTATGGTGGAAAATAAGTATTTGGTCACCTACAAACAAGCATGATTTCTGGCTCTCACAGACCTGTACCTTCTTGTTTAAGAGGCTCTTCTGTCCTGCACTCATTACCTGTATTAATGGCACCTGTTTGAACTTGTTATCAGTATAAAAGACACCTGTCCACAACCTCAAACAGTCACACTCCAAACTCCACTATGGTGAAGACCAAAGAGCTGTCGAAGGACACCAGAAACAAAATTGTAGACCTGCACCAGTCTGGGAAGACTGAATCTGCAATAGGCAAGCAGCTTGGTGTGAACAAATCAACTGTGGGAGCAATAATTAGAAAATGGAAGACATACAAGACCACTGATAATCTCCCTCGATCCCCACTGTATATGAGATAGACTCATTACATGCAAAGCAAGATAGTTCAAGCCGTGATTTGTCATAATTGTGATGATTATGGTTTATATTAGTTTCGCCTTTTAAGTTGCATTACTGAAATAAATGAACTTTTGCACGATATTCTAATTTTTCGAGTTTCACCTGTAGATAAAATTCATTACAGTCATTTATCAACAATTTATGCAGTACTTTACATACTGTACATTCATGTCGACCTAAAGTCGCTGTATAACATACATAGGTACATATGCAGGGCCATTTAGACAGACAGCGCACGGGAGATAGAATAATAGAACAGAAATTGTGGGAAGTTATGCTAGGCACAGAAAAGGCCTGTAAAAGCCGCGTGTGCAGGAACCCTTAGGTCCCATTCACATAACTGCATAGAGGGAACGAGCGTTCCCACTACTCGAGTTTGACATTGCAATTTTTTTTGCAATTGTGCACGTCATGTCTGTTGCTTCAAAAGAAGCTCCAGCTCCTTGTCGTGGACAAGCTTTGTGCGATTTGGTGTGATTACTGAGCGATCCAGTCATGTGACAATCGCAGCAGAATTGCATCATGTTCGGAGTGACATTGAAGGGTAATGACAATGTGATTTGGGATTGCAAACAAATCACAGTGATCCCAAAATGCAAGATGTGAAGGGGGCCTTACTGTGTTGGTGTCACTTTTTATTATGTAATTCTAAATGAATTGTAAATATTACTAAGTAAAATCCAGATCTCCAGTGTCCACATAAAATATCACACAATTTAGGTTACCAAACATCATCTTCCACAGTTTACAGCAACATAGTGAATGTTAAATGTAAAGGCAATTCAGCTTTTTTTTTTCAACATGTTCAGCAACACTGCGATCTTCCTTTAAAATACAATTGCCTTAGCATACAGTGGCTCATTCAGCTTCTGACAGTCATGGGTTAAAATACATGAGAGTATTTATGATGTATGATGCTACAGGGGAGGAACAAATGGAACTATTAGGAGTGGGGGTAGGAAGACAATGTCATATGAAGGACCATATATAGATACTGTATGTAGATACTCCCAGGCTAAGGTCATTGTCAGACCATCCATCTAGAGCTGAACACCAGTGATGTAACAAGCACATATGACTGTACTGTGGTTGGCCCTCAGGATATCTGCAGACACGCAATGAATCAATGGCCATACAGCATGGAGTCAGCTAGTCTACATACAATGTACTGTGTATAATAAATGTCTGGGTTGAAAATTGCAGTTGCAAAATGCAGACCCATGCTTTGCCCAAATAGATTAAGTGTGAAGATGTGTATAAAAAGGATAAAAAGCTTGCTTAACCCCTTCGTGCCTAAGTGTAAAACAAATCTTAACGCCTAAGCACAATTTTGAAACTTTGACATGTATTAGCAAAACCGTACATATCATCACAACTACTTTGTACATCCAGGTGGATTATGCCTTGTTTTTTCAGGACAAATTGGGCTTTCATTTGGTGGTAAATGGTAATGGATATGGATTTTAAATTTAGCTGTATGTTTTTTGCTACTACCATAACCTACTACTAAAGAACAACCCAAATGAATTTCTCCTGGTCCTGTCGATCACATCGATACCACATGTGTATATGTTAGTTGTTGTTTGTACCCGTAGTATGGCCCAGAAACCATAGTGCGCAATTTACTTTTTTTTTTTTTTAATTCTGCCACTGAAACTGATACTAAATTTAAAAATTAAAAAAAAAAAACCTGACCCCATTCCCTCCCAAAACAAAACCTGCCCCCCCCCAAAAAAAAAACCTGACCTTGACCTTTGACCAAAACACTAATCCTGGCACAGACATAGATCAAACCTTGATCTAGGTATTTTTGTTTATTTTTTAAATTATTAATATTTATCCATTTATTTATTTTATTTTATTTATTTGTTACACACACTTGTTTTGTTTTTTCTCTGGAAGGACAGAGAGAGATATAATGTATCTCTCTCCTCCATTCAGAGAAAGAAAACAAGGGGATGGGCTTCACGGTGACTGATCACAGTGATAGCCAATCGGAGGCTATCACAGCGATCAAGTGACCCAGAATCGGGAGTTCTGGGTTCCGATCGTAAGAACGGGACCCGGGGCTCTCAGTGACACCCCGGTCTTTCTGTTGGGAGCATGCCATGGAGCACACTCCCAGCAGAAAGACAGGTACTCAAATTAGTGGCCCCATGGAAAAAAACCTCCGTTCTGTGAGGACACTAATGTGCACGGCGTCAAGGGGTTAAGTGGCTGTAAACCCTTATATATACACAGTGAAGTAATTGGCCTTAGATGAAGCACATAAATGAAAAAAATTATCCTACATACGTTGTACCTGTTTATCTGCAGTATTCTCTTTTCTACATTCATTTAAAGTCCAAAAGGTAAAAAGCTTGGCTGAGCGTTCAGAAAAAAGGGGACGGAGATCTAAAGTCACACTTTGCAGAGCTCAGTAAGTAGAGCTGTGAGACCCCCCCCCCCCCACTCCACACAGCACACAGGAACAGAGCTGAGGCTGTCGCTCTACTGGAGGTCCATCTCCTGTCACTATTTTTCTCTTGGTGTCAGGACAACTTGTCAGAAGTAATTCTTGCTGATAGCTGAGGAACAAAGCGACAGACAGAAATGACACTTAGTGCTCTTCTTTAGGACAAGTACACACTATAGAGGGATATGCTTTGTTCAAGTTTGAGGTTTACAACCACTTTAATGACCAACTCCGGGAAAAAAGTATCTAAATCCCCATTTTCTCCTACCTTAAAGTGGAACTATAGGCAATTTTTTTTTTCATTTTGGATAGAGTAAGGAGGGTCATATCCCTTGTCAGATTTTTTTCATCATCTGTGTCCAATTGGGGACACAGTAATACCTCGGTTCAAGAACGCCTCGGTTAAAGTAATTTTCGGTTTACAAATGAAAATCCACTGAAAATAATGTCTCGGTTTACAAATTTTGTATGAATTTTTTTTCGCAATACGAAGTGTATGTCAGTGCTGATTTTTAAATGCAATTGCTGGCTCTTTTTTTTTCCTTCATTATAGCTCACAGAATTAGCTGTCACGTTCCCCAAAGTTAACGGAAGTGTTGTTTCTTTTAAGAAACTAAAAAGAAACATTGTTTGCCCCCCCCCCCCCCCTTTCCTGACCTGCCAGGCTGCATGCTCTGAAAAGGGTCTGGTATGGATTTTGGGGAGGACCCCCACGCCATTTTGTTTTAATTTTTGGCGTGGGAGCTCCCCTCAAAATCCATACCAGACACGAAGGGCTTGGTATGGTAGGGAAGGGGGGCCCCACGCAGTTTTTTAAATTATTTTTTTAATTGCCGGCAATTCTTTTAGATTCAGCTGTCAGTGGGGAACCCCGCTGACAGCTGAAATATTAACACCTGGTTGTCACTACTAAAATGCTGCATGACTTCATAAAATAACTCATGCGGTATTTATTAGTGTTTACTTTTTTCTGATCTCCGGAACAGATTAATTGGTTTTCAATGCATTCCTATGGGAAACGGCGTTTCGGTTTAAGAATATTTTGCTGTAAGAAAAGTCCTGCACAATGAATTAAATTCTTAAACTGAGGTATTACTGTATTTCCCTTCACTTCCTGTCCCATAGCCAAACAATATATATAGTATGTGTGTGCATGTATATACTGTATATGTATATGTGTGTGTATATATATATATATATATATATATACACACACACACTATATCACTATATTGACAAAAGTATTGGGACAGCCCTCCAAATCATTGGATTCAGGTGTTCCAATCACCTCTATGGCCACAGGTGTATAAAATCAAGCACCTAGGCATGCAGACTGCTTCTACAGACAATTGTGAAAGAATGGGTCGCTCTCAGGAGCTCAGTGAATTCAAGCGTGGTACCGTGATAGGTTGCCACCTGTGCAATAAGTCCATCTGTTAAATTTCCTTGCTACTAAATATTCCACGGTCAATATTCCACGGTTTGTATTATAACAAAGTGGAAGCAACTGGGAACAACAACTCAGCCACAAAGTGGTAGGCCACGTAAAATGACAGAGTGGGGTCAGCGCACACTGTGCGCAGAAGTCGCCAACTGTCTGCAGAGTCAATAGCTAAAGACCTCCAAACTTCATGTGGCCTTCAGATTAGCACAGCAACTGTGCATAGAGAGCTTCATGGAATGGGTTTCCATGGCTGAGCAGCTGCATCCAAGCCTTACATCACCAAGTGCAATGCAAAGCGTCGGATGCAGTGATGTAAAGCACGCCGCCACTGGACTCTAGAACAGTGGAGACGTGTTCTCTGGAGTGTAAAGTTTGGTGGAGGGGGGATTACGATGTGGGGTTGTTTTTCAGGGGTTGGGCTTGGCCCCTTAGTTCCAGTGAAAGGAAAATTTCATGCTCCCAACTTTGTGGGAAGAGTTTGGGGATGGCCCCTTCCTTTTCCAACATGACTGCGCACCAGTACACGAACCAAGGTATATAAAGACATAGATGAGTGAGTTTGGGGTGGAGGAACTTGACTGACCTGCACTGAGTCCTGACCTCAACCGACAGAACACTTTTGGAATTAATTAGAACGGAGACTGCAAGCCAGGCCTTCTCGGCCGACATCAGTGCCTGACCTCACAAATGCACTTCTGGACGAATGGTCAAACATTCCCATAGACACACTCCTAAACCTTGTGGACAGCCTTCCCAGAAGAGTTGAAGCTGTTATAGCCGCAAAGGGTGGGCCAACTCAATAGTGAACCCTACGGACTAAGACTGGGCAGTCGTATAAAGACAGGCGTCCCAATACTTTTGGCAATATAGTGTACATCAGATATATTCCATAGCACGTTCACAGCAGTACAAGGTGTCAGTTACTAAGCTACCATCCTAAATCATGTGGTATTACTGTACATACATGCAAAGCAAGAGTTTGGACTCAGCATTGTGTATAGAAGTTATAGCAGATATGATGTAGTAATTTTAGAAAGCAGTCAGGCACTTTAATTATAGGCTTTCACATCAAGTGGAACACTAATTATGTGCTGTGTGAATCTGATAAATGTCCTGTCCTGAACAAAGCTAACATTACAGTGGAGCATGCAACTAAAATGCAAAATTCAGCTTTTGAAGAATATGTAAACCCAACATTTCATATTCCTGATATGTGCCTGCTGTACCATGTACTTGTATGAAAAATATCCTGTTCTCTTTGTGTTGCTTCCTTTGTGTTAAATCCCTGATGTTCCTGCTAGTCCCTTTGCTTTCCTATTAAAAACTGACCACATTAAGCATGAGAGCACAGCAGGGTCAGTTCTCTAGCTGTCCTGGGATTTCAGTCTGTTCTCCTTCAATACTTGCACCTCCCCTCCTGCCATGCATTCAATCAGAAGTTCAATGTTCTGCTGTTCTGCTGTTTCTCCTCCCCCAGCTCTGTGTTCTCAGTTGCATAAGGAGCTAAGAGAGTATGTGATCCCTTAAAAATAGGAAAAGATATTTATATGGTTTTTTTTGCGTTCATTTCTATTTTAAACTGAATGAGTTATTTTACAAGGTGAGGGTTTATATTTCCTTTAAGTGACCCTATTTCTAAAAGGAGATTAAATATTTAAAAATTAACTCATGAGGGATGTAGGGGGCAGATACCTTTTTCTTGGCTTCCGCTCACAGCACCTAAGCAAGGTGACCTCATCCTCCTTCCAGCGAGATCTGGGGAATGTTAAGTACTCGGAATGTCGCTGAGAAGATGCTCTCAATACTGTGCTGTACGGTCTTCTTGTGAAATTTGGAGAGCTCACCATTCCACAGATTCTCCAGCAAGAGGATGACATCCTTTCTTGCAGTAAGTGTAATGTCTTTTTTCTCTCCTACAAGTTTTTTTTTTAATGATTATGATGTCTTTTAGGAAGGGGGTCACCTAAAAAGAGCACCTTAACATTGCTAAGGTATCCTAAATTGTTGCATTTTCTCCAATAAAGGAGATTAACAATAAATAATGTTTCTATATGGGCAAATAGAAAAAAATATTCAGCACAGGATCAACTGTGGGTATAGGATTATCACTTTTTTTTTCTTAATGGTTGAACTGGATGGACTTTCGTCTTTTTTCAGCCAGACTAACTATGTAACAGTTCTCAAATAGATGGGCATTTCACCATGTTATTTGTCTTTACAAGCATCAGAAGTACTGAAAAATACAGTGCCATACTACTGGAAATCTAGGAATCTCCTAACTTTCCATAACAAGCTGATAACACTGCCACTGCAGCCAATGTAATCCAGTTATCCACTGCTGGACTACAGAACACCTTCCCCTCTCGCTATCTCCATATATTCTCAGCACTTGCATATCACCCCATCTACCTGCTGTTTGCTCTCCTTTCCTGCAGAGATTGGGTCTAAAACGTACAATATAGGATATACAGTACAGGGGTCAGGAGAATAATGTACATAGGTAAATACAGTGCAGGGGTCAGGACTATGTAGGATGCAGTACTGCAAAAATATTGCTAGTGAGTAAAAATATGCCCTCGTGTCCTGTACCCCAACACCCCCTTTCCCTCACCACAAACAATCACAGGCTGTGCTGAATTGCTTTGGAGTTGGGGACCAATTGTTTTACATGAATTATTTACAATTCACATGACCAAATTCCACAATATTACAGCACTATTTTCCATAGTCAATGCGGTCAGCTATCACTCTGAAGACTGTATTCGGCTACTGTGATCTTCAACCAATAATCAACTGCTTGGACTGTGGCCAGGAGAACCAATCTAATCATTTTTTTCCAGGCAGAAGAAGGTAGAAGCTTTTCTGGCAATACTGCAAGTTCTATATATACAGTATATTGTACAAAACAATACTGTGCTTTGTTCTTACAATTAATCTAGCACTTAATTAAGGCAGCCTATAGATGAGTGGTTATTGTTTGTTGAGTGGGTTGATCAAGATAAATGACTCAGTTCCCCTATCCACACACTTGATCTGGATGGGGGAATCTTCCCTGCTGAGCCTTTGTATTTTGACAGAGAGGAGACTCTCTGCCATCAGAACACACTGATCAGCGTAGTGGCTATAGCCAGCGGCGCTGATCGAACAGGTAAAACCGAACAGGGCAGTTTTACAAAAGTAGATTAATAAATCAACTTCAGTACAACCTTCCTGCCCATAAATGGATCAAAATTTGGCTGGTACTTGATGAACTGGCTTCATTTCGATCCAAGTATGGCTGGCTTAACTTGTTCCAAGTGCCGCACCAGGAAGAAAAGGAATATATTGAAAACTTGCTGCAGCCGAGAAGGTTGAACTCAACCTTTGCTAGGAATGGGAGGAAAACTCACACTGGGGTTCTGGAGAGAAATATAGACCTGGTGAGGGACTGAGTCCAGCTTCATTCCACCCAGAACAGAAAAATCTGCTTTGAGCGCAGTTTGTATTCAAAGATCTCCAACAGCTAATGAACACGTGGATCTCCTAGATTGTAGGCTCGAAAGAGCAGGGCCCTTGATCCCCTCATGTTTTGCATTGTATTGGTATTGTTCTGTCACATGTTCTGTCTCCCTTTGTAATGTACAGCGCTGAGCGAACTATTGGCGCTTTATAAATACTGTATAATAATAATAATAATAATAATAATTGACTTAATTCCATCTTATTACATGCAGTGCTGTTTGTTTTCTGCTATTAGAAGACTAGCAGAGGAGAAGCTCAAGGCTGAAATTGCTCAACCCCATATGACAATAACAGTTTATAGTCTGGGGATACCATGGATATTCCTGTTCTGTGGTCAGGCATTCTTGCAGTGAAGTCAGAGGAAGAGCAGTGGTAAAGATTGGAATGGAATTTGTATTATATCTATGTGTACACTGCAGTTATAAATACTGCCCATAAATGGCTATTCTGAACCTGTATGCCTTGTTCAAAACAAAGTTCCTTCCCCAAAGCTCTACTTTGTGTTGGCACTGCCACCAAAGCACATGTATGCGCCTTCACATTTTTTGAGAATGCCCCATGGGAGTGCACGGCCTCACATACAACCACCCTGATTCCACCCACACCATAACCATCTGACCAATCGTGATAATAAAGAAATCCAATCATAGACAATACAGGGAGAACAAGGAGGGGTCAGGTGTAAGGGGTGACAAGCCCATGGGGACACTTGGTTAACCCCGTGTCCCCAGCATTCTCAAGCCTTTTGGTGCAAAGTCCTCTCACATTAATCGAGATATACATTTATGACAGCCTGAGTGCCCTCCTCCTCAATTTGACACCAATCCCAAGACGGAGATACAAACACAGATAAGGTGGATGAAGGAATTCTGAGTACACTGATCAGTGGGGGATCAATAATTCTTTTCCAATATGTCCCTTTGACAAAAGTCGGCCAGACGTTCAACTTCTGTTGAGCATGGTCGGCCACACACTGATTGTAATTTGACCAGTCCTTGCTGAACCGGCTGAGTTTTGATCAGTGTATAGCACGCTTATTACATGGATACATAGCCTGCCCTCACATAAATAATGAAGGATATTGCCAAATATCAATCAGCAGATGTCCAGTTTTAGATCAGTACTTGGATTACTTTGTGACACCAACCCCATGATTTCTATACCTTTCCCATACCCACCTTATGTGCTTGTGCACTACCCCCCCCCCCCCCATGCATATTGGAACATCTGATTAAAGAATCTATTAACAAAGAAAGTCCCTGATTAAATTATATTCATAGACAAAACTTTTTTACTTTTTGTTGGAGGTAGGAAATGGTTATTACCTGTTTTTACCTGAGTTTTCTTGCCTTTAGGAATATTTTTCCTTCACTTCCTGTCCCAGAGATACAATGAGAAGGAGATCTCTCCAAGGCTATAATTTACACATTTATCACTATAACAGATGTCACCTCTATGATAATGGTCAGGGAAACAGCAACCAAAAACAGACATCACAACATACTATTACTGCCTGTGATTTAATTAGTAAGAAAAGCCTCCACTGTGCCCCTCTCTGATTTAGTTTACCTTTGTTCCTAGGGCCTGTCACTCAATAACGTCATGATTAAGGCTTGCCAAATGCTGATCCATTGTCAAATGAGACAGTCTTGGTTGCCATCAAGGGCATTAATTTATTCTCGCCAGTGAAATGTATATATGCAACGTCAGGGTGGGTTGGTCTTAACACCCAGCTACTGAACATATGTTTCTATGGGGCTGTGAGGTTCTGTGCCAAGAGCACACCCGCTGCATGCTCCCAGCACACTGATCGATCTGTCATCACACTGTTTGTAATCAGGAGCCAGCAGAATGGACTTCCAATCTTGTGATGGCTTTGACAGCCAGTCATAGTAGTCACAATATTGGGAACCCACCTCCCAGCGTTAACACCCAAATTAAAGGGCTGCCAAGGGGGTTCGGCAAGGGATGAAGATTGGTGGATCTTAACATTGACTTCAGGACAGTCAGACCTCAAAAACAAAGGAGAACTAAAACTGAGAAGGGTACTGGGGCGGTCTTTCTGTATATAAAAGGTAATAGCCTCCATCTTGTTGGTGTCTGCTCCTAGGCAAGGGCTTTACTAATAAAAAATAATGGAGCACAGGTTGACTTTAAATTTCAGATAGCATTTTAAAACCCTAGAAGTAGATTGATTCGGTTGTGTAAACTTGTTATTGCGAGCACATGAATTCTGTAAACAGCATCGATTTTCAAGCTTTAAAAACACTTTTCATCTGGAATTCAGCCAGTCATCTCTGCCAGACTCTAGAGAGGAGAATAAATCCCAAAGCAACGTTAATGGAAATGAAGCACAGTGGACCAACACCAGCAGATGACATGGCTCCCCAAATCAACACAGACTGTGGAATCTTCACACTGAACTTCAAGCATCTTGCAGTGTGTGCCTCTCCATTCTTCCTCCATACTCTTGGCCTTGGTTTCCAAATGAGATGCAAAAGTGGACTTTGGACCACTGAGCAACAGACCAGGTCTGTTTTTCTTTAGCCTAGGTAAGACGCTTCTGATGTTGTTTGTTGTTCAGGAGAGGCTTGACAAGAGGAATACGACATTTGAAGTCCATGTCCAGGATCCGTCTGTGTGTGGTGGCTCTTGATGCACTGACTCCAGCCTCAGTCCACTGCTTGTGAAAGTCCCCAACACTTTTGAATGGCCTTTCCTGACAGTCCTCTCCAGGCTGCGGTCATCCCTGCTGCTTGTGCACCTTTTTCTTCCACACTTTTCCCTTCCACATAACTTTCTATTAATATGCTTTGATACAGCACTTTGGGAACATCCAACTTCTTTTGAAATTACCATTTGAAGCTTTCCCTCCTTATGGAGGGTGTCAATGATGGTTTTGTGCACAACTGTCAGGTCAGCAGTCTTTCCCATGATTGTGATTCCTACTGAACCAGACTGTGAGACCATTTAAAGGCTCAGGAACCCTTTGCAGGTGTTATGGCTTAATTAGCTGATTAGAGTGGGACACTTTGAGCCTAGAATATTGCACCTTTTCACAATATTCCAATTTTCTGAGATTGTGGATTTGGGGTTTTCATCAGCTGTAAGCCATAATCATCACAATTATGACAAATCACGGCTTGAACTATATTGCTTTGCATGTAATGAGTCTATCTCATATATTAGTTTCACCTTTTAAGTTGCATTACTGAAATAAATGAACTTTTGCACGATATTCTAATTTTTCGAGTTTCACCTGTATAGGATAAAATCATTTTACAGTAATAAATAAAACAAATTAAAGAGGGATAATAATTTCCATAAAATAATTGCAATAAACTCCCATATACTGGTGGTCTGTGGAGAAATTACCCCTTATAACATGGCCAGTGAAAGGAAGAAAGGTTATTTTTAAGACTTCACCATTTTACTGGGGGTAAGTGAGAAAAATTACCACTACAGTGGCTGTATGCAGGCATCATCAGATGGGAGGTCAATCAGCCACTTCTCAAGGAACCCCTAGCCACCTCTGGAGGAACGCTGGTTGAGAGTGGCTGGTGCCAGCTGCTATGTGGTTGTGTTTGCTTTAAATGAACAATAAGCAGCTTGATTAGCTTACAACAACAATAAATCCTGTATAATAATAATAGCTCATTTGGTTACAGCTGATATCACCATTCTCTGGCACTTCACTAAGCCCATCAGCCTTGGATATCTGACCTACATAAGCAAGGTGCAAAAAACAATACTTTAATGCCTAGTACACACCATGAGAAAAGCGTACGAAAAACAGTTTTCAAAGCAACCGTATGATAATCTACCGTTAGCACATAGCTTTGGAGAGCCGATCACAAAGGGACAAACATTACATTTTTTCTCATACGACACCAGAACGAACAATTTTCATTTAATCAGTACAGTGTTCGTCTGAAGAACATTGAGTGTCCAAGACCAAAGGAATATATTACAATAGAATACATCACTTCAGTTGTATTCTCTCATACGAGAAATTTTGTAACTTAAGTTACCTCTTCATTTTTGATATGAGGCTAGCATGCAAAAAAACCCAGATGATCATTCGTCAGATATGCTCATTGTGTGTACGAGGCTTAAAGCCGCCCATAGATAATACCATTTTCTGTCCTTCCATTTGTGGAAGGAAAGAAAACTACTCGATTCCCCCATCAATCAAACAATCAAAGAAATCATCAAATCCAATAGACTAGCTGTACTGAAACTGGTTGATAGATCGCCTTCAGTACAGCCTGCCTATAGATGGGTCAAATCTCAGCCAGTCTCTGCTGAACAAGGTTCGATCCATTTATAGCTGGCTTAAGACCAGGGGCGGACTGACAACTCATGGGGTCCCCAGGCAATAGGGGATCATAGGGCCCCTGTGTCCTTGCCCAAACTCAAAAAAGCCTATGAAAAAGGTACCAGGGGCATCTCATGGGGCCCCCTACTGACCCCGGGCCCTCGGGCAGTGCCCGAGTTTCCAAATGGTCAGTCCACCCCTGCTTAAGACACAATGGTTCAGTTAGGATGGGATTCAAAGCCATGCATGTAGAGCACAATGAATTAGCAATCCATTGCCATAACCAATTTTCAACGCGGGCAGCTAGTAGTTGATTGTTACATTCAGCTAGACTTGCTTAGTAATAATGAACACATTTCACTACCAACTCAAATGGCTTCCTCAATTCTACTGAGTGTGAGAACATACCCCAAATGCATTTTTAGGGCTCATGTACACTGCAGCTGCTAAACCGACGTTCTGGAGCTGCTCAGTGTTTTTTTCAGCAGCCCCTGAACTCTCCCTAATGTTTTCCTATGTGTCCATGTACACACAGTCCTTTACAGGCAGTTGAGTTTACAGTCGTTTTTTTTGAACGCACCAAACTTGTATTCAGGAGTAGATTTTACCAGAGTTTCAAACGCTTGTAAACGCTTGTAAACGTGGTTAACTGTGTTTATAAGCGTTTGCGTTTAGAAGCATTTTTTAACAGTTCCATATCCAGATGCTGTCCAGAGCCTTTTTTCATCATCAGAAATGCATGTAAAGCGTTTTCCATGTATTCAAATGGACCCGCTACACCAGTGCAGTCAGTTCCAGGTTTCTCGTGAAGGAAAAAATGGTAGAACGTGCTGCATTATGCTCATGATGGGATCCATAGTGAATACAACCAGAAAAGACAGGTCATCTCAACACACACTGCTCTCTCTGCTTCTGCTCTCTCTATTTCCTTCAAAATGTCTAAAATAGTTAATTTTTTACTATTTTTCAGTGCATTCTGGGCATTTGGGAAGTTCTCCTGAGGTTATCTTTTAAAAACGCTGCTAAACGCAAGAGCGCATAAACGCTCCTAAACGCGGTATGCAAATGCAGCTAAACTGACGTTTTTTAACCTACGTTTTCCAGCAGTCAGTTTCCATCGTTCAGAAGAGTTTTCCAAACGCCCCGTGTACATGAGCCCTTATGCACGTAGGTAACTAAGTTGCATTTTTTTTTACAGTTTTACAGAGGGATACCAAAAATGCCCACAATTACTTTCAGCCTAAACAATAGATATGGATTGTGCACATACACAAAGCATACAAGCAGCAGAGATCATGTTTTTGGAATAATGTAATTAAATGCAGGATTAGTGGTTGGAAATAATAGAAATTATTTAGATGATTAGTTGTAAGTAAATGGATGGACTTTATATATAAATATATTGTGCTTAAGAACCAGCTGTGTTTATGTATCACCCTGACATCCATCCACTTCTGTCTAAGTACAGTATATCTGTCCTTTTTTCTCTTTATATCTAATCGTCGAGGTCATGTAAGCCCACATATGTCTCGATCCATGCATGACCGTGACCCCTACTAAAATGGATTAGCATAAATAAATTAAAGGAAATCTGTGGTCACAGCATTCACTTTCACTTTATAACAATAGCATATGACAGCATTGTAATAACAATACAAACAATAGTTATTTTTGACAATCCAATAAAAAACTTACTTAAAATATCTCTTTTCATGTGTTGATTGCTTCCAGTCTGCTGTCCATCTCTTTTTACAACTTCCTGGATATCCTGCATGCTCTGCAGTTTCTCCTCTGCTGCTTAATTTTCATGTCTAAGGACTACATATCCCAAGGTACCTTGCTGCTTTGTACTGACTCCACCTCCTGAGACTCCTCCTCTCAGCCCCTGCAGGCAGGCAGGCTCTGTGAAATGTGTGACACAGCAGTGCTACTCACAGGACTTGGTTACTACAGGTCACAGGACTTGGTGACTACAGGTCACAGAATTCAAGGAAGGAAGTGTGTGGGGATCTTCACGAAGTAAGTTTACAAACTTCAGGAATGTTCACATTTATAGGAGTAGGCTAGAAAGAATTGAAATACAATGTGGAAATGAATTATGGGTTTACATTTTGATCATAGATCCACTTTAACCTCTTCCCAGGGACAATCTGTATATTAAAATGTTTTCCATACTGAGAGAATCCTAATTAATACTTGTATTCTGTTTTAGGACCTAGCTATGTGGTCTCCAAACGTGATCACCATTATTAACCAATCACGGTGATCACTTTTAAATAGAGAATGTTTGCTCCTTTTCCCTGTCATAAATCACACTTAATTCTGGGACCAGGTTATAGCTTGTCTACGTTCATAATTCCTGACCATGTGATCACCATAGATAAAAAGGAACTTCAACCTCTCCCCATTTAATTTTTTTCCTCTGCTTTCCCGATGCTGGGTTATCCTCCATTCAGATACTCACCCTCCTAGTGGATCCAACATCAATATGCTGAGATCCACTTCTCTGCAGCCGCTGCTTGGGTACTGCACCACCATGTTCCTCTGTGACGTCATTGGGGGCTGCCATCTCTGCCGGGTTCAGGCACATCCTCCCAGTGATATGCCGCTAGGCCCTCCTTTATTGAATAGAACGACGGTAGTACTCTGTAAGCAGTTGCATGCCACATATCCCAGGAGGCACCAAGAGCACTGACATCATTTGCCTAGGCAAGGGGGGGAAGCGAATCCTATTCAGTGAGAAAAGTGACAAAAAAACAAGTTATTTGTTTCGCTCTAAGACCAAGAACTGAGAGATCAAAGACCATTGATCGCTCAGTTCTCAGACTTTAGTGAGTAGAGAGCCAGGGACTGTCAGTCACCAGCTCTCGGCTCTGCCCCTCCAGGGCTCACAGGAGCCCCGATTTCAAATCACATGACAAATCGTATCTAATGATCAGCAATAGAACTGTTGTAATCGGTGCAGCTCCAACTTTGTTGCAGTTGTACCCATTAGAAAAGTAGTTCCTGCACTACTTTTGCTGGTTTGGGGTGCCACTTGCATAGACATCTGTGAATGCACAGATTTCTATCAAATCACATCCCAAGTCACACTCTTATCCGACTTTTTAATCATGCGACTTCAAGTGAAGTTTTACGATTTCAAAGTCGGATCCTGTGTGAATCGGGGCTAAACCTCCTATGAAAAGCGATCGACCGCAGATAGTTTTTCAGAGACATTATTAGAAATACCACATGTGTGAATGAGGCCAGGCAAGGTGTTAACTTGTCTTTAGAGCACTTTTAAAAATCTATTCTGTTTTAACACCTCTACAGTGATTCATCATCACTCATTCTCCCAGCATGGCCTTTCTTTAGCTGTCGCACACTGCCCTCTGCTGGCTCTATTTAGTATTACAGGTTTATATGCATCAAGCTATATAGGATGAACTAAACATGTACAAGCTGCCTTGCATACTGTACAAAAAGTGTCTTAGTTCAAAGCCATATGTCTCCTGAGCACGCAGGAATATTTAAGGTCAAATTGTGTGCAGTCTGATTCTAACATCAAGTTATAGGAACCATTAACAGAAATATTGCCTTTAAAAAACTTCTGGGGGTTGTGTATTACTGGGCATCTGCTGATACTGAGCCATGTCTGAAGATTAGAGATGACAGATGAAGTTCTCATCTCATGTTCTCAGATCAGAACTGTCTGTGCGTCTGTACAAATGACGCTTCTCCCTCGGTCTAGATGTTAGCAATGTACTGAGAGCGATCCATTTCCTTATCTCTGCTGGTTTGGAAATGACTACTGGAAATGACTTAGTATTTCTGGAAATAGAAACTCTAATAATTTGATTTGACAGACTCCACATTCAATTATTGCTCAGCTGAAGCTGGCTTGTATGCCTTTCAGTGACAGATGTGGTACCAGATATGGCTCCTCATATTACCCAGGGCTACAGACGTGGTCAGTATATTTTATGGCTACATTGTTAAGATCAGACTTGGCCACACCAAATGTGATTTTCCTATATGAAATTGAATGCTTACTTTGAACTTTATCAGTGCTAAGACCTCGCAAATAGTGATACATAAAAAGTCACAGTCACCTACCGATACAGAGCAAAGTGACCGCTGATAGCCCCCCGAAAGGTTTACTCACCCGTCCACACATCCTCACTTCCACTGTACTGCTAGAGTCTACCATAGGTGGTCATTGGTGTCATAGGGTGTCATCTTGGGGCATACCTTCCAAGTTTCAAAGAGGGACACCATTGGCACAAAGTATATAAGATGGGACACTCCCTCTGTCATGGCTTCAGAAACACAAAGCATGAAGAAACACTAAGCATGAAGAATGCACAAAAATAAACAGTTAAATCCACATTTAAATCCACGAGTTACATCGTTGGTAAGGTTAAAGTGACACTAAAGCTTTGTTTAAAAAAAACCAAGACAAACATATTATACCTACCTACTCTGTGCAGTGGTTTTGCACACAGCAGCCCCGATCCTCTTTTTTGCAGGTTCCCGCCTGCGCTCCAGGCTCCGTCCCCTTGAGCAGTGCCCCCAGGAAAGCCGCTTCCCTTGGGGCACTGCTGCATGCTCGTCCCTGAGCCGCTGCTCTTTGTGTTCATTAGTCACATAGGGGTTTTATTTTTTTTTTTAAGTTTTTATTGTCATATGCAAACCAATACATATCAAAAAATGCATACATGTCACAATACATTAGCAATCCATCCAACAGTAGGAATGTTACATTCTTCCAAGATTTATGATATATCTATCATATATCCAACCCCTGTATAGAAGTACCGATATAAACATCAAAGTTAAGCATGTGGTGATTAGTATCATAGTCGCATAAAAGCTTTTCTTTTATTACTTCTGTAAACACGAACCCATTAACCAAAGAAAAGAAAAGAACCCCCCTCCTCCCCACTTCAAACAGACAAAAAAAAGAGAAAAACTAGCTGTGATAGCACTTTTGCACCAAAAAGAAAAAGAAGAAATACATAATATGTCTGGGGCTCATCACACCTCTCAGCTCCAAATACTGTCAGAGCACCTCCCCGCAAGAATCATCCGGTACCCTTTCCCTGGAATCCACCCACCGGGACCTTTCTGATTTCCCTGCACACCCCCTTGCTTCATACATCATCTCATACATCTGAAGATCCACATTAACCAATTTTTTACATGCCCTCAAATCCAAAGTATCAGAACGAATCCTGTGTAACGCTATCAGCTTTCGTACGTAAAATAATAAAATTCTCAGAATCAGTTTCTAACCTCAGCTTGTTCAGTTAGGATTTGGCAGTAAAACTTGAAAGCTGATCAGTTTCAGTGCAGAAGTGAGCCTGATTTTGCACTCTCCAGCATTAGTAAATAAACCCCATTGAGTTGCGGCTTGGCCCCACCCCCCTGCTCACTCCTCATTGGCTCACTCGCTGTAATTGACAGCAGCAGGAGCCAATGGGTTCCCACTGTTATCTCAGCCAATGATGAGGAAGAGTCCCCAGACAGCAGAGGCTGTCATGAACATCACTGGATCGGAGAGGGGCTCAGGTAGAGATTGGGGGGGGGGGCTGGGGGTGCCGTTTATGAAAGAAAAAACATGCCTCTCAGTGCAATACGTATCAAAACATTATTTATTTGCGCAAATAGGATCTTACTTAAAGCTGTAGAACAATTAAAAGCATTCACATGAACCGTATCCAAGATGGCCGACAGTGCGATAATGTCAGAGGCATGTTTTTTCTTTCATGATCTTGTCTGGCAATACAGTTTGAGTTTTCATTTGAGTTGGAGTCTGGGAAGTTCCATGTTTTGGGGCATGATACCGGAAGCCTGCCAGTGCTCTACATTATAAAGCTGGTTGGGACCCCCTGTAATTAAGGGGTTTCCATTTCTGGTAAGCTTCCATTTGTTACTTTGGTGGTGGGGTTCACTCTGGTGACCAGTTGAAGCAAGTTTATCTACATTTGCACTTCCAGCATTGTCTACAATAATACCAGAGACTGTGGATTTTTTTTCTCAGACTTATGGACTATTGTTTATGTCTATATGGACTTTTTGTTATGGTTTTTTCTGTTTTTGAAATTTTTCTACTAACCTTTATGTATATTTGAGTTGAATTTTTTCACATCACATGACAGGTCCCAGAAGACTACGGGGCCAGTCAGGGAGCGCAGCGCTACTCGCGCATGCGCAGTGGCCATACGGCTGTGAAGCCGCAAGCTGTCACACATTGAAGATGCCAGTGCCTGTAACACCAGACAACTGGTGAAATGGGCTGTGTGGAGGACACCGCGGGATCGTGGGAAAGGTGAATGGCTGTTTTTTAAAAGTCTACAGCTACAGTTTTTGTAGCTGCTGACTTTTATTTTTTCACAGTGCGAAAGGAACTCCACTTTAATAGGTTGGTCTGGAAAGAACGTTCTTTCATAAATCCATGCTGGTTACTACTAAGGATACTATTCTCATCAGCATATTCTTGGATAGGAACCCTTATCATCCCTGCCAATAGTTTACAAACTATTGATGTTAGGCTGACTGACTTGTAGTTTCCAGGTATGTAGCTCGGTCCTTTTTTGAATGTTGGCACCATGTTAGCTTTTCACCAGTCTGCTGGTACCATTCCTGTCAGTAAGCTGTCACTAAGCCTAAACCTGAGGACTTTCAAATGTAATCCATCTGGTCCTGGTGATTCATTCACATTGTTTTTTTCGCTCAGGCAAAACTGAATGTACATTTGTTCCGTGTGAATGGGGACAAAATCAAATGTTATCAGACTATTTTGTGTTCAGGTCGAAAGGTATTAATAAAGATTAGAGTGAATCAGGAAAATACTGCATTATGGCCAATAGATGGAGCTGACAATCATAGGAAAAAAATACTTATTTACAGTGATCATCAGCTCCATCTAGAGGCCATAATGCAGTATTTTCTTGATTCACTTTTTGTGAATGAATAACAATGAGCAACATTAAATGTCCCCATTTTCACAGATTGAATGTATATGCAGTTATATGGGATGGATAGCTCCACAATTTTTTTTTCATAAATACACCCCTATAGTGTATTTTTATGGTAGAGATCTACACCTCAGACCAGGAAAAGGTATACTGAGGGACAGAGTGATTTAGTTCCAATATAGGGACAGTCCCTCCAAATCAGAGACAGTTGGGAGGTATTTTGATGGGTTACATTACTGCCCCCCCCCCTTCTCTAGTGTTTGAACCAGGCAATTGGTTGTTCAGGCCTACATATTGTCACATGGGGAAGGTTATACACTCCCCCATACACATAGGCAAATCAAGGGTTCCATTGGAGTGGATAGGCAGCTAGGTAAGTATACATTTCTGGAGGTAGGTTGATTATAATGGGGTACTGTCACTGCCCCGAATGGCTCCCCAACACTAAATTTAACCCCTTAATGCTTGAAGGTAAAACTAGTCTAAACTCCTGAAAACTTGTAAAACTGAACATATCATTGCAACTATTTTGAGGTGTATCTAGGTGAATTATACCCGGTAAATGGTAATGGATATTGTCTGATTCATTTTAATTATCAAAGAAAAACAGACCCAAATGATAAAAACATTTAAATATAGCTGTATATTTTTTGTCATTACCATGATCCATCACCAACTCCACCACTCCCTTGTACTGTATATATATATATGATTCATTGTTTTTACCCCCCCTATAGTTCGCCAACATAGTTTGACCAGATGTCCCCACTTTCCTGGGACAGCCCCTTATTTTAGGAGATTGTACCTGCCTGCAAAGCATCCCTAAATTTGGCCTTGCTTTAATTATTCCCTAAATACTGCATTCCTGCCCAGAGGTGCTCTCTAATCCTCTGGATACAGTCTTCCCATTGGCCTCCTGGAGGAGGGAAGGTGAGCATGCATTAGCACTTTGCCCTGCAGAGATACATGCTGATGTGAAATTTGGGGAAAGTGGCTGAAAGGACTGCTTTAACTTAGAGGAAAGCCTGCAGCTGCTCAGGGCTGTACAAATGCAAGGCATTGCAGCCATGGCAAAAATTATACCTCTTGTCGCGTTTGTCAGGCAGTACCTTCGCCAAGCTTGACAGGCAAAAGTGAATGGGGCCACACCTCGACTACGTGTAATGCACATGGTAGACATTCAGTAGTGTGCGCTTTTCGGGGTTAAAACAGGCAGCGAGGAGGTAACATATTGCCTCCTCACAGTCTGCTAATTGCCCTTTGAAAGGCAATCCACAACGGATCACGTTTTGGAGGGGTGGCAAGGGCTGCTGCAAGTGTGAATAAGCCCTTAGTATTCTGGGGGGGCAAATAGGGCAGAATTTAATAAGAGGAGACCGAGCTGTTAGCCAGGTAGTCAGGTGTACTACTCTTCTAAAGATTGTTACAATGATCTCAAAACTAATAACATGCTAGATAAACACCAGTGATATGACTAAACAGTACTTCATTCTGTTCCGGTAATTTGCTGCACATGTTTTTCTCTCTCATTTGTGTCTTTTTACAAGCAGCATGGTGAAAGAGAACACTATCTGATAATATATCAGAACTGCTGTTGTTATGAAGCTTTTCCAGCAGGTCAAGCCAGGCCAGATTCCTGAATGTGAGGCCCAGGGATTGATTTACTAAAGGCAAATAGGCTGTTCACTTTTCAAGGGAATTTCCCCCAGAGTTTAGTGAATGTGGTGAAGTTTCATTTTGCAAAGAAACAAAATCGCATCCAAGGAAGATAAAAAGAAAAATTAATTTTTTCTTGCACATGATTGGATGATTGAAGCTTGCTCACCTTATTCACTAAGCTCTGGGAAATTCCATTGTAAGCTGATCAGTCTATTTGCCTTTAGTAAATCAACTGCATTAAGACAAGTCTCGTACTTATAAATAGGGTTTTCATAAAAACATATACAGTATTGTAGCAACGGAATTCACTAAGTCTGCTTTACTAAAGCTTGTATGCACAGAATGGCAAAATGATCATATAAGGATAATCGAATCATAATCTTGCAGCATTTGCTACGTGCCCAGGTAAGTGTTCATCAGTCATAGCTTACATACAACAAATACAGTTTGCTAAGAATTGTATGCTCCAGTGCTGTGGCACTCACCCAGGAGCCTGGTGATTGGTATGTCACCCCGGACACAGTGGATCACATTACCCGAAGTGTCTGGGCAATGACATGGTGTTCTACCATGTGATTTACATAGTTACATAGTTGGAAAGGTTGAATAAAGACACTAGTCTATCCAGTTCAACCTGTGTGCGTGTGTTAATCTCAAAAAAATTGCCCGTATCTCTGTATACTGTGTTCCTCAAGATACCCGTCCAAGAGCTTTTTTAAAACTATTAATGCTTCCTGCTGACACCACAAATTGTGGAAGTGAGTTCCACAGCCTTACCGCCCTGACACTGAAAAACCCCTTACACAACGTTAAACTGCTTCTCCTCCAATTTCATTGAGTGGTCGCGTGTCTTGTTACACTCCCTGAGATTAATAGTTTACTCCCTATACTAGAATCACAATTAAAGCGGTAGTAAACTTAGGCAAACTACTAATGAAACAGAATATGTCCACTACACAAAACACTTTTATATCATTCTGCCATGTACTTAAACCCCCTTGGTCCCTTCTTACTGTTTTGCTGCTTATTTTGCTATACATCCCTCTGTTCCAAAGCTGGCACCATTGCTACTGTTCTCTTCTGCATCTTTTCAGTATGCCACTTTCGCCCTTCCTTGCTGTAAAGGCTGGAATATCGCGCATGCACACTGAGCATTTCAGGAAGCTGTGCACGGGGCTGTACTCACGGGATTGCAGCGCAATGCCACAGAGAGTGGATGATGGAGGCACGCATCAGCCGGAACAGTATGACGACACACAGAACATGCCGTAAAAACAGCTGCAGACGTGTGCATGCACCAGTGATGTCATGAAATTGATCCTGCCTTGAACGCAAAAGAGCAGCAAAGGTTAGAAAGAATGTAAAAATAACATTATATATAATGATCGTTAAGGATTTTAGTGCAGCAAAGTTCTAATGTTGAGTTTACTACCACTGTAAGATATTTGTATATCACTATATCTCCTCTCAAGAGTGTCTTCTCCAGGGAGAATACCTCAAGTCCCCTGATTAACTTTGTTACCCTTCTCTGGGCTTTCTCCAGTTCCAGCACATCCTTCCTGAGGACTGGTGACCAGAACTAGATGACATACTCACGATGTGGCTGAACCAGAGTTTTGTAAAGTGGCAGGATTATATTTTTATCTCTCTTGAATAAATTACATTTTTAATGCACCCTAATATTCTGTTTGCTTTGCTTACTGCAGATTGGCATTGCATGCCATTGCTGAGCCAGATCTTTTTCCATCCTGGATCCCCCCCAGAGGTTCTCCACCTAGCATATAATTTACATTCGTATTTTTAGCCCTCAACTGCATTACTTTTCATTTATCAACATTAAACCTCATTTGCCATGTAGTTGCCCATCCCATTATTTTAATGAGGTCTTCTTGTAAAGTATCTATCTCTTGCTGTGAAATTATTGCCCTACTTAGCTTTGTATCATTAGCAAACATTGAGATCGAGTTAATTATACCAACCTCTATATCATTTATGAATAAATTAAACAGAATTAGTCCCAGAACAGAGCCTTGTAGTACCTCAGTTACTACTCTAGACCAGTCTGAGTTCTTGCTATTTATCACCACTTGTTAGACGCACCCCTGTAACCAGTAACCCCCTATCCATGAACAAACCCTATGGTCCATGCCTATAGATCTCATTTTTGTAAATTAGTTTGTGTCCAATCACAGCAATCACATAAACACAAGAAACTGAAACTGTGAGAGCAGAGAGAACCTGTCAGACGGCTTGTACACTCACAGATTGCTGTGCAGCCAGCCTCAGTGTCCCTGATCACTGCCCCAGTGTAGGGACCATAAACAATGTAGCAAGACCTGTCACCTGCCCCAGTGCGCACAAAAACACCACCATACACCATATCAATGTCCTGATCACCGCCATGCCAGCATCCTTATCACTGCCATACCCGACACCAGCACCCTGATCACCACCATACCAACACCCTGATCACAGCCATATGCTATACCAGCACCCTGATCACTGCCATATGCCATACCCTGATCACTGCCATATGCCATACCAGCACCCTGATTACTGCCATATACCATACTGGTGCCCTGATCACTGCTATACCCCAAACCAGCATCCTGATCACTGCCATATGCCATACCCTGATCACTGCCATATGCCATACCAGCACCCTGATTACTGTCATATACCATACTGGTGCCCTGATCACCATTGTGCTCCATGCCAGCATCCTGATCACCCCATATGCCATACCAGCTTCCTGATCACTGCCAAACCTCATACCAGTGTCCTAATCACTGCCATACCCCATATCAAAGTCCTGATCACAACCATACTCCTTACCAGCATTCTGATTACTGCCATACCCCATACCACCCTGATCATCACCATACTCCTTACCAGCATTCTGATCAACCCCATGCCAACATCCTGATCACTGCCATAAGATACCAGCACCCTAATCACCGCCATACCTCATACCAGTGTCCTAATCATTGCCTTACCCCATATCAATGTCCTGATAACAACAATACCCCTTACCATATATAGGATGAGCCTCCCACGCTACCTGCCTATACAATGACGAAGAGCAGGGGAAGCTGCTATAACCTGACTATATGCCCAGATAGGAAAAAGTGTGCATGCAAACCTAAGTGGTGTAACGCTATCCTAGAAATGTTATAACTTCATATATGTGTGTGTAAATATATATATATATATATATATATATAAATAAACAGTGTAACTCGATTTTGATTAAGCCAGTGACAATATTGAACCACACATGTATTATATAATAAATTCTAGTAAACAGAAAAAAAAAACAAAAAAAGAAACAAAACCACAAACTGACCAAGAACAGTGGTCAGTATAAAGAAGTGTACAATGACAATGTGAAAAAACTTTCCTTAGTGCTATAAAGTAATGTGCTCCCAGATGTCCGTAAATTACATCTAATAGTGTCTATTATGAATTGGTGAAATAAATGACAAGAATGCCTCCAGACAAGTGCTGACCGAGGGAAAAGGTCAGTATTGAAACCAATAGGAATGGTGAATAACAAATAGCTTTCCTGCTGTGGAAGGCTAAAAAGTGCTAAACAGGGGGCTACCACCATCATTGCTGAGACCCGGTCAAAGATCAGAGACATCTCCAAGGTGCATTTTTTCTTTTAGCGCACTGGCCCTGTAGGGTCTACAGTGGGGATCGAAAGTTTGGGCACCCCAGCTAAAAAATTGTATTAATGTGCATAAAGAAGCCAAGGAAAGATGGAAAAATCTCCAAAAGGCATCAAATTACAGATTAGACATTCTTATAATATGTCAACAAAAGTTAGATTTTATTTCCATCATTTACACTTTCAAAATAACAGAAAACAAAAAAATGGCGTCTGCAAAAGTTTGGGCACCCTGCAGAATTTATAGCATGCACTGCCCCCTTTGCAAAGCTGAGACCTGCCAGTGTCATGGATTGTTCTCAATCATTGTCTGGGAAGACCAGGTGATGTCAGTCTCAAAGGTTTTAAATGCCCAGACTCATCTGACCTTGCCCCAACAATCAGCACCATGGGTTCTTCTAAGCAGTTGTCTAGAAAACTGAAACTGAAAATAGTTGACGCTCACAAAGCTGGAGAAGGCTATAAGAAGATAGCAAAGCGTTTTCAGATGTCAATATCCTCTGTTCAGAATGTAATTAAGAAATGGCAGTCATCAGGAACAGTGGAAGTTAAAGCAAGATCTGGAAGACCAAGAAAAATATCAGACAGAACAGCTCGCAGGATTGTGAGAAAAACAATTCAAAACCCACGTTTGACTGCACGATCCCTCCAGAAAGATCTGGCAGACACTGGAGTTGTAGTACACTATTCCACTATAAAGAGATACTTGTACAAATATGGTCTTCATGGAAGAGTCATCAGAAGAAAGCCTCTTCTACGTCCTCACCACAAAAATCATCGTTTGAACTTTGCAAATGAACATATAGACAAGCCTGATGCATTTTGGAAACAAGTTCTGTGGGCTGATGAGGATAAAATTTAACTTTTTGTCCGGAATGAGCAAAGGTACGTTTGGAGAAGAAGGGGCACAGAATTTAATGAAAAGAACCTCTGTCCAACTGTTAAGCATGGGGTTGGATCAATCATGCTTTGGGGTTGTGTTGCAGCCAGTGGCACAGGGAACATCTCATGAGTAGAAGGAAAAATGGATTCAATAAAATTTCAGCAAATTTTGGATGGTAACTTGATGCCATCTGTGAAAAAGTTGACGTTAAAAAGAGGATGGCTTCTGCAAATGGATAATGATCCTAAACACACCTCGAAATCCACGGGGGATTACATCAAGAGGCGTAAACTGAAGGTTTTGCTATGGCCTTCACAATCTCCTGACCTCAACATAATTGAAAATCTATGGATAGACCTTAAAAGAGCAGTGCGTGACAGACAGCCCAGAAATCTCAAAGAACTGGAAGACTTTTGTAAGGAAGAATGGGCAAAGATACCTCAAACAAGAATTGAAAGACTCTTGGCTGGCTACAAAAAGCGTTTACAAGCTGTGATACTTGCCAAAGGGGGCAGTACAAGATATTAACTCTGCAGGGTGCCCAAACTTTTGCAGACGCCATTTTTTTGTTTTCTGTTATTTTGAAAGTGTAAATGATGGAAATAAAATCTAACTTTTGTTGACATATTATAAGAATGTCTAATCTGTAATTTGATGCCTTTTGGAGATTTTTCCATCTTTCATTGGCTTCTTTATGCACATTAATACAAATTTTTAGCTGGGGTGCCCAAACTTTCGATCCCCACTGTATGTGTTGAGGTGAGGGGGAATCCAGCTGGTGACGGATTCATTTCCTGAGACCACCTGCATTGGAAATTGTTACCTGTATTTACTTCTTAATACCGTGTTTCCCCGAAAATAAGACATCCTCCGAAAATAAGACCTACTTACAGGTTTCCTTCTGAGTGAAATATAAGGCATCCCCCCGAAAATAAGGCCCCCCTAGGCTCTGTCTCGTAATGAAAATTAATTTACCGTAAACTGGTTGCTAGGGCCGCCCCGACTGGCGTCTAGCAACCAGTGACGTCACTGCTGTGTGGAGGCGGAAGTCGGAGTGAGCGGGAGAGAGATGCGTGTAGAAGAGGATCAGGAGGATCAGAGCGGTCGGGACACGGCGAAGGTGGTGAGTGCTGGTCTGTCTCTGGTGACACCGCCCTCATGATGACTGAAGGTTCTCAGTCAGTGGCAGACCCTGCTCCAGCCCAGGTCCAGGCCCCAGCCAGCCCAGTGACAGGCCCCAGGGGGGAAATGTCTGATAAAGGGGTGGGGGGGATGTCTGGTGAAGGTGTTCAGTGGCACAGGGGTGGGGGGAGGAGGATCACTTAAAATGACACAGGAGGATCAGAGGGGGCAATCAAAATGACACAGAAGGATCAGAGGGGGCAATCAAAATGACACAGGAGGATCAGAGGGGGCAATCAAAATGACACAGGAGGATCAGAGGGGACAATCAAAATGACACAGGAGGATCAGAGGGGACAATCAAAATGACACAGGAGGATCAGAGGGGGAAATCAAAATGACACAGGAGGATCAGAGGGGGCAATCAAAATGACACAGGAGGATCAGAGGGGACAATCAAAATGACACAGAAGGATCAGAGGGGGCAATCAAAATGACACAGGAGGATCAGAGGGGGCAATCAAAATGACACAGGAGGATCAGAGGGGACAATCAAAATGACACAGGAGGATCAGAGGGGGCAATCAAAATGACACAGGAGGGTCAGAGGGGGCAATCAAAATGACACAGGAGGATCAAAAGGGGTTACTAAAATGGTAATCCCCCCTCTTATTCTCCTGTGCCATTTTGATTCCCCCCTCTGATCCCCCCTGTGTCATTTTAAGTGATCCCCCTCCCCCCACCCTGATACCCCAGTTCTTTTTTTTTGTTGACAACTACCGTACTACCGTACCGTATACAGGTAATAAATTTCCTTTATTTTCATTTAACAATAAATGTGTACCTTATTCTTCTTCATGGAAAAATAAGACATCCCCTGAAAATAAGACCTAGCGCATCTTTGGGAGCAAAAATTAATATAAGACACTGTCTTATTTTCGGGGAAACAGGGTAATAGGACTTATTCTTCACGTGGACTTTTTCTGTGGTATTGCCACGATTGTTATTGCATTTCTGAAAATTGATCGTTTTTTCTGCACACTTTTTAACATAAGGTGTTCACATCATGCAGGGTTTTCCCATACACAGGCTTGATCATATTAGAGGTGCGTTTTAAAAGGGGCACATGTTTTTGTTGTTTATGAAGGTCTTTTTTTGGGTATGTGTCATAAATTTGTTTCACTTTATTTTATGGGGATTATTTAGGACCTTTTGGTCCCAGGGATAGTATCATTGCATGCACTTTGGGCATTTAAGTTATTAGGGTCACTTTTGTGGATGCCGTTTTGTGGGCATCTCGGAGCACACTGTTTATCATTTTTTAGCTTTCCACGGCAGGACGGCTATTTATTATTCACCATTCCTATTGGTTTCAATACTGACCTTTTCCCTCGGTCAGCACTTGTCTGGAGACATTCTTGTCATTTATTTCACCAATTCATAATAGACACTATTAGATGTCATTTACAGACATCTGGGAGCACATTACTTTATAGCACTAGGAAATTTTTTCACATTGTCATTGTACAATTCTTTATACTAACCACTTTTCTTGGTCAGCTTATGGTATTGCTTCTTTTTTTGTTTTTTTTTCTGTTTACAGGAATTTATTATATCATACATGTGTGGTTCAATATTGTCACTGGATTAACCAATATCGAGTTACACTGTTTATTTTGATTTGTATATATATATAAAGTTATAGCATTTCTGGGTTTGCGCTACACCACTTTGGTTTGAATACCCCTTACCAGCGTTCTGATCACTGCCATACCCCATACCATTGTCCTAATCACCACCATACTCCTTTCCAGTGTTCTGATCACCCCCATACCCCATACTAGCATCCTGATCACCGGCATATTCCATACCAGCCTCCTGATCACCCCCTTACCCCATACCAGCGTCCTGATCACCCCCTTACCCCATACCAGCATTCTGATCACCCCCAAACCAGCATCCTGATCACCGGCATATTCCATACCAGCCTCCTGATCAACCCCTTACCCCATACCAGCCTCCTGATCACCGGCATATTCCATACCAGCCTCCTGATCACCGGCATATTTCATACCAGCCTCCTGATTACCCCCTTACCCCATACCAGCCTCCTGATCACCCCCTTACCCCATACCAGCGTTCTGATCACTTCCATACCTCATGCTAATGTCCTGGTCACAGCCATACCCCACACCAGTGTCCGATCACTGCCATACTCACACCAGCATCTGGCATTTAGGGTCTCAACTGATCAATATATTGTTTGGTGAATTAGGTGAGGTTGTGTTTACTTTGGATACCCAGTCATGCACAAGGGAAATAAAACAGGATGTTTTTTTATTGAGCATGTTTGAATGATTGACATGAACACAGTGTTACTCTCTTTACTAAGCCAATTAATCCACTTTGAATATTCTCTACTTCTTAAATAAATCAACTTTTTTTCTGTGATGAAAAAATTCTTATGTACAGAGCTCACCAACATAAATCGCTGAATCGCTGTTGATGAAAAGGAGAATTTGCAAATCACACATTTTTGCATTATCCTGAATATTATACATACAGATTTGTGTATAGATTTTATACTGATCATCAACCATGATTTCTTGGCATCCAAAATCTTGCAATCCTACCCAGGTCATTTAGATTCAGTATTGATCTGAGTTTTAAGCCATGACAACACTGGTTTAAGTGTAGTTCATCTAGGGTCTGGGGTGGTACATTGAGAGAGGCTGGCTTGCTCTCTATCAGAGACTGTGCTGCAGAGAAGGCTTTTAAATAGTTCCAGGAAGTTGTCCTCAGTTTATCAGTTTCCTTGGCCATCCTGTACAACCCTAACCCTATCCCAGTTCAAATCCACTAAATAAAACAACAAAACCAAAGCTCAAGGACTGATTTCTGACTCTGAATGCAAGCCAGTGTGAAGGTATGTGTTCCCTGGCTGAGCAGGACTATAGGGGGACCCAAATCTTCTAGCGACTCCTAAGGGGGTAGCGCTACAACTCTATAATGCGCTTTATGATGGCACACAGAAAAATGGGGTATTGCAATAATCAGGATGCTGGCATGGCATATGGAGTGATCAGGATGCTGGAACTCTATAACACGCTCGGTCCTCACCGACACCCCTGTTCATAGATTACTCACACCTGTGTAGCGTAGGTGTTAATATTATACTTCTCCATGATGGCACACAGAAAAATAGACCTCAAGCAGCTTGAGTATTAATGAGATGAATGTATTATTAAAGGGTAAGCAAATTAAATGCATTAAAAATAATAAACAGGACAACGGAATACATTAGATGAGCTAATGGGCAGGTTAGTCTCAACTATGGCCATTAACCTACACCGCAATAAGGCTAAGCCCCATTACACTAATCCACAAAGGATCCATAAAAATAGCATGAACTGTGAAAGTATGAATGTCATAAAAGAAACCTTACTGTATTTCTTAGCAATAGCTACTGAAACAATATTCCTGAGCACACTCTATACATACAGCCACAATAGCAAGTGGATGTATGCGTTACTAGCACACGGGTACCCCTGGAGGTGACTGTAAAGTACCTGTAAAGTACCTGGCAACTGTCAATATTGGCTGGCTCCATTCACTTGTATTGAGCAGTGCCCCTTTAAGCACTTCCATGCACTTTACCCCCTTCCAATCCAGGTCAATTTTCAGCTTTCAGCACTGTCACACTTTGAGTGAAATTTTTTTTTTTGACAGATAGAGCTTTCTTTTGGTGGTATTTGATCACCACTAGACTTTTTTTTTTTTTTTTCTATATAAATGAAAAAAGACCCAACATTTTTGAAAAAAAAAAAATTTTTTTTGTTATACAGTTTTTCAAAGAAATAATTTTTCTTCATAAATTTAGGCCAACATGTATTCTGCTACATCTTTGGAGTAAAAATAACCCAAAACAATGTATATTATTTAGTCTGTGTGAACGCTATAGAATCTACAAACTATGGGATATATATTTCAGAATTGATCAGTTGAGACCCTATATTGCTGGACGCTGGTATGACATAATGATCAAGGTGTTAGCATGAGGTATGTCAGTGCTCAGGATGCTGGAATGGCGGTGATCAGGATGCTGGTATGGCATATGGGGTGGTCAGGATGCTGGTTTGGGGTATGGCAGTGATCAGAACCCTGGTATGGGGTATGGCGATGATCAGAACCCTGATATGGAGTATGTTTTTGGCAATTATGAGGATGCTGGTATGGAGTTTGGAGTGATCAGGATGTTGGTATGGGGTATGGAGGTAATGAGGATATTGGTATGGGGTATGGAGGTGATGAGGATGTTGGTATGGGGTATGGAGGTGATGAGGATGTTGGTATGGGGTATGGAGGTGATGAGGATGTTGGTATGGGGTAGGGAGGTGATGAGGATGTTGGTAAGGGGTATGGAGGTGATGAGGATATTGGTATGGGGTATGGAGGTGATCAGGATGTTGGTATGGGGTATGGTGATGATCAGGATGCTGGTATGGGGTATGGTGATGATCAGGATGTTGGTATGGGGTATGGTGATGATCAGGATGCTGGTATGGGGTATGGTGATGATCAGGATGTTGGTATGGGGTATGGAGGTGATGGGGATGTTGGTATGGGGTAGGGAGGTGATAAGGATGTTGGTAAGGGGTATGGAGGTGATGAGGATGTTGGTATGGGGTATGGAGGTGATCAGGATGTTGGTATGGGGTATGGTGATGATCAGGATGCTGGTATGGGGTATGGTGATGATCAGGATGTTGGTATGGGGTATGGAGGTGATGGGGATGTTGGTATGGGGTAGGGAGGTGATGAGGATGTTGGTAAGGGGTATGGAGGTGATGAGGATGTTGGTATGGGGTATGGAGGTGATCAGGATGTTGGTATGGGGTATGGTGATGATCAGGATGCTGGTATGGGGTATGGTGATGATCAGGATGTTGGTATGGGGTATGGTGATGATCAGGATGTTGGTATGGGGTATGGTGATGATCAGGATGCTGGTATGGGGTATGGCAGTCATTAGGATTCTGGTAAGGCATATGGAGTGATCAGGATGCTGGTTATGGAGGTGATGAGGATGTTGGTATGGGGTACGGCAGTGATCAGGGTGCTGGTATGGCATATCAGGTGATCAGGGTACTTGTATGACATTTGACAGTGATCAGGATGCTGATATGGGTTATGGCGGTGATCAGGACGCTGGTATGGGGTATGGCGATGATCAGGATGCTGGTATGGGGTATGGCAGTCATCAGGATGATGGTATGGCATATGGAGTGATCAGGATGCTGGTAAGGGTTATGGAGGTGATGAGGATGTTGGTATGGGGTATGGAGGTGATGAGGATGTTGGTATGGGGTATGGAGGTGATCAGGATGTTGGTATGGGGTATGGTGATGATCAGGATGCTGGTATGGGGTATGGCAGTCATTAGGATGCTGGTAAGGCATATGGAGTGATCAGGATGCTGGTTATGGAGGTGATGAGGATGTTGGTATGGGGTACGGCAGTGATCAGGGTGCTGGTATGGCATATCAGGTGATCAAGGTGCTTGTATGACATTTGACAGTGATCAGGACGCTGGTATGGCGGTGATCAGGACATTGGTATGGTGTATTGTGAGCACTGGGACAGGTGACGGGCTGGCTGCATTTTTTATTAGGGACTACACTGAGGGAAGTGATCAAGGACTCCGGTGTTGCTGGCACAACACTTGTGGGGTTGCTGGTGCGTTTCGTCCCCCCACTGGGCGTTCTCAAAGGCCTTTGAGAACGCCCAGTGGGAGGGGTGAAACGCGTCTGATGGGAGCTGCTGGTGACGCCGTATCCAGTCGGTGTAACACACGACGGTGTGTTACGTCCGGTCCGGCATTTGTATGCTTACTAATCTGTCATTACATGTGAGTGGAACACGATTTTGCTTTTCACTTAAATAATCTCTCTATATACAACCACATGAGGAGTTTATATTTGTGAATGGGAAGTTGACTGAGGATCGGAATAAGGATTGGACCCATAGGAGGACTACAAATCCCAGATGAACCTATCTAAACACACAAACACAATAGACTCTTGTATTTAATAAGAGTCCATGGGAATTGGTAAGTAAGTGGGACCACGGGAGGGGAGCACTAAGGATTTGTTGTACTTTATGAAGAATTATTGCACGTTTGCACAGCAAGAGACTATATTAATTTATATCAATGAATCATTTGTCCATACAATTATTGTGATGGTGTATTTTGCAAGAATACTGCTATAGAGCGTACATTGCATGAATTTATTGATACATATTTCGAGGTATTTGCACATTTACTGGGCAGCTCTTCTTTGTCATAACATACAGGTGCGTTGACCCGCATCTGCACAGCTCCTTGTCCACCGTCTATAGATTATGGGGGGACAGGAAGCAGTTAAGAACTACATATCCCATGATCCACTACTGCACAGCAAGGCCTCCCTCTGATGCTTCTATTGGCTCAATCTCTCCTTTTCTCTGATAGGCTCAAGTCCACTGCCTGAGAGGGGGAATATCACACAGAGCCCACTCTGCTCACACAGCAGAGCAGCTAAGGGCGAGAAGAAGCTGCTGCAGCACAAGGATGATGGGGAGAGGGAAGTAAAAGGGGAGAGGCACATGCAGTCAGCAGTACAACCAGCTATAGTTTAGCATTTTTGCCACGTTTTCTGAAAGCGCACCAAGTATGCAGCATGCAGGACGTTTGATGTGCTTTCAGACAACACGAAAAAACGTGTGACCTAATAGAAGTCAGTGGGACTGTGGGTAAAAATGCATGTAAAACACATGTAAACTGCACATATGCCTGTGTCAAACTACAGTGCACCAGTGCTGACCTCTCAGCTGTTTATATAAATATTTTCAAACAAAATTCTAAACTGTTATGAATTGATTTTAACAAGAAGAATTACCCTGGAATCCGGCAGAAAGTACCCTTAGGGTGATGTACAATATACTACTGCCTGAGAACCTGCTTTATCATGGATAATTTATTTCTGAAAACAAATCCAAGAACCATAAGATCAAGCTGCTATGTTTAAAAAAAAAAAACACCACGGCAAGCCGACCACATGTGGGATCACTTATAGAGAGAATTTATAGCCTTGACAGCTTTGTAATTACAGAACAGCGATCTTGAGCTGCATGGTGGCCATTCTTAGGTAACCACCAGCACGAGACCCCTCCTTAATTCTAGGCTGGAGGACTGATGCTACATACAGCACCAAAAAAACGAAGTGTTTACAAGTCATGTCATATATAATCATGTGCCCAACCCTTGCTAGTATATTTAGTTTATTTTCATCACCTCAGTCTATTTACAGACATTTTACACATGCTGCCGTGCGTAAATATACAGACCGGTTTGAGTCAGGGAAGCTGCTATGAGTAACAAATTTATTACACTATCTCTATTATAGCTTCCAACATTGAAAAATAATTTCACTTTGCTGCAGAAATAGCGCATCTAATTTACTGGATGTAATATTTTTTTCTGAGCACCATAGAACACTATGAGGCAAGCAGCAAATGATTGATTCACCATTTATTTTTGACCAAATGCTTATTGGAAAAGTTGTCAGATTTTTACTGTACACATTTGACCGCACAATCTGGTCACACAAGGAGTGCCTTGTGTAGTTTCTCAAATTAACCTCTAGATGTGACCATTGTTACGGTTGAGAACCCTGTAATGAAGAATAGGTAGTATAGGCACCTACAGTTGTGTTCAAAATAATAGCAGTCAGACATCACTAACCTAATCAATCACTGTTTTTGGTAGAAATGATATTTCTACATGGCAAATAATTTACTAGCAGGTGTAGTAGAGTAATAGAAATCCAACAGACCCAACAGTCATGACATGCATGCTGCTGATTCTGTGTAATTGAATCACTAATTGAAAGGGGCATGTTCAAAATAATAGCAGTGTGGAGTTCTATTAGTGAGGTCATTCATTCTTTGAAAAACAGGTGGCAATTATTGCCCTTATTTAAGGAAGGAAGGCAGCAAATGTTGTACATGCTGGTTACAGTGCATTTCTCTCTGAAATTCTGAGGAAAATGGGTTGTTCCAGACATTGTTCAGAAGAACAGCGTACCTTGATTAAAAAGTTGATTGGAGAGGGGAAAACATATAAAGAAGTGCAGAAAATGATAGGCTGCTCAGCTAAAATGATCGCAAATGCTTTAGAATGGCAACAAAAACCTGAAAGATGTGGAAGAAAGCGGAAAAACTACCATTCGGATGGATAGAAGAATAGCCAAAATGGCAAGGACTCAGCCAACATTCAGCTCCAGGAAGATCAAAGAAAGTGTAAAGTTACCTGTGAGTACTGTTACAATTAGAAGACGCCTATGTGAAGCCAAGCTATCTGCAAGAAGCCCCCGCAAAGTCCCACTGTTGAAAAAAAGACGTGCTGAAGAGGTTACAATTTGCCAAAGAGCACATTGACTGGCCTAAAAAGAAATGGTGCAACATTGTTCTTTTTGGGTCTAGTGGCCGGAGACAGTTTGTCAGACGACCCCCAAACACTGAATTCAAGCCACAGTACACTGTGAAGACAGTGAAGCATGGTTGCGCAAGCATCATGATATGGGGATGTTTCTCATACTACGGTGTTGGGCCTATTTATCGCACAACAGGGATCATAGTTTGAATACATCAGAATACTTGAAGAGGTCATGCTGCCTTATGCTGAAGAGGAAATGCCCTTGAAATGGGTGTTCCAACAAGACAACGACCCCAAACACACCAGTAAACGTGCAACATCTTGGTTCCAGACCAACAAGATTGACGTTATGGAGTGGCCAGCCCAATCCCCGGATCTTAATCCAATAGAAAACTTGTGGGGTGACATCAAAAATGCAATTTCTGAGGCAAAACCAAGAAATAGAGAAGAACTGTGGAATGTAGTCCAATCATCCTGGACTGGAATACCTGTTCACAGGTGCCAGAAGTTGGTTGACTCCATGCAACACAGATGTACAGCAGTTCTCAGAAACAGTGCTTATACAACTAAATATTCATTAAGTGATTCAAAGGAAAGCAAAATCTTCAAACATTTTTCAGTTTATATAGTGAATGTTTGAGTTTGTAAAGAAGAATACAAACACTGCTATTTTTTGAACAGTCTAATATTCACTTTTCTTCAATTTTTTTTTAGAGGAACAACACAAATTTGATATATTTTTCTTCATGTTTTGATTTGGAATAGAATGTGTAGTGTTCCCAATGCATTTTTGTGTATGGAAATAAAAGCTATTAGAAGGATTTTGAGCTTTATTCACTTTTTCAACACACTACTATTATTCTGAACACAACTTTAGGTAGCAACTAGAGGTCCTCAGAGTGGTGAGTGGGGCGAACAATATATAGTAAGGAAGAGCAAGCACTGCCCCTGCCAGTGTGTGGCATCTTGGGTAGAGGGCTCTGCATAAATTGTCTGGTGGGTGTCCACCTGGGTAGTTGGTTACGGAAAGCAAGGCAAGGGCCAAGGCATGCAAAGATGTCATCTTTGAGGCTCTGAGGCATCTGAGAGCTTCCCCTTAGGAGAAAAGCAAAGAAGGAGAGGTGCAGGACTGAAAGGGTTATTCATATCCCTATTGCTTGGAATGTAGGATTTAGGGAAAAAAAAACATAAATGTATAGGTTGTGCCTTGTTTTGGCTCTCATCTCTGCTGTTCCAGCTAAGGAATATGCCAATAGCACTGAGAAGACTGGAATGATGTATATACAGTATGTAAATCAACTTCATTTCAGCAAACTAGCTAAAAGGTTTGTGTTGCTTGGACTATTCCTTCTCCTAACCCCACGATGGGAAAGTCTGGAAGCAAACAGGTACAGGGTGACGCTGCTATTGGGGTCCATAGCCATAGCTTGAGGAAGGTGTTGAAAAGGCTTCTGGGTGGTGCTTGGTAGGCCAGGCTGAGGGCCTCCCAGGGGTGCCTCTGTATTGGTGTTTAGGATAGGATCTCGTGTCCATAGTGCCTTGGTGTGTCTAAGTGGACCAACCTATGTCAGGAAGGAATAGGTTAAAGAGTATAGGTGTTGCCCCATCACATGGCTGTATACGTGGAGGACATGCAGCCCAAAATGTGGCTATGCTGCAACTCGACACTTAACACTCAAAATCTCGTTTGTTGTATTAAAAATATGGCCAATGTTACGTTCTCTAGTATTGGTTAGTAGACCTGAACTCAAAAAGTGAAGATTTGTTATATAATATAAACAAGAATGGTGCAGCACAGAAAAAAATTATTATAATACAGTGCAAAACTAAAAATATATAATAATTATTAATGATAATAATATGAAAACAATAATAAGTAGTAAGTATAGGTGATATCAAAAAAGTGAATGAAGCGCTGTAATTGGCGCAATGAAACAAGTGCGGCTGTGAAAGTCTTAAACAAAATAAGTGTTCATATGATGGTGAGGGTCTGACAAACATCGGTCAGAAAGTCGTGCTGCAAATGAATCCTATTGCACAGGTGGTATCAGATTAATTCATGTGACTTTTATCCGTGCAGGAGATTGATAAAAATGCGCACTTACCAGATGCACATAGTAAAAGCGCAATGTGTTGAACCATATATTAACCAAGGATCTGCAGGAAGCCCCCTTTAGATGGGCCAGACATACAACATGGGAAGAGACTCCCTTCTCTGGATATGAGACTGCTCTGTAATCTTACTGGGAGTCCTGGAAATCGTTTGCCAATTCTCCTCTCCCCAGGCAAATAGCCCTCCTCCATGCTCCAGCAGAGGACTGTCCCTCAAGACTCATCAAGGCTGCAGGGACCATTCTAGCAACATCCACCCAGAGAACATCCAAGCAAGGATCGGTGACTCCCCCGGTATGTAATATAAAACATGTAACAATATGTAACAAAGACAACATCTTTGCATGATGAAACGCATAGGGTGGAGCTACAGTTTGTGACGTTACCACGCCGCTCATTGCGGCCATTTTGTTGGTTTGAAACAACTTTGGATTTTACATGCTGGATTTCATCTGATGTTTGTAAGTGAAATATTCTTATTAAAATTTCTGGTTTTAATGAATAATACACAATAAAGACATTTTGTTATTATATATATATATACATATATATATATATATATATATAGTCAGGTCCATAAATATTGGGACATCAACACAATTTTAACATTTTTGGCTCTATACACCACCACAATGGATTTGAAATGAAACAAACAAGATGTGCTTTAACTGTAGACTGTCAGCTTTAATTTGAGGGTATTTACATTGAACGGTGTAGGAATTATACCAGTTTGCATATGTGCCTCCCACTTGTTAAGGGACCAAAAGTAATGGGACAATTGGCTTCCCAGCTGTTCCATGGCCAGATGTGTGTAATTCCCTTATTATCCCAATTACAATGAGCAGATAAAAGGTCCAGGGTTAATTTCAAGTGTGCTATTTGCATTTGGAATCTGTTGCTGTCAACTCTCAAGATGAGATCCAAAGAGCTGTCACTATCAGTGAAGCAAGCCATCATTAGGCTGAAAAAACAAAACAAACCTATCAGAGAGATAGCAAAAACATTAGGCGTGTCCAAAACAACTGTTTGGAACATTCTTAAAAAGAAGGAACGCACCGGTGAGCTCAGCAACACCAAAAGACCCGGAAGACCACAGAAAACAACTGTGGTGGATGACCGAAGAATTCTTTCCCTGGTGAAGAAAACACCCTTCACAACAGTTGGCCAGATCAAGAACACTCTCCAGGAGGTAGGTGTATGTGTGTCAAAGTCAACAATCAAGAGAAGACTTCACCAGAGTGAATACAGAGGGTTCACCATAAGATGTAAACCATTGGTGAGCCTCAAAAACAGGAAGGCCAGATTAGCGTTTGCCAAACGACATCTAAAAAAGCCTTCACAGTTCTGGAACAACATCCTATGGACAGATGAGACCAAGATCAACTTGTACCAGAGTGATGGGAAGAGAAGAGTATGGAGAAGGAAAGGAACTGCTCATGATCCTAAGCATACCACCTCATCAGTGAAGCATGGTGGTGGTAGTGTCATGGCGTGGGCATGTATGGCTGCCAATGGAACTGGTTCTCTTGTATTTATTGATGATGTGACTGCTGACAAAAGCAGCAGGATGAATTCTGAAGTGTTTCGGGCAATATTATCTGCTCATATTCAGCCAAATGCTTCAGAACTCATTGGACGCCGCTTCACAGTGCAGATGGACAATGACCCAAAGCATACTGCAAAAGCAACCAAAGAGTTTCTTAAGGGAAAGAAGTGGAATGTTATGCAATGGCCAAGTCAATCACCTGACCTGAATCCGATTGAGCATGCATTTCCCTTTCTGAAGACAAAACTGAAGGGAAAATGCCCCAAGACGAAGCAGGAACTGAAGACAGTTGCAGTAGAGGCCTGGCAGAGCATCACCAGGGATGAAACCCAGCATCTGGTGATGTCTATGCGTTCCAGACTTCAGGCTGTAATTGACTGCAAAGGATTTGCAACTAAGTATTAAAAAGTGAAAGTTTGATTTATGATTATTATTCTGTCCCATTTCTTTTGGTCCCTTAACAAGTGGGAGGCACATATGCAAACTGTTGTAATTCCTACACCGTTCACCTGATTTGGATGTAAATACAATCAAATTAAAGCTGACAGTCTGCAGTTAAAGCACATCTTGCTCATTTCATTTCAAATCCATTGTGGTGGTGTATAGAGCCAAAAATGTGGTGGTGTATAGAGCAGGATGGATCGGATCTGCGGATTGGGGAGGATAATGGATCGGACTCCAATCCATTATGCTCAATCCGCAGATCCGAGTTCCCGCGAACTGTTGGGATCCCATACCATTGATATATTCTCATACGTTGTCTTGACCACTTGATTAGTGGTCATCCTTTCTGGTAAGAGGCTGTGTGTGTGGAGGATTTCATTCTCTTCTGGGGCACTGTTGTCTTCATGGATATGGGTCATATATAATTCCCAGTTGCATATTATGGACTTATTCTGAGGACTGTACCTGATTATTTTTATATATGATATGTTTGAATTAGTGTGAATTAGCGCTGTATATTGTTTCATAATATTTTTTGCTTGCTGCCCACACTTTTAACAGCTGCTCTTTCAATATATATACGTTGCACCTAGCTCAGGTTGTTACTGATTTTATTTTATAGTAAATCAACACTGGGGGGAAAGATCCGTTTCTTGGAGACTACTGGCAATATTGGTGACTGGTGCTTTACCCTTGTGCATTTTTGAGGGGAAATACTTCCAAAGTTCAGTTCTTCTTTAACCACAAAATGTTAAAATCTGTATTTTTTTGCTTCCGCCAACTCTCCTGACCAAAGTGCCTCTCCTGTATAGAAACTGGGACATGTTGCCCTTTGAGTATAACAGGCATGAGGGCTCTCCCTTGTTCACAAACCAGCACATATTTAGTGCGTGATCCATCCCCTTTCACAGCAGGTAGAGGGAGTGCCATTTCTGAATAAATGGCATGACACCGTGGGGTTGATTTAATAAAATTGGAGAGTACAAATCAGGTCCAGCTGCGCATGGTAGCCAATCAGCTTCTAACTTCAGCTTGTTCAGTTAGGCTTTGGCAAAAAAAAACCTGGAAGCTGATTGGTTTCTATGCAGAGTAGATTTTGCACTCTTCAGTTTTAGTAAATTGACCCCTGTGTGTTGCAGCAATGCATGGCAAAATTTCTGGTTTACCATACTTTACTATAACACATAGGTGTGAAGGCAGCCTCTAAAGGGTACTCCACTTTCAATTGGTGGCTATTCCTTTTATGGCGTTTGGAGAGTTTGTGCCCTTCCTCTGTGTTCAAAGATGTTTCATATGCTGTAGAGGAGTTTATGATTGTGGTCCTCCATCTCCTTAAAGACACTTATACCATCAGGTAATATACTTCTGGTGGTGATGTGGGATCTTCCCCCCATACATTGTCTTTCATGTTAGTGGCTGAATTGCGGGTTGTTTTGCTCCACATTTATCCATCTTTTTTTAATTTCCTCTCAAGCTACGCAGTGTGGGGTATCCATCAGTCCAAGCCACATTTATATTTTGTTTTTTTTTGCTATTCTGTATCCAAGTGCACCCTGTAAACACCTGAAGAAGCTATATTGCAAAACATGTCGGGGTACCAGCACTTTTCCTTTTGATATGTATATATATATATATATATATATATATATATATATATAGTGGGAGATTAGGATTAGCTTCAGGTAAGTGTTCAAAAGACTCATGCACTGATCCTCAAGTTTCCCAAAACACCAAAAAGAATTATCTTTGTAGCTGTTTTCAGCATCACTATTCCATAGCAACACAAATGCTTAACTTCTCGGTCTCGATCTCGGTCTGTTTGAACCCTTCATCTGTTTCCACACAGACCATCACACACTTTTAGTGTGTGCATGTCATCTGCTCCCTTGCAGCCACACAGACTTCTTGGGGAAGAAGGGGCCCTAAATGATTACAAACATCCTAACCATTAGGCCTATGCCCACCGGCCCAATCAGTTAGCTGAGTACTGGGAAAACATTGAACAACGATTGGGGACTACATCTCTCCCAGGTCTGTGTGAAGCCTCCAGACTCCTGGGCCTATAGCAGAATTCACTAATCCCAGAAGACACTGAACAACCCATTACCTTGGTATCCAACACAGATCCTAGAGCCCCTCAAACTGTATGGATGAGAACCCTAAGTTCCTCTTAACCTTTTCACACCATGACAGGGTATTGCAGTGTCACATTATATATAACAAGAAAGAAGAATGCACAGAGAAATTAGCCATTTTTATTTGTGTGATAAAAGTTTTTGTAAAGCTCACTTCTCACTTCCTCTTCTTATATGTTTCCTTGGGACTGCAATCTGGTTTTTGAACCTATTAAGGATATTCCTTTGTCTAATTTTTCATGCAAGGTCATTTTTCTTTTTTGGTCACATCCACCAGATGAATCTGTGAATTAGCAGACTTATCCTGTAAGGAGCCCTTCTTGGTGATGCATAAGGACAAAGTGGTTTTAAAGCCTGTAGGCAGATTAGAATTAGTTAGTTAGGTGTTTCCCCAGATGGGAAGGTAATAGTTAACCTTGTTCTTGGGTTTTTGGTTTTGGCGGGATATTTGGGTCTGACCCACTGAGCCCAGGGAGTCCAAAGTCTGAGGTCCTATTTCAGAGCCCAGGGGGTGTTGTTGTAGAGAGTTTCCCCGCAGGAGTCCAAGAGCCTTGCTGCTAGTCCATCAGCTACTAAGGAGCCTGAAAGATGTGAGAGCCGTCCAACTTGGGGTTCGCCCTGAAAACACCAGCCACTGGGGAATACCACCAATGGATCTTTGTTCGCATGGACTCTACCTTTGCAGGTACTCTGGGGCAGCACATAGCCTCAGTAGGATTAGGGACTTTGTACCTTGTGCACTTTATTTAGTAAGGTATTAAAACTTTGCTTTCTGCCTAGTCTGAAGTTCTTTAAAGGAGTGTAATGCAAGTAACCGGTACCTATTGTCTAAGGTATGGGCCAATAGCATATGAGGTATGGAGAGCCAGCACGTAAAGAGTCATCCTAGTGCAAGTTCTACATGTGGTTGCCATGGACAACAAAGGAAAAGTCAGTAAGCAGCTTGTCAGAAATGTGCACTTGGTATAGGTGGAATTGCCTCTAATTGCGAGGGAGATGTTCAAGAGTTAAAGTCATGTGTACAGTGGGGTTCCATTCTGCTACCAGGACCATTAGTAGGAAAAAGCTGGACAGATGGCTGTGGTCAGAGTTCTGCAGCTGCAGACATCATCGAAAGCTGCAGGCATCATCCCGTTATTGTTTTTTTCTGACTGCGGCTGGCTTTTTTGTAAAGTCTATCCAAGTGGCTAATTAGCCACTGGATTGCTTTTACAGGTAAAGGTTTGGACCACCCCCCGCCTGCCGCCAGCCGGTGACTCTTGGGGATCTCCGTCCCACCAGAGAATCCCAAACTGAAGCCTGCATTCCTGGTCTCTCCCCCCCTGCTGAAGGCCCCCAGAGCAAACTGCTATGTCTGGGCCAATGAGGAGGGAGACACCCAGGAGAGCTGCTGCTCTCGTGCACATCGCTGCATCGAGATTAGGCTCAGGTAAGTATAAGGGGGGTGCTGAGGGTGGAGCTGCATGAAGATAGTTTTTAACCTTCATGTATAGAATGCATGAAGGTGAAAAAAACCTTCAGCTTTTAGAACCACATTAAGTTCTACCAGGTGACTGTTTAAGCCTCTTCTGACTACAGTTTTTGGCGTAAGATGTTACTGGCTGCACTTTGAGGTTTTGAGCCTTTTTTAACCATTTGTTTGCTACGTTGACCTGTTGGCTTTTTTGTTTTGTTGCCTGCCCCTAAACTGGACTGCTTTAAATGTCTCAGTGTAAGGATTAAAGAAGCCTGTGTCCTGTACAATACAATTAAGAAAATGGGATTCTCATTTTATCACCGAAATTAATTTCCTAGAGCAGTGGTTTCCAAACTGCGGCCCGAGGGCCAGATGTGGACCTTTGCTTCATTTTATCTGGCCCTTGGGGCATTATTCCGTCACTGTCAGCAACAGTGGGGCTTAGACCCACCCACTGACACCAACAATGGGGCACTATTCCTCCCACTGACATCAATGATTGGGCACTATTCCTCCCACTGACACCAAAGATGGGGCACTATTCCTCCCACTGACACTAATGATGGAGCACTATTCCTACCGCTGATTCCAATGATTGAGCAATATTCCTCCCACTGATACCAATGATGGGGCACTATTCCTCCCATTGACACCAATGATGGGGCACTATTCCTACCGCTTATACCAATGATGGAGCACTATTCCTACCACTGATACCAATGATGGAGCACTATTCCTCCCACTGATACCAATGATGAGGCACTATTCCTACCACTGAAACCAATGATGGGGCACTGTTCCTCCCACTGACACCAATGATAGGGCGCTATTCCTCCCACTGCTACCAGTCATGGGGCATTTTTTACTGCCACTGACACCAGGACTTTTTCTACGCCCACTGGCCACAGTCCGGCCACCCAAAGATTGAAGGACAGTAAACTGGCCCTTTGTTTAGAAAGTTTGGAGACCTCTGTCCTAGAGTACAGTCCAGGACACAGGACCCTCCGCTCTTTTCCTATGATCTCCCTGTTGCTGTAAATCAAAGGTTAGTTGGGATTGGGAGGTGTTATGTATGCCATGTATGAATGCTAATTCACCCTGCACTGATATATGGTAATCTATAGTGCTTTTAAAATCCACCTCTAACTGAAGCTGATTCATAACTATCAATGTTCTTATTGGTAATTCTTACTGCTTCCAAAATCTTTAACTCTATCCATATTACTGTGGTGTTTATTTTGCTCTTATTGTCTAACCCAAATTTATGAGCTGATCCTAATCTTTACAACTCTGCCCTCCTGCTCTCTTGTTTACTCTTGTAGTCCTCTTTTGGTGTGTGAAGTTTGCCCTGCAAGACATGTGTCTCTCCTATGCATTACTAATTGATTAATTGGCAATACCCCCACCCAACTCAGTATACATTTAGGCCTTCTTTAGGCGAGGCTCAGCCAAGGGTAGCATTGGCAACTATCATCTTGGATAAAGTATTGCTCTTGGATTAAGTTTTGAGCATTGCACTTCGGCTCTGCACTTCAGCGAAAGCACAAAGCGAGAAGCAGACAACTTCAAATACTAAACAGACTACAGGTGACCTGCTTCCCCATTTAGATCTTACCCAGTCTGCTTCTTCATCTCACCACTCTGTAACATGCACTTTTTTCTCCTCCTTCTCACAGTTTTATCCTCTCTCTTCAAACTCCCTCTCCTTCACCCCTCTTCTCCACCCCACAGCTTATATATATCATCCTCACTCCTGTCTTCACCTTATTACTGGACTCATCAACTCCTGCTAATTCTGAACCCACATACTAATAAAACCTCCCGGACACTAGGACCTGTCCATCCAAATAAGTCATGCTCCCATATTACCGTATATACTCGAGTATAAGCCAACCCGAATATAAGCCGAGGTACCTAATTTTACCACAAAAAACTGGGAAAAACTATTGACTCGAGTATAAGCCCCATCATTAGTATCAGTGGGAGGAATAGTGCCCCATCATTGGTGTCAGTGGGAGGAATAGTGCCCCATCATTGGTATCAGTGGAAGGAATAGTGCCCCATCATTGGTGTCAGTGGGAGGAATAGTGCCCCATCATTGGTATCAGTGGGAGGAATAGTGCCCCATCATTGGTGTCAGTGGGAGGAATAGTGCCCCATCATTGGTATCAGTGGGAGGAATAGTGCCCCATCATTGGTGTCAGCGGGAGGAATAGTGCCCCATCGTTGGTGTCAGTGGGAGGAATAATGCCCCATCATTAGTATCAGTGGGAGGAATAGTGCCCCATCATTGGTGTCAGTGGGAGGAATAGTGCCCCATCGTTAGTGTCAGTGGGAGGAATAATGCCCCATCATTAGTATCAGTGACACTACAGTATGATGCGGCACTATTCCTCCCACTGACACCAATGACACTTGCTGACCCCTGTTGCAGTATGGTGCTGCTGCAGCCAGCATATGTGGTTGCAGCAGCACCTCTGCACTGCACACTTACTGGCTTTTCCCTCACTCGATTTTCGCGGGTCCGCTCGGCTCCGCCTCCTCGCCCGTGATTGGCCACCTGTGTACCTTTCCTGAGCTACAGTTCTGGCGGCCAATCACCGGTGAGGAGGCGGAGCCGAGCGGCAGGAGTGAGGGAGTGGCCGGAGTGACGGAAGGAGCAGCGCTTCCTGGATGGATCATCGTGGGAGCCAGGTAAGAGACAGCAGCTCTCTGCCCACCCCTGTACATGCCCCCCTTGACATTGACTCGAGTATAAGCCGAGGGGGCCGTTTTTCAGCACAAAAAATGTGCTGAAAAACTCGGCTTATACTCGAGAATATACGGTACCTCTCTCACCCTTCTGCTTCTCCTAACATCGGTAGATATTTCCCCAACGCCTGGGCCGCCATCTTTTTCCTTTGACCAACACACGGCACCCCCTATCCTCTAACAGTGGCCGAAAACCACACAATATGGTTACTATTCCTCTTATTCCTTGAACCAGCCTCCACTTTTCCTGTGCCCTTTGGAATGCCCGCTCTATCTGTAGCAAGCTCTCCTCTGTCTGTAACCTTTTTATCACAAAACTCCTTTAGCCCATTTTCAATTACGGAAACCTGACATCATGAATCTGACTTTACCTCTCCTGCTGCCCTCTGCCATGGTGGTCTCCTCTGGACTCACTCTACCAGACCTAGTGGACAGAATGGAGGTGGAGTTGTAATCCTCCTATCCCCGCAAAGCACTTTTCAGATCCTTCATTCACCTCCCTCTCTGTCCCTCTTTTCATTTGAAGTTCACTGTATTTGTCTATTCTCTCCAGTTTCTTTAAGAATTGCTGTGATCTAATAGCCTCCTGGATCGGTATCAAGCTTCCTTGATGACTTCTTGACCTGGCTGCCTTACTTTCTCTCTTCTGAAATCCCCACAATCATTCTTGGTGACTTCAACATCCCTGTTAATCTTAACACTCTTGCTAATTCTAAACTTCTGAGCCTAGCCACTTCTTTTGACCTAAAACAATGGACACATGCTTCTACTCACTCCAATGGTAACTGCCTCGACCTTGTATTCTCCTACCTATGCACTCTTTGCAACCTCACCAATGTTCCCTTTCCTCTCTCCGATCACTCCCTTATTAGCTTCACTCTGTCCTTGGCCTCCTCCTCTTTGTCTTCCAACTACCAAACAGTTACCCGTAGAAACCTCGCTATCTTAACCCTTCTCTTCTTTTTCTGCAACAGATTGTCTCTATGACAAAATCTCATCTCTGTCCTCCCCTAACCTGGCCACTACTGTATACAACAGTTCACTCTCATCCACCGTGGACACATTGGCCCCCCTCACTACACACAGAATTAGGCCCCGACCGCTACAGCCATGGCAAACAGACAATACCAGATGCCTCAAAAAACGTAGCTGTGCTCTTGAGCGTTTATTGCGTAAGACTAAGACTCAGCAAGACTTCAACCAGTATAAATCTGACCTTCAAAAATACAATTCCTGTTTCCACACTTCCAAACAGACCTATTTTATCACTCTCATTAACACCCTCTCACGCAATCCCCCTCAATTTAACTCTCTACTTCGTCCTTCTTTACCGCCACCCATTAACTCACTCACTGCCTAGGAGATCACTAATCACTTCAAAAATAAGATTGATACAATTGGTGATGAGATCTTCACTATACAGATATCTCCCTCACCCTACACTCCTTGTCCACCTGAACAATCTATATTTCCCTTATTTAACACAGCTACTATAGAGGAGGTTGGTCAACTTTTTTCAAAAACCCACCTAACCACCGGTTCCCTGGACCCTGTTCCCTTGCAAATACTACAATCACCCTCTGGCTCTATCCTTCACTCTTCAACTCATATCTTCAATCTCTCCCTTTCTACAGGCATCTTCCCCAACTGTCTAAAACATGCACTAGTCACACACATACTTAAAAAGGCCTCACTGGATCCCACCATTCTTGGCAACCTAAGACCCATCTCCTTACTCCCCTTTGCCTCCAAACTCCTTGAACGTCTAGTCTACAACCGACTGAGCTGCCATCTTATCTGCCCAATCAGAGTGATTTAGAGCTTACACATAGTTCCAACAGACAGAAGGTAAGCATAAGCATTTAAGGGGTTTGTACTGGTTTAGACCTGTTTGTTTGCACCACATGGGCCAAGCACAGGATCACTTTAAAGATGTTCACCTATGCACAAAAATAGTTTCTTGACATGTAAAATCTGTCAGGGCTAATTGTTCAATTAACTGTGTTGCATTACATGGAAGTAAAGCATTTAGGGGGTCTGGTTTACTTACATTTCATTTGTCCTTTTCAAATGTCTGGTTGCAGATTCAGGGTCACATCTGTGACACATTTTAGAGTTTTATTATATCAGCCAGTATCTGCCTGCAAGTCTGTTAGGGTATCTGAGACTTTTTTAATGGTGTGGTAATATAGTGACAGGCCCACAGGGGCCTGTATAGTAGCATGGTCCTAAAAACAAACAGTGCCAATTTTGTCCAATACTCAGATAGCACTAAAGCACTAAAATGTGGTAATACATGGACAAACATATGCACTATGCAGGCAACACACTGGCAATTGTGCCAATATGTTGACAACTTTGTAGCATTAATGGCACATTGGCAATTGAGAAATCGTGTGGGTATCAAACTGGCATTTTTGAGAGCAATTGGAACCACACGTGGTTAACACACTGGCAATCGTGACAGTATGTGGGCAATAAACAAGCAATTATAAAAATACATGGGCAACAAATGGGCTGTTGTTACGACATGCAGACATTAAACCAGTAATGGGGATAATACACGGGCAACAAATGGGCAAATGCGGCAATACATAGACAATAAAATGCAGGGTTAATAACTGATGCCTAAGAATTTTACATGATATTTTTTGGGGTTCTCAGATTATGCAAAACTGTATCCATTTAACACAGGTCTTATGTAAGCACATTGTTTTAGGGGCCCTTGAGAACGATAATGTGACAGTTGGTTCTTACAGAAAATGTTCTAATGGATACTTTGAACCACAGTATAATGTCTTTGCTTTTTAGTGCATAAAAGGTTGGCTGTTTGGCTGAACAACATAAAAACAAGTTTTTTTTCAGGAGAAATAATGATGAAACCAAGGGTTTCAAAACACATTACTATTAAGTATTGGCCACTGTAATTGCTAGATTTTTTTTCTTTTGTGGAGTGCTTTAATTTTTTCTATGTTCACTTACATTTTTGGGAGGACCACATAGTGCAGTATTTGTGCACATATATTGTCCCTAGCAAGAAAAATTGCAAAAGTTTTAGGCCAATAAAAAAAAAAAAACAAGGAGCAAAGAGTCCCTTTTTCTCCCACTTCTATTGCAAAATAATAACCACATAGTATATGCATTTGGATGAATGAATTATTTTATTATGTGCAAAATAGTATGGTTTTATTAGGTTAGCATTATTTTCCAAGCTTGAGTGTTCCTCCCATGATTGAATTGACTTCCTCTGGCTGCTCTGGTTTGATTCAGCAGTGCATACTGGTGGTTGAAGACATTCTCCCAAATTGGCCTTAGTAAGTAAGTAAGTTTACATGTATTTTTGTGTTTGTGCATGTTTGGCCATTAGATTGCAAACTCTTTGGAAGGACAAAGACTGAATAGTTTGTAAACAGGTGCTTACAGTGTGGTGCAAAATTACAGTGTTCTTTAATTTTTGAAAATTTGTACCAATTCAGTGATTTTATGCTAACTGGTGCCACCTAAAGTTACGTGTATTGTGGAAATACAGTGGCAAAAATAATAATTTGATCCCCTGTAGATTTTGTAAGTTTGCCCACTTACAAAGAAATGAAGGGTCTGTCATTTTTATTATAGGTGTATTTAAATGATAGAGACAGAATATCAACCAAAAATCCAGAAAAAACACATGATACAAATGTTATAAATTGAGTTGCAGTTCAGTGAGTAAAATAAGTATTTGATCCCTTATCAGCCAACAATAATTCTGGCTCCCACAGACTGGCTATGTGTTCATGTGGTACACAGATTAGTCCTGTCAATTTAACCTCCCCGACAGTATAACTAATCAATATGTTTGAATGTCAAAGCGGTACATTGTTTTGCATGGAAATTTGTTGTTTTATATTGTAGGCCTGTAATTCTTAGGAATAATTCACTTAAATCTCCTAGATTGTAAGCTCCAAGGAGCAACCCTAACCCTCCTGTATTGAACTGTATTGTTGCTATATTGTCTCCCGTTATATTGTAAAGCGCTGAGCAAACTGTTGCGCTATATAAATCCTGTATAATAATAATAATTTGTCCAAACAAGAGTCTAGTAAACATCCCGGGTATGATAAAGTTTGAAACACGAAATCATAAATTATAATATAATAAATAATTATAACAAATAATAATAAATTTAATTCAATAATGTAATCAAACCAAAAACACTAAAATTTGAAATAGAGCGCCAAGTTCGCACATCACTGAGCTCAATCGCAGAATCGTTTTTAGTGTCTGATGACGAATTTCCCCACGAATCATTATCGCTCAATTCTGCAAGTGGTTCTAATTCACTATCGCTGCTCTCTAGCTGGTCTAAAACCACTTTTGACCTAAAGGGACGCTTTTTGGATGCCATGGACGTTCTCAAGTTTCCAGGTAGAAAGAACTGTAAAAGTGCAGGCAGGGCACAGGACAAAGCACTCGGGACAAAATGTATGTGAAATGCTTTGATACAGTAATGTAATACTAACAGATTACAATGTATTGTGTGTATGTCATATTTTTACTTTTTTAATCTCCCGCCAGTTCTGTCCCCCTGCGTACCGATGCTTGCAGGGAAGGGAACCCGGAAGACGGATGCCAGCATCGGCTGGAGGACACAGCGGGAGGACATCGGGGGATCGCAGGACAAGGTAAGGATCAGGGGATCACAGGACAAGCACTACAGTGTAATCTGAAGTGTGGCTTGGGGTTACCGCTTTTGGTACTGTAAATTAACCCCGAGCCATACTCGGGATTACCTTCAGGAAGGTTAAGAAAGTGCTCCCAACGACAACTCGTTATGTGTATAAAAGAAACCTATCCGCAGAATCTCTTTCTTTAATTCATGGAGTATCACCGTTAAAGATACAGCACCGTTGCACCAATTATTCACATGTTGTGACTGAATATTAATATTGTATTTGAATTTTGCTCATTATCACTTCAAAGATTGCACAGTTTATTTAATGAATTTGTGACCTTAGCGAGGTCCATTTTTTAAATACTTAAGATTTTGTGTTTAGAAATTCACAATTAGGACTGCTGCTATATACAGTGGGGCAAAAAAGTATTTAGTCAGCCACCAATTGTGCAAGTTCTCCCACTTAAAAAGATGAGAGAGGCCTGTAATTGGCATCATAGGTAGACCTCAACTATGAGAGACAAAAAGAGAAAAAAAATCCAGACAATCACATTGACTGATTTGGAAAGAATTTATTTGCAAATTATGGTGGAAAATAAGTATTTGGTCAATATCAAAAGTTCATCTCAATACTTTGTTATATATCCTTTGTTGGCAATGACAGAGGTCAAACGTTTCCTGTAAGTCTTCACAAGGTTGGCACACACTGTTGCTGGTATGTTGGCCCATTCCTCCATGCAGATCTCCTCTAGAGCAGTGATATTTTGGGGCTGTCACTGGGCAACACGGACTTTCAACTTCCTCCAAAGGTTTTCTATGGGGTTGAGATCTGGAGACTGGCTAGGCCACTCCAGGACCTTGAAATGCTTCTTACGAAGCCAGTCCTTCGTTGCCCGGGCGGTATGTTTGGGATCATTGTCATGTTGGAAGACCCAGCCACATTTCATCTTCAATGCCCTTGCTAATGGAAGGAGGTTTGCACTCAAAATCTCACGATACATGGCCCCATTCATTCTGTCCTGTACATGTATCAGTCGTCCTGGTCCCTTTGCGGAGAAACAGCCCCAAAGTATGATGTTGCCACCCCCATGCTTCACAGTAGGTATGGGGTTCTTTGGATGCAACTCAGCATTCTCTCTCCTCCAAACACGACGAGTTGTGTTTCTACCAAACAGTTCTATTTTGGTTTCATCTGACCATATGACATTCTCCCAATCCTCTTCATCCAAATGCTCTCTAGCAAACTTCAGACGGGCCCGGACATGTACTGGCTTAAGCAGGGGGACACGTCTGGCACTGCAGGATCTGAGTCCCTGTCAGCGTAGTGTGTTACTGATGGTAGCCTTTGTTTCGTTGGTCCCAGCTCTCTGCAGGTCATTCACTAGGTCCCCCCGTGTGGTCCTGGGATTTTTGCTCACCGTTCTTGTGATCATTTTGCCCCCACGGGGTGAGATCTTGCGTGGGGCCCCAGATCGAGGGAGATTATCAGTGGTCTTGTATATCTTCCATTTTCTAATTATTGCTCCCACAGTTGATTTGTTTACACCAAGCTGCTTGCCTATTGCAGATTCAGTCTTCCCAGCCTGGTGCAGGTCTACAGTTTTGTTTCTGGTGTACTTCGACAGCTTTTTGGTCTTCCTCATAGTGGAGTTTGGAGTGTGACTGTTTGAGGTTGTGGACAGGTGTCTTTTATACTGATAACAAGTTCAAACAGGTGCCATTGATACAGGTAATGAGTGCAGGACAGAGGAGCCTCTTAAAGAAGAAGGTACAGGTCTGTGAGAGCCAGAAATCTTGCTTGTTTGTAGGTGACCAAATACTTATTTTCCACCATAATTTGCAAATAAATTCTTTCCAAATCAGCCAATGTGATTGTCTGGATTTTTTTTCTCATTTTGTCTCTCATAGTTGAGGTCTACCTATGATGCCAATTACAGGCCTCTCTCATCTTTTAAAGTTGGAGAACTTGCACAATTGGTGGCTGACTAAATACTTTTTTGCCCCACTGTAAGTATCTCATATATAGTCAATCCTTTTATATATATGTAATTTTTTTCCAAAGCGCAACAGCACCCCTTTTCTTTCAATTATATACATAAGGATGAAAATATCTAATACTGTACAAAATGTCGATAACAAAAAAAGGGAACTTGAGAAAATGCCCCCTTAGCAACTGCAACAAAGCACATATCCAAAGAAACAGAGTTGCAAAATGATCAGGTCTTTTTTATTAAAGCCTCTCCACATTTGTGCATCTTTGAATATAATAAAGTGATTTGCAATTGGAGGCCAGTGGCAGCCCTAGAACATTTCTGGAATTTGACATACATTACTCCTGACTACTACTGTTAGTATTAGACTGTGTTAGCAGCAAGGGACTGCATGTGGTAGAGTTATTCTGATTATTCACTTATAGATTTTAGACTCTGGCTGGTTCTATGAGAACCATTCCGTCTCTTCGATATTATCAAACAGTAACGTCATGTGGACAGAACTGGATTTAATTTACTTGTGGAGCCTTCATGGGTAAGGGGTGACACAGATATCTAATATGGAGCCAGTCAAGGTTGACATGGCCATGGTGGAGGGTAGGAGTCAGTATCTTGGACGAGACCTCTTTCCCTGAGGCCATATAAATATACTAAGTGCAAAAACTTGCCAAAAAGTAAGCAATCTCGTTTGAGTAAACTTGCCCTCTAATAAAAAAAAAGCCCAGAGATTATGAATCATTGCTAACATTAATTTAAACATTGAAAAATAGGAATTGTACTTTACTGTTGATCAACTCTACAAAAGAAATTATAGCTGATTAATGTCTTATATTTTTTCTGGCCCTTTAAAATATCTAGGTCACAGTTCTCACTGGAGTTTAAAAAACTAATCGTGATGCACATGTTCCCATATATTTTTTGAGTATTGTCCTGAAAAAATTATAGCTGAAATTTAATTGGTTGCACTTTCCCTCTAGTCATTTACAGTATATGCCATCTTCACACAGGGGAGGACTAGTTTGGGTGGCAGTTGTATTTTCATGGGCCAGTACTAATAAGATATGCTAAGTTGGTGGCCCTGAGTAGAGATATTTTACCATTTCAAACCTGAAGTGTCTGCAGCTAATGACAGCTGCTAGGTTTTAGATATCTAATCCGCATATCTGCAATCACAGCACAAGGCTGAGGGTAGTCTTACAGCCGTGATTTCCTTTGCAGCTCTGAGATTTCATGTGACCAAACACCAAGAGCCACAAAGGAAGTCAATGCTGGAAAATGAGAAGGTGTTTCACAGTAAACCATGTCCTTTGGGAACATTTCACCATGCCCAAGGCTCAGTAAGGATCCATGGTGCACTTTGCGTTGTACATTTCTTTTAACGCACATGGAAATTTGCCCCTACTATGAAAGGGCTGGCTGATTGTGTTTGCCCCCTAGGCCATGTTTCCAGGCCTCATACTCTACCAAAATATTGATTCTACAAAAAGTCTTTGATTTATTTTATTTTTAATTAATTTATAATCCAACTATGATATGCAAACTGATTACATAACATTACTAAGACTACTGTTCTTTTTGTATGCATCTGAAGTGCTATTGACCAACTACATTTCTGAATATACAATAGCTAGTTTGATGTTTTAGTAGTACTTGTGATCTTACAATCTAATAAAAAATAACATCTGTAGTACATAGCCTTTAATTCATTGTTAATATCAGGAACGTTTTTAGCTCTTTTTACTGTTCTCTCATTCTGATGGATCTCTTTTCTGTTGTACTGATCAAAACATCAATTCTAAATCTATGAGCACAAAAAAAGATGAAACAATCAATCTCCTGGTCATAGTTTCTTTCAAAATGTGTCAATGTAATTTCCCCAAAATCCATTGTAAAATGATTTCTCCGAAGATGAATTATGCGATTTTGTTTACAGAAGTGAGATATTTTCTTCCCATAAATTACATGTTCAAGTCTTCTCTTCTTTTTATGTTATGTGGACTTTTCTGCATACTAGGATTGCTGCCAGACTGTTCATGGTGGCTGTGTGACTGGTCAGTAATGTGAAATGTTTGGTATCATTAACATTTTATATATTGTTTTGTCAAAGTACACACAGTTGTTGCCCATCTGATTTAATTCTCACACAATAGATTTTGGGTTACTTGTCATCTTCGGTACTGCCCATGTAGCCTCGAAGGTTGAAGAGGTCAAGGGAAGCATTTACAACCTGTGATAGATGCACAATGCCTGTGATGAACAGAGCCAGCAGCATAACAGGCAGGGTGATATTCCATATAGTGGCCAAGATATTGTAGCAACGTGCTTTTCTGCCATAGATGCGGGCAGCACGTTCATCTCCTTGTACCTTCTGATCTCGTGCCTATAAAGAGATAAGAATGGGATTACTCCTTGCAAAGTTATAAATTACATAAAACAGTAATTCTTCCACTCAACTTTAGTTAAAATACAACCTAAGGCTTCTGCATCACAGACTAAACAAGTACCAAACGCAGTTAAAGCCATACTAAACACCGCTTGGTCACTTGTACCTACAGATGTGCTTATAATAAAGCTTACCTGTAGGTACAGTGAATATCTCCCAAGTATGCACAGTTTAGGAGATATTCATTTCTGTAGCAGCCAGTGACGTCACCAATGCATGCACACTACGCTCTCAATGGACAACACACAAGAGTATACGCAGGAGTTACGTCATTATGACTTGGCCATTCAATCAGCCCGCGAACCCAGAAGGAAGACTGGGTGAAGATAGAAGCCATGTCAGCACTGACAACGTCCATACTTGCATATTATGTCGGTAACTTGCAGGGGGACCTTTTTTTTTTAACCTAAATACCACTATAACATGGGATGAACAAACCTCATAATAAAGACTAAAGCCTTTTTTTACCTTCCACTGAGCCAAATCCTCTTTTATTTGTGTCTCACATGCTCCCCTTCGCAGACACTGTAGCTCACAGGGGGAGGGTTTGGGCAACAGAGACAGTGAATCAGCTGTGACAGTGCTAATAGCCACACTCCCGCAACATCTTTTCATCCCACTGTAGTAAAATAGACACAGCCTACATGAGAGTGGCAACTCTTCTTTGAATTCAGGAGTAGGACTGCATAGTTGCCCCATGAAAGCTGTATTAGGTGGACTTCACTGGGAAGTGTACCATGTTTTTGTAGGACATTGTAGGGTAGAAAAACCTGTAAAATGTCAAGAGAAAAAAAAAGCAGAACCAGCGCTCAAGTCTGTGAGCATCCCAGGAACACAGTGACAGTCACTCGCTGAGGTGCAGCCCTTTGAATATCGGGGAATCATGATATTACTGGAAGAAAGCAAAAAAGGGGCGCACTCTCCTCGTGCATTGCCGCGATAACAAGGGAATTTATTAAAAATTACAAAAGTATATGCTCACAAACCAAGAGTCAAGTAAACAAACAAAGAACCAATGTGACAGTCCCAGCAAACGGTGGTCTTGCAACGGGGTATGTGACGTGTTTCGGGAAACATACACCCTTCTTCAAGACCACCGTTTGCTGGGACTGTCACATTGGTTCCTTGTTTGTTTACTTGACTCTTGGTTTGTGAGTATATGCTTTCTTCCAAGAAAAAAATTTAGTTGTAGATACACTTATAGTCACATATTTTTTTTTTATGGGAAGTCATAGGTCTAATTTAAAACCCAACTCCAGCCCAAGCATGTTTGGATAGAGCCGGAAAGGGTTAGAACATCTGTTTGTATCCTTATTAATGACATTGTTTTGTCAGATTTTAAATGCCCTGTGTGTGTCCATAGGAGAGATTTCCCTTTTCTTCTTGTTCATAGGCTGAGAAAAGTGAGGTGATTAAGGAAACTGAGGTTCCAAAGCCTAGACATAGCTTAAGTTACCAGCCCTCAGCTTATACAAGAGACAGATCAGCCACTATGGCAATCTTGCAACCTGATACTGGAGGGGAGAGAATACAACTGAATAACAGCACACATAGTTGATCATAAGAAAAAAAAGGGGGCACTGGCTTAAAATCTTTAGAGTGGAAATTTAGATTCATACAAATTCCAATTCCTAGCTTAAAGGGTGTACTTTTTTCATGTGTGATTATGGAATAACTGCTGCTTGGTGAGATGCACAAAATCACATTTTAAACTAATGCTTGTGCATGTGGTCAGGGATGAATGTTTGTTTTTTTTCTTGAGTATTCTGCCATCTTATCTCATCTTATCTCAGAAAGACATGCATGCTATAAGCCTGGGTTCACACTACAGCAGTGTGGTAAATCCCATGTGATTCGCAAAGGAACCGCACCGCATTCCTGTACAAATCACATGCGATTTGTGTGTGGTGTGATTGGAGCCATACATTTTGTCAAAACTGAGTGTCTGGTAGAAAGTTAGATGGGTAATAGAACTAGCGCAGGTGTACAGCTACTGCTTGCCAAGGATGTGTACAGACAGACATTTGCTAATAATTCTTAATGTGTGCCTCTGTTTACACCTGCTATAACTAAATGTAATGGGGCTGACTTACTAGAGCATGTTTTATAGGGTTCATTTGCATTTTCAAATTGCAAGAACATTTCCACACAACAAAGTAAAATTTACCTTAACTTAGCGAATGAGGTAAAACTAAGTGAAATTACACTTTGCAAAGAATACCCATTCATATGCTGGGTATAAAACAGGATTTTTGATCACACATGATTGGATGTTTGACATCAACACAGATTCAAATTACTCACTAAGCCAAGTGAACTTTGCAAAGTGAATATTCACATAGCTTAGTGACGAAGAATGTTTTTAATTCTGTTTTTTTTAAATAATTATTATGCCTACTTGAACTTTCTTATTATTATTAATTTAAATATTCAAGGTTTCTTGTACTGTTTCTATGACCATTCTGGATAACAACTGATTCATCGCTTTGTATATGTGGGAGACAACAGTATACTCCTTCTATGTGTATCTGGGAACTTTGATGGACAGAGGAAATACCGCTCAGGTTAATGATCAGCATCAAACCAGAACAACTGCAAACTCGGACTCGCCACCACATATCATGCAAAATAGGAAGAAGGGTTGGCCGCACACCAGAGGAATGATGAAAAATGTGCAAATGTTACATTGATCCATAGGGTACAAAAAGAACCAGGACATAAACATGGCTGTTAACGCGTTTCACAAGATCACGTGCTTAGTCATAACCAAAGACTAAGCATGTGATCGTGTGAAACGCGTTGACAGCCATGCCTGTGTCCTATGGATCAATAAAACATTTGCATGTTTTTCATCATTCCTCTGGTGTGTGGCCAACCCTTCTTCACTTTACCTGGGAACCTTTGCTTTGATGTTTTTGCAATTTGATGATATAGATAAAGAATTAAAAAAAACTATTCTTGCAACATTGGGTATTCTTTGCAAGGTGAATTTTCTCTTAGCTTTCCTTATTGCAAAGTAAAAATGTCATAATGATCAGAAGTTGTTTCCAATTAAATGAGATGAATATCTAGATCAGTCTATATAAATGAGTTCTATATAGGTGAATTACTTGTATAATGCCTTTCATTTATAGCCACATAGTAAACATGAAGGGTACTTCTAAGTGGTTATTATGGTTGACTGCACATTGTTCTTGAATGATGGTTCATATTGTCATCTGTTTTCTTAATGTGACCATTGATGAACTATGCTCATGCATTAGAGAGGATGGCACGTAATATATTCTATGCATTTATTCATTTCTTTGTTTGATTGCGGTGATCAGTATTCTTTCAAAGTTCTTCTTATAACTAAAAAAGTGGTGCCTATCATATAACATGACAGTGATGTGAATCTTCCTCCATTGGATCCTGGAGACCCAGTGAAGTCTTTTACTCTGTTTCTGTTAAGTGGCAGTTGTGACTGGTCAGGTGTCCGGAAAACTGAGGAATATTCTATAGCAGAAGACAGTAAATTGTTGGGTTACATAAACACATTGCCACAAAGTAGCAGAGACACAAAACAGAGCATAAACCAGTCCTGTAATTATGGGCTGCTCTATTTCAGTGGAGCACATTGTCAGTCTGTTATTACTAAAATGTCCACGCAAGGCTTGTGTTTATTTGTTTGTGCGCCTTTTAAGCCTAGAATACATTTGTAGAATGTACAGATATGGAACAGAGGTGGGATTATTCAAGCAACAAACACAATGAGGTTGATTTACTAAAACTGGAGAGTGCAAATTCTGATGCAGCTCTACATAGAAACCAATCAGCTTGCAGGTTTTATTGTGAAAGCTTAAATTAATAAGCTGAAGTTAGAAGCTGATTGGCTCCCATGGACAGCTGCACCAGATTTTGCACTCTACAGTTTTAGTATATTAACCCAAATATGTCATTTTTCTTAAACTGGTTTTAAACCCAAAACCAAACATTTATTATATTGAAGCCTGCCAATTCTTACATGTGATGGCTGTATTAGTTACATTTTTCCATGGTTTCTTTTTTTTATTTTTACCTGGTGATCTTGTCAGCAAGTCTGTCAGGTTTCAAGATGTAGCAGTTACAAGTTTCAGACAAACCGTTTGCCACTGACATGGATACTTACAATGGTCAGCTTTTATTTATTTATGTAAAACCTTTATTTCAAAAGGAACAAAACTGTTTGCTGTAACTGCGTATTAGTGTGAGCTGGAGTTTGACTTCAATTTATTTAGTGTACGTAAATCTGCTAGCCCATCTAACACTCCCCTTCCACTAGACAAGGGGTCTCCAAACTTTCTAAACAAAAAAACACTTTACTGTCCTTCAAACTTTAGGGGTGCCAAACTGTGGTAAGTGGGAGAAGAAAGTGCCCTGGCACCAGTGGGAGAAAACAGGGCCCCAGCATTGGTATTTGGCGTAGGAATAGTGCCCCATCATTGGTGTCAGTGGGAGGAATAGTGCCCCATCATTGGTGTCAATGGGAGGAATAGTGCCCCATCATTGGTGATAGTGATAAAAATAGTTTCCCATTGTTGGTGTCAGTGGGAGGAATAGTGCCCCATCATTGGTCTCAGTGGGAAGAATAGTGTCCCATCATTGCTGTCATTAGGAGGAATAGTGTCCCATCGTTGGTGACAGTGGTATAAATAGTGTCCTATTGTTGGTGTCAGTGGGAAGAATAGTGCCCCATCATTGACATCATTAGGAGGAATAGTGTCCCATCATTGGTGATAATGATAGAAATAGTTTCCCATTGTTGGTGTTAGTGGGAGGAATAGTGCACCATCATTGGTCTCAGTGGGAAGAATAGTGCCCCATCATTGGTGTCATTAGGAGGAGTAGTGTCCCATCATTGGTGACAGTGGTAGAAATAGTGTCTTATTGTTGGTGCCAGTGGGAGGAATAGTGCCCCATCATTGGTCTCAGTGGGAAGAATAGTGCCCCATCATTGGTGTCATTAGGAGGAGTAGTGTCCCATCATTGGTGACAGTGTTAGAAATAGTGTCTTATTGTTGGTGCCAGTGGGAGGAATAGTGCCCCATCATTGGTCTCAGTGGGAAGAATAGTGCCCCATCATTGGTGTCATTAGGAGGAATAGTGTCCCATCATTGGTGACAGTGATATAAATAGTGTCCTATTGTTGGTGTCAGTGGGAAGAATAGTGCCCCGTCATTGACATCATTAGGAGGAATAGTGTCCCATCGTTGGTGATAGTGATAGAAATAGTTTCCCATTGTTGGTGTCAGTGGGAGGAATAGTGCCCCATCATTGGTCTCAGTGGGAAGAATAGTGCCCCATCATTGGTGTCATTATAAGGAGTAGTGTCCCATCATTGGTGACAGTGGTAGAAATAGTGTCTTATTTTTGGTGTCAGTGGGAAGAATAGTGCCCCATCATTGGCGTCATTAGGAGGAATAGTGTCCCTTCATTGGTGTCAGTGAGAGGACTAGTGCCCCATTGTTGCTGACAGTGGGGGGAATAATGCCCCAAAAGTTGGATAAAAGCAAGTAAAGGGCCACTTCCATTTTAAAGTAAACTTTAATAGACTCTAAATTATTTTTGATGATATTCTCACTCAAGCTTTGAAGAGCATCTGTTCCCAAAACAGCTTACTTTGTTGTCTGAAGAAGGCAACCATTCTTACTGCAGCTCTAAATACATCCTTTTGTTCAGAAAGTAATTCCTGGACAGCTGGCATGACTGACACCATTTAAAATTATTAATACAAAGTCTATGTTATACAGTGGCATATAACATTCATTTTCCAGTTTACCAGTAAGTTATAGTCAATAGCAAATCTATTTTACTGCTTTAATTCTGTACCATCATACATTTTTGCAACTAGGTTGGAAATTATACATTGAAAATAATTATACAATTATTATTTGGGGCTCTAAAAAGACTGTTAGCAAATCATATAACATATGAGAAAAATTAAGTGACCAAAAAAGTGAATAAGATCTAAGCTCTAATGTATATCAACAAGCAAGAATTAATTCAATAGAACGGGGGTTCTTCTTTCTACCAGTGGTGATATATCGGGTTTGAGTTGCTAAAGGCAAATAGGTTAGTTGCTTTGCAAGGGTATTTGCCTTAGGGCTTAGTGAATGTGGTAAAATTCAACCTTGCAGAATACCCAATCTCATGAAAGGAAGATAAAAAAAGCATTTTTGCTTGCTCATGATTGGATAATGGAAATCCACAGAGCTTCATGACATTCGTTAAGCTCTGCTGCAAATTCCATTGCAAAATGCAAATTCCCTTGCAAAGTGAACAACCTATTTGACTTTAATAAATCAACCCCATCAAGTGTACAGACAGAACAAATAAAAATGATTTACTGAACAGCAGAGAATGCTCATTAAATAAATAAATATATTGAATAAAGTGAAGCCATAATTACTTTAAACATCCAATCACGTATATCCAAATCCCTGTTTATTTCCCCTGCACATGATTGAATATTCAAAGTCATCATTGCTTAATTTTATTTACTAAGTTAAGGCAGCTATGGGAGGCAATTTCCCATAGAGAAATCAGGCTGTTTCCCTAACAAAGCAAATGTCGGGTTGAATTATCCAATCATATGCAAAAGAATTTTCGGAAGCAGAATTTTTGATTGGGTGTTCAGAATGAACACAGCTTTACCTTTACCAACATTCACTTTGATGCGTGAGCATCTTCTACTCCTTTAGTAAATCAACCCTACTGTATTTTCTTTTTTCTAATTCAACTTTCTTTTGTTATTAGTAACTCTCTTCCAAAAGTATGAGTATTACAGAATTTAAAATATATATAAATATATATTAAAAATATATAAAAAATATATATTGAAAATATAATAAAAGGTAGCAACAACTCTTCAAAGACATTTACAAGATTATGACTGGTCTTTATAATTTCTGGGCTGATGCCAAGATTAAGAGATTATTTTTCCTTTCCTTACCTTGACGGAGTAGACCAACGCCATGAATCCAAGACAGAAGAGATTCAGGTACACAGTGTTACACACAGACCACAATAAGTGGTCCCTTGGAGCTGCGGGGGCCCCTATATTGACAACGGTGTGAGAATTAGCTGGCTTATTTGGGTGTGATGTAAATATATCTTCACGGGGGTAAGAGGTGTCCATAGTAGTGAAGAAGATGAAGAAAGAATAGGCTAAGAAACTAAATTATACAAGATCAATGACAAGATGTGTTCTATATGTAGATATCTAAGCAGACAGTCAGATAAACCAGGTTATAGAAAGTCAGAAAACAGTCATGAAAGGAGGTTAGAAACTTCTGAAAGATGTCTGGGAAGAGACAGATTGTCACACGTGCCCTCTTTATAAAGCTCTCTGCAGACCGGCCCTGTTCCCTCCTTTCTTGTATTACAGGGTCTTTTTCTGTACATAGTCATTGTGGTTACCTCTTGGTTGTAAGTTGTGTATGTTTGCTGGGCCTGCCTAAACTAGATTTTACCACCTTTAGAACTTGTTCATAAAACAGTTATGCAACACAGATAAAGTCTAAAGTATCCAAAATTGAAAAAAGGCTACTTTGTTGCAAAAGAATTTGATGGTATTGTTTACAAAAATCTGGTGCTTGTTTTAAATACAATGGACAAAAAATTCTTCTATTTTAGTAAGCTTAGTAAGTCGATGAAAGACTCAACAGCAAACATGAGAGATTTTCTTGAATGATCTCATACCCAGTTCACTAATACTCACCATCCCCATTCTCTCCTGCCACTCCACTCATCTGTCAGAGCCCCCTGAAGAAAACCTGGTACTTCCAGGTATAAAGGAGCATAGAAAATAAGGTGGGCTAGGGGAGCAGGTTATTAAAGGATACCCCCTAGTCCTGCAAGAAAATGGAAATAATATGTAAGAGAGTACATAAATAAGTACACTTAGCTATGTCCATGCTGCCCTTCTTTTTTGTGGTTTCTTTCTAAGGCTACTCCTGTGCAGCCGGTGCTCCTGCTCCCAGTCCACCATTTTTGAAGATGTATGCTCAAGATGGAGTGCATGATGTCACGCACCTTGTCTCACCCATGAGCTGTATGATGTTACATTCATCTGTTTTAAAAAAAATATTTGTTTTTATTTTATCAACAAATTAATTTAATGCTGTATGGTGCATGTGCTTTAACTCACGCATGTGCAGTACGAGAATATTGCAAGATCTTACAAGACACGGGTACGGGATCTCCCTGAAGGCACTAGTGGTGTTGCCTTCCAAAGGGGTATCTGTGCAGCTGGGACTACGTCATTAGTACCTTCAGGGGGACAATGAAGTGGATGCAAAAAGGGACGTAAAGTAAAAATAAATCAATGTCCTATCATTTCTCATTAGCATGTAGAAATGCACCCTGATGTGAACTTTAGCAAAAGCAAAAGGCCTCTTTAACCCCGTGTGAGCTGTGACAGTAACTGAACTTACAGATGGATTAGACCCACAACTCTAATACATGACAGGGGAGTGTAATAAGGCTGAGTATCCGTGGATGAGGGAATTGGCTGTCAGAAGAACCTACTACTATTTCCCAAATAAGCAGTGACAGATTCCCTTTACTTTTTATGTACCGTAATGTACTAACACGCCTGGAAACAAGGAGAAGGAGCATTTGCGCTTACAGCAGTATTAAACCCAAAAGCAAAAATGTATTATATTGCAGCTTACCAATCATTAGACGTGGTGGCTGCATAATTTTTTTTATTTTTTAGGCTTTTTTCATCTGTTTTACCTGGTGATTTGGCCAGTAACACACCCCTTGTATTAGTGAGGCAACACTCTGGAGGAATGAGCACAGGACACAACAGACAGCAGCATTGTCAGTTTGGGTGGGGTGGGAGTGTTAAATGTACAGTTGTGTTGAAAAGTTTGCCCCTGGATAATTGGTAATATACTGTACAGTATGTACCCTTTTTAAATAAAACATGAGTGAGCAGGCAAAACATTTCTTTTATTTCATTTGGGATACATATTCAATTGTTGGTCATAACAGAATGGCACAATCAAAAAAACAAAACATGGCAACAAGTAAACAAATGAAATGCTCCCTGTTGAAAAGTCTGCATAGCCTTAGTTCTTAATACTGTGTATTTGCCACCTTTAGCATCAATGACAGTGTGCAGTGTTTTGTAATAGTTGTCTATGAGGCCCCCGAATTCTTGCAGGTGGTATAGCTGCCCATTCATCTTGGCAACATTCCTCCAGGTCATGAAAAGTCTTTGATCCTCTTGCATTAACCGCACATTTGAGATCTTCCCAGAGTGGCTTGATGATATTAATATTAGGAAACTGTGATGGCCACTTCAGAACCTTCACCTTTTTCTGCTGTAACCACTGGAGGGTCAACTTGGCCTTGTGCTTAGGGTCATTGTCGTACTGGAAAGTCCAAGAGCATCCCATGTGCAGCTTTCATGCAGAAGAATGCAAATTGTCTGCCAGTATTTTCTGATAGCATTCTGCATTCATCTCGCCATCAATTTTCACAAGATTCCCTGTGCATCATCAATGAGACACCACCATGCTTCATGGTGGGGATGGTATTCTTGTTGCAAAAGGCCTTATTGACCCTTCTCCAAAGATAGCGCTTATGGTTGTTGTGACCATAAAGCTCAATTTTGGTCTTGCCACTCCAGGTTACAGTATGCCAGAAGCTGTGAGGCCTGTCAAGGTGTTGTCAGGCATATAGTAACCAGGCTTTTTTTTGGCATTAACACACTAAAGGCTTCTTTCTGGCAACTCGACCATGCAGCTCATTTTCGTTCGAATATTGTCATATTGTGTTTTTTGAAACAACTACACTGTCTTTTTCCAGAGCAGCCTGTTTTTCTCCTGAGGTTACCTGTGGATTTTTCTTTGTATCCCAAGCAATTCTTCTGGCAGTTGTGGCTGCCATCTTCAACTGGGAGATTAACTTTTATTGCCATTTTAATCTGTGTGTGTCTGTACCAAAGCCAAACATTCCAGGGTATGTAAACTTTTGATCAGGGTCATTTGGGTGATTTCTGTTATCATTTTGATTTAAAAAGGAGCCAAACAACTTTGTGATGATAAATGGATGCCTATTGCCTATGACCACTATCCCTAAGTAAAACACAGTTTTTGGCATGATATATATATATATATATATATATATACACATATTTTCAACATCAATACCAAAATTTCACAGTTTCAGCCAGGGTATGCAAACTTTTGAGCACAACTGTATTAGCAGATCTGAATAAAATAACAAACTGAAGCCGAACTCCATCTCACACTTTTTAATTAGTTACAGCAAATAGTTTTTTTACCTTTTGGGATAAAAGTTTTACATGGGGGGGGGGGGGCGCTGTCATGGGGGGGGGGGGGAGTTCATGCTGAACATATTACAGCCTAAATACAGGTGTAACATGTTCAGAAAGGTGAGCTTAGACCTTATGTCCCCTGACCCAGTACACATTAACATTTTTAGCACATTGGCCAAGAATAATGAACACAGACACTTTGCAGACTCATTGTCAGGAGAATTAGCAAGATGTTGACTGGAAATTTTTAGCCAGTGCAACTCTTCTGCGCTGTTGGGATTAGTGCCGTCCCTGCACATACAAATTCATGTTGTTCAAATATGCGTTCATATTATGGAAGTGCAAGGGTTTATGCCTACTGGCTACTGTATAACTTTTGTAGTCCTAATTGTATTGTTGTAACTAAATTGGAGCTATTAAGTAAGTTCCTGTATTTGTAGCACAAAGTAATGAATAATTTAGTAGCTGTAAAGTAATTATCTTACCCTAATGGAGATGATCCTGTTTTTAGAACAAACATCTCACAGTGTACAAGATGACATGAGACAGAATGGCAAACCACTAAAGGCTTGGGATTAAGGGGACATTATCACACCAGGCTATAAGAAGGCATTAACCCACTAAGGGCAGCAGCAGACAAAAATGGGTCCAGAGCCCAATAGAGCTCGATTTATAAATGAAACATGTTAACTAATCAGACAATTGGATTATTACTCCATTGAAGGTGTGCAAAAATAAGGGGCCTTATTTCACATTCCAGGCTATAATAGAGGATTAATCTACTAGATGCCAGGGAAAATGGTGGTGATGGCAATAATAACAGTCCATACCCCATTAGTGTTTGGGATATGTGTGGGGTTTTTCACACAACATACATATAGAATATTATCCATCTAGATGGCAGTGAAAAGGGGAAAGGCCAGGGTAGAGGACATTGACCTAGTGGATACCAGGCAATTAATGGACATGTTAAATTATCATACAACTGGGAATATTAGGGGGTTTTAACCTGCCATATACTAAGGAATAGGGGAGGTAGGTTGATCCATTAAGCATATATAAATTTTAACTAATATGGCCAGAGAAAAGGGGGCAAATAAGCCCATTAGATAACCAGGAACTAGAGGGCATACTGGCCTACTAGGCACAGGACAAAGGGGTGAATAACTCACATGACACTAGTGTCAGGGAGCGAGGAGCCAGACACACAAGGAGGTGCAATTAAAGGTAGGTTTATTATACAAAAACAAGACAGTCTATGCAAGTCCAACAACAACAGCGGATGACTTGGTAGAACAGTAGCCAGGATGGATGGTTGCCAGAGCTGGGGTCAGGAGCCAGGAAGGATGATCGCCGAGCCGGTGTCAGAAGCCAGGAAGGATGGTCGCATGAGCTGGGGTCAGAGGCCAGGAAGGATGGTCACCAGAGCCGGGGTCAGAAGCCAGGAAGGAGTCTTGCCAAAGCTGAGTCGGTATCCAGGAGAGCAATGAGAAACTAAACAGGGGCTTGCTGCTGTGCAACAGACAGGACACGAATGCAATGGACAGCTACAAACAGCAGACTTATATGTGATAAGCCGCCACCTCCGGGGGGAGGAGCCGCAGAGGGCTGAAAGCATAAAGGATCCCACAAAGCTTTTCAGACACCTAAGATGGATGCCAGCACATGGAGCAGCACAAGACCTGAGGAAAGGTATGACCTTGACAACTAGACACACATATAGATATCATACGTACAGTATATGTAGCCATTTATTCTGAAATCAAACTCTAACGTGTTCAGCTATTAACAAATTCATATTATTTGCATTGTGCATCCAGCTCTTGTAGGCCAGAATGACATGTCATTATGAAGAGTTGACAATACTGCACTGTTGGAAGGTATTGGGGTTTGTATTTCTCTTACTAAATTGTCTAATATTTTTATCGCATTTTTGTAATTAATAGTTTTTGAATGGGTAAATGTTTAATACCTACTTCTTTCAGTCTGTCCTTTACAGCCGATAATTTTTTTGTGGCATAATTATGTTTTAGGTATGTATACCCTCATCAGTGAGTTTATTGTGGATTAACTAACCCCTATGCCCTTGTGGCTTTCATAATTCTTTTCTAATCTGCCAACTACCACATCAGTATTGGTCATCATAGTCATTGGCTTGGTGTCCTCCCTGGCCCACATTGAAGTGTAGAAGGAGTGCATTAGAGCCAAGGCCAGATTTATAGCTAAGGAACCTGCAGCTACAAAAACCAGGGGCACCTTCAGCCCTAACAATGATCCAACCACTCCACAGACTCTCTCAAAGTCTAATAATGCATATAATACACTGCTCAAAAAAATTAAAGGAACACTTTTTAATCAGAGTATACCATCAAGTCAATTAAACTCCTGGGATATTGATCTGGTCAGTTAAGTAGCTAGGGGGGTTGTTTATCAGTTTCAGCTGCTTTGGTATTAATGAAATTAACAACAGGTGCGCTAGATGGGCAACAATGAGACGACCCTCAAAACAGGAATGGTTTTACAGGTGGAGGCCACTCATTTTTTCCTACTCATCTTTTCTGAACCCTGCAGAGGTTGCAGAGGCAGTCCAACTCCTCCAGGATGGCATATCAATATTTGCCAATGCCAGAAAGTTTGCTGTGTCTCCCAGCACAGTCTCAAGAGCATGGAGGAGATTCCAGGAGTCCAGGAGATTCTAGGCAGTTACTCTAGGAGAGAAGTACAGGGCCTTAGAAGGTCTTTAACCCATCAACAGGACCGGTATCTGTTCCTTTGCAAGGAGGAGCAATGCCAGAGCCCTACAAAATGGCCTCCAGCAGGCCACTGGTGTGAATATCTCTGACCAAGCCATCAGAAACAGACTTCATGAGGATGGCCTGAGGGCCCAATGTCCTCTAGTGGGCCCTGTGCTCACTGCCCGGCACCATAGAGCTTGATTTGCATTTGCCATTGAACACCAGAATTGGCAGGTCTGCCACTGGCACCCTGTGCTTTTCACAGATGAGAGCAGGTTCACCCTGAGCACATGTGACAGACGTGAAAGGGTCTGGAGAAGCCATGGAGAATGTTATGCTGCCTGTTACATTGTTCAGCATAACCGTTTTGGTGGTGGGTCAGTAATGGTCTGGGGAGGCATTTCCATGGAGGCACGCACAGACCTCTACAGGCTAGATAATGGCACCCTGACTACCATTAGGAATCGGATTAAATCCTTGGACCCATTGTCAGACCGTACGCTGATGCATTGGGTCTTGGGTTCAAGAGTTTTGAGGCAGTTCTTGAGGATGAAGTAATTGATACCATTGTATGGCTCCCATGCTTGCTTGACCTAAATCCAATAGAACACCTCTGGGATATCATGTTTTAGCCAATCCAATGCTGTCAGGTTGCACCTCAGACTGTCCAGGAGCTCAGGGATGCCCTGGTCTAGATCTGGGAGGGAATACCCCAGGACACCATATGTTGCATTGGGAGCCTTCCCCGATGTTGTCGCTGCAATGTAATTTCAGCAAAATGGACTAGCCTGCTGCATCGTTTTTTTTCACTTTGGTTTTCAGGGTGTCTTTGAATTCAGTCCTCTGTTGGTTGATAATTTTCATTTCTATCAAACGATAGGGCATCCTTACGTTCCTAACACATTACCCATCTTTATCAATATAGATATCCAGCATGATATTTTTCCCCATTGAGATCGGATGTGTTCTCAAAGTGTTCCTTTAATTTTTTTGAGCAGTGTACATATTAGTATAGTATATACATATATGTATGCATATTAATAAAACATAATATTATATAGGATAACTTGTATTGAGAATGGGCATATGAAATGAAAAATGTATTTGTTTTGCTCATTGTTACCTGTGTTTTTTTTTTTATATATGAGAGCACATTTTGTTTGATAGGCTTACCACTTGAGTACTAGTCTGTGTACCAATCATTTCCAGTCCATTTGTCAGTTTTCAGTGTTCTGATATCGTGACAGACAATTACTAGGTCATGCAACACTGTACCCAGTTTATTTTTGAATCAATCTTTGAGATGGTATGATATGGTATTTAAAACACAGTGCTTTTCTACTATATAAAGGAAAGAAGAGCAACATTAAACAATTTGTTTCTTTTATTTTCTGTTATAAAATATACCAAATATAAGTGCCAGAACAGTGCAAATACTGATAAGATTACCCCTTTTTGGAAAGTAGACAACTCAAGGTGATCTCGATTTTTTGCCACAATTTTTTGGCAATAAAGAAACATGCTGGTATTGATGGGGTTAAAACATGGAGCGTGGGGGCTTGGCTTGACAATGGCGGCATGAGGACGCTCTTCTCGGAGCTCTGCAAGGACCAGGACAGACAACCTGCTATTAGAGCCTCACCGCCCGGCTGTTCTCTTATGCCGGGGGACCGAAAACCCCAGCAGACCACCAAGAACGCCAGGGGAGGTGAAATTACTCATTACTTTCTCCACCAGCACTTCTTTTCCTCTTCTCCACACTGCCAGGTCCCAGCACCACCGGCTTGGCCTCCACTAAAAAAATCAGCACAACCAGGGAGTACCTTCTCCGATGTGGGGGTTTCTGCAAACCCCTGACCGGTATCTCCGATCCTGTCACCTTCTCTCCCCCTTGGGCACTCTCCACTACACTCTGATCGGGAAGGGGAACCAAACGGCCCAGTGGCGGGGACTATCAGTGACCTCATGGCGGACTTTCCTACTAAACAGGATCTACAGGCTATGGCCACCTCAATTGGTAATGCCCTCTCCTGTGAACTTCACGACCTCCACCAACAAGTTGACACTGTGGAAGAAAGGGTGACAGACCCAAAATCTCCTCCACTGCTACTGACACTAAATTGTCCACCATGGAAGCCGACCAGTAGACCTTCCATCGCCATCTCATAGATGTGCATCTCCGCCTGGATGATGTGAAGAATCACAGAACAACCTCTGAGGGGGATTCCAGAGGCCACTACTGGGGCAAACCTGCACACTTCTTCTCTACCCTAACTTTTTGCTTTTCCAACAATTTTTTTGGGCTTCGCTCGCCTGTAAAGGCTCTGAACCCCCCATAGGGTGGCTGCTTGTGGGAGTGCTCCCTGCACTCTCCTAGAGACCCTAGATTTGACTTCAATTGTAGATGTATCTCATTCTCCCACTTCACATACCTTACCTTCTTTTCTCACTGATTACCCTTGTTCTCCTAATCCCTTCTTTTTCTTTTTCACTTCCCCTTTACGCTTTTGGTCTTCGTTTTCCCTTCTCTGCTCTATTTCTCCTCCCTCCCTTCCCTTTCACCCCTCTTTTTCTGTCTCTCCTTTTACTCTCCCTTATTCTTGGGGGTCTCACTGTTTCATTCTGTGGTCCATCTCTATCATACAGGAGCTTCTGAGGGACACATAAATGCTTATCTGTGGAGGGGAGGTGTCTCTCCGTTTCATCATGGGCCTACTAAAGATAACCACTTTGAATACTAGGGATCTCAACACTCCAGGGAAACACTCACGGCTTCTGGCTGATCAGGAAAAGTAAGACTCAGGTCGCTTTTCTACAAGAAACGCATTTCAAATGTGATCATATCCCTGAATTAACCAACAGGGACTTCCCTTGGGTGTATCATAGCTCCTCACCTATTTCTAAATCGAAGGGAATCAGTATCCTGATAGGCAACTCTGTGCCTTGGTCATGTGGCTCGGTGCACTCGGACCCGTTGGACTGGTTTCTCTTGCTGAAAGGGATGATTTGGGATGTGCTGTTCACTTTTGTAAATGTTTATTTCCAAAATGTTGACCAGGTCCAATTTCTAGAAGACTTGTTACCAACCCTCTTGAATTTTGCTGAAGGAACCTTAATTTTTGGCGGAAATCTCAAGTTTGCTATGGACCCTTTATTAGATGTCTCCCGGGATTCCTCCCATTTATCGTATGCACGCCTCAGACGTCTGATGGGAGGCCTGCAACTTCTGCGGTTAGTTGATCCGTGGTGATTGTTGAATCCTCAAGGTCGAGACTACTCGTTCTTTTCCCCGGTCCATCATACCTACTCTCGCATGGACTATCTTCTGATCTCCCATCAGGCTCTTCCCTCTGTTGTCTTGGCGCAAATTTATATTATCTCCTTCTCTGAACATGCTCCAGTTCACCTCATCTTCAAGCTAAATTCGACTGTGCGAGATCCACCTTCATGAAAGCTAAATGAATCCCTTCTTCATTCTCCTGACACTTGTGCCACAGTGCCGGCGGCTCTTGTGGAATATTTTGCGGTCATTTGCGATTCTGTGGACAATCCATTAGTAGTGTGGGAAGCTCATAAACCAGTGATTCGAGGCCTGCTGATTCGTATCAGCGCACGCCTTAAAAGGGAACGCTCCCACCAGATTGATACTCTCCTGAACGATTTGCGTAGACTTGAAAGTTCCCATAAAGCGACGTTAGCACGTGCCACCTACCATGAATTCTCTAGAGTTCAGGAAGACTTGCGGTCTCTTCTCTATCTTAAAATAAAGCAAAAATTCACATGGGCTCACCGCTCTATGTATGAATTTTCCAATAAGCCAGATGTGGGAGTTAAAAGCCAATAGGCTTGCTTAATTCAGACCTGAAATTATTTGCTAGGATCTTGGCCAATAGACTACTCCCACATCTGCCATATTTCGTACACCAGGATCAGGCGGGTTTCATTCCCTTACAGGAACCGAGAGCTAACACTATTTGAGTTCTTAATCTAATACATGCGTCAACCCGTTCTCTTGCTGTCTGCAGACGCAGAGAAGGCTTTTAACAGGTTCAACTGGCAGTTTATCCAAGCTACTTTACAACATCTTGGCCTGGGGCCAGCCATGCTATCCTGGATCTCCTCTCTCTCTACCTGCCCATCTGCTGCTGTTAAGTTCAACGAAACTAGATCTGACTTTTTCGAGATATCCAATGGTACTCGCCAGGGTTTCCCGCTCTCCCCCCTGATTTTTGTGCTCTCGTTGGACCCCTTCCTCTGCAAAATCAGATGGGAGTCTGGTATCCCTGGCTACGTCAAGGCCTCAGGGACCCAGAAAGAAGCAGCATTTGATATTCTTCCTAACTGACCCACTTTAATCTCTGCCGACCCTACTAAATGCCTTTCGTGAATTCAGGTCCCTTTCATATTTTCAGACATATCCAAATCCACAGCCCTCACTATTTCAGTACCACAGGAAGTGGTGAGACACCTTTGCCCTTTGTTTCCCTTCCACTGGGCCACTGATTCCAGCTGTTACTTGGGAGTCCATACTACTCCTGACCAGGATGCTCTCTACTTGGCCAACTTTGAACCGTTGTTGCAGTGCATCCGTTTGGATCTGATATGTTGGCATTCACTTACACTCACATGGTTCAGGCGCTGTAATGCGCTCAAAATGACTTTGCTCCCTTAGATCCTTTACATCCTTCAGGTTCTCCCCATTTGCTTGCTACCCTCCTTTTTTAAAAAGGTTCATGCTCTCTTCTGAGATTTCATTTGGTCACATTGGAAACCTCGTCTCCAGCTTTGGCTCTTACATCTTCCCAAGCGTCAGGGTGGGTTGGGTCTTCCGGACTTCCGAGCCTACTACAGAGTGGCCCACTTAATGAGGTTAGTGGACTGGCATTGCCATGTAGAGGCAATTGTTGGTCAATTGAACGTTGTTGGTCTCTCGCAAGATTTTTCGTAATTCTTCCCTTTCTCCGTTGCCTTCCCCTATGATCCCTGTTCTAGGGAATTCAGAATTTCAACTGGGATTGGACAACCCCCAATCACAACGCTTGGCTGCAACCGGGCACCTCCATCTTTGTGACTTCCTGGATCCCAATGGCAATCTTGCCCCCTCTGCTCTATCGACGACCGCGGACCCCCCGCTAGACTTTTGGAACAATCTACAACTTTTACATTTGTTCGACAATGTTCCCATTCTCTGGTGATTTTTTGCCATCTGACGGAACTGGAAAACATCTGTCATAAGCGGGTGCCTATCCGTCATTGTCTCTTTGGGCTGGGTGTATGTAAGTTTATTGTATGTTTCCAGCATTTGTGGTTGTGTTTATTTGCCATATCTAAGTAAAATTCTGTTGTGGCAAAAGCTGGTGTTGGGGTTGCTTTCCTCGTTCGTGACTTCACTGTATCCTGGGGAGCCCACCCCGGTACACAGCTTACAACTGTGCTATTATCAGACAATACAGATCACAGGTAAAATGGACAGAGCCAATCTGAGTGACTCTCTACCTTGTGATCACTGTGATGACCAATCACAGCAATAAAAAATGTAAACACTGCTACAGTTTACATTTGAGAGCCCTCCGCTTCCTCTCACAACAGAAAAAGGAAAGGAAGGATAATTTTTATGATCGTTTTTTACCCTTTCACCTTCCACTGAGAGTGAGCTGTACATCTTATTTCCATCCTATCTCTGTGGTGCCTGTACATTAACAGTTTCACCTCCCTTACCCTGAACATCCTGCACGTTAAGCTTCTCATCTCCATCCTCCCACTGTATGTGACCTTCACATTAACCCTTTCACCCACTCTTTTCTCTGTATATGTCCTTTACATTAGCAATGAGATGTGTCCTGTGCACCAATATCATGCTCCATGTTTTTTTAAATTCCTTTATTTGTATATTTTCCTTGTTCAAAAAGCCAGAGATTGCACAGTGCAAAGTATACAGAAGATAAGAACCCTTGATGAAGTAGCACTAAAATAAGAGGATACAAAGATAAACTATCAAGGTTATGGTAAAAACAGGTACAAACAACAGCATAATAAAGCAGTTATGCAGCTACAATATCTTGACCCGAGGTGCCTGAGGACAAGGTCTAGTATATATACAACCACCTGTAAAAGCAGTAAAAAGAACCGGGTTACCAAAGGTTGCTCATGTACCACTAAAAAAGAGGAGGGAAAAGGGACTCGAACAAAGATTCAGGCACCACACTGATAAGTTACTACCGGTATATTGCACCTGAGGATATGGGAAACCAATGGACAAACCTATGGATGGATAGGGTGAGCTAAGTAGGATAAGAGACAGGATATAGGAAAGGGACAGAGGAAATCAGGATGGGAAAAAAAAAGGGGTGGGGGAGGAGGGTGAGAGAGGGGGAAAAGGGTGAGGAAAAGGAGACAGGGACACAGAGAGATCTCGAACAAAGATCCTCAAGAAAATCAAGGAAAACAATATAAAATCAAGAAGAAACCAACTGAGTAGAGAATAGCAGAATAAGGCAGAGTTCCTCTGCTCTCATCAGCATTACTGGCAGCAATCTTCCTTTCTCTGAACAGGATTAGGGTCTTGGACACGATCAGCTTCACCCAGCTTCAGTTCTGGCCATGGAGGGAAGCTCCCACACCGGGATGTCATCGGATTCTCAGCTCACAAGGCCCGCTCATTCAGCATCGTCCAAAACATGGCTGCAGTCTCCTCTTCCTGTTTTCTCAACTCTCTGTGTCAAAAAACTCCACCTCTTATGAATATACAAATATCTATGCAGTCTGAGCCTGTGTTAGAAAAACAATGACATCTTGTGGCTAAACTGCAGAATGTCAGTCAAAACATCAATTTACTCCACACAATAATTTACTGCACACAGTGTTCAAACAATGAGAGCTGTTTCCCCATCTCACACAATCACTGGCACTGTGCACACAGTTTGAGACAAGAAGTAAGGGAAAATCCATAATGACAGGGAAAAGGAAAAGACTTCTGTCAAATGTTTATTGTTATCTGTATCCATGTACTGTATAAACTGCATGCATGTATACACAGGGGTTCCTTTCACATTTCACAATAAAACTTAAAAGGGGTATTAAGGTGGTTGTAAAGTTCAGACATTAAATATGAACAAAGCATATCCCTCTATAGTGTGTACTTGTCTCAATTAAGAGTACTAAGTGTCATTTCTGCCTGCTGCTTTGTTCCTCTGATATCTCCATGAATCACTTCTGACAAGTTTTCCTGACACCAAAATTATCATGGTGACAGGGGTGGGACCTCCAGCAGATTGACAGCCTCCGCTCTATCCCTGTAAGATGTGTGTGTGTGTGTTGAGCTGTGTAGAGTGAAACTTCAGCTCCCTGCCCCCTGCTTTCTGAAAGCTCAGACAAGTTTATAAACTCAGCACTTTTAATGTAGAGAAGAAAAGACTGCAAATAGACTGGTACAACTTACAGTATGTAGGAGGATTTTTATCATTTCTGTGTATCAGCTGAGGCCAGTCTCTGCATTGGGTATATGTAAGGGTTTACAACTGTTTTAACCTTTGTTAACTCTATTAAAAAAAAAAGATAAAAAAAAATCATCACAGGATGTCTGAATGGAAGACAAGTGTGTGATTGATAGGTCTCCACCCTCCAATCATGGATTCTATTTTGTTCATGTAAGCTACAGTACAGCTTCTATGAATGGAAAAGCTGGGCGGAAAAAGTAAGCATAGTTTGGATCTCTTGGTGACAGCCTGTGACAACCCTTTAGTTGCATTAACCACTGCCACACTGGAACACTATGGTTCAGGGGTTGGGGCATGAACAGGATTTGTATTGTAAGGAGAGGAATCAGCACAAAGGACCCATCTCACTGGCTGTAAGGCTGCATTCACATGTAGGCATTTGTGAATCCATATGTGTTTTTCCCACACGAATTGGCAGCTTATTGATTTCAATGGACTGCCCTACGTGCTACAAAAATAGCTCCTATAGCTTTTCAAACATTGAACTTTGTATGTATTTTAACCAAGCAGTTTCATGCATTTGTTGCATGTCTGCTTGTCATATTTGGGGTGCCATTAACAATGAATGGCACTGCAAACACGACACGTGTTTGTTGCACGTTTTGTAAGCGTTCTCAAAAACCCACGATTTTTTGCTCATGTGTGAATAAGGGCTCAGTTATGTCTCTTGTGCTGATTTTACAGTTTTCTTTTTACTTTAGCTACACTTTATCTTTAAAGTGTTACTAAACCCAAAACCCTGCTTTTACTATATCTGGTCTCCCACAGTGCACAGAACATGGAAGTGCAATTATTTTAGTAAATATAACTGCTAAATACCTTTTCTCATCAGCAGTTACGGCAGTCTTGTGGCTTCTATCAGTGTTCAGCAGAGCACTAGCTAAAACTTGTAGGAGGAGTTTTCTTTCTGCTCTAGGAGGATGCAAAACTCCTGACCTCTGACCAGTGCTGATTGGCCCTGTGCTGATCACATGCACTCTCCCAAGAAAAAATAATTATTTCTAGCAATAGACACCAAACTAAGAATGTGCAAAATGCCTACCACTCAGTCTGTCTTATCAGGATATAAGGGGTGGTCACTTAAACAAGGGGAGGAACAGAGCAATCAGAATCAAACAGCATTTTTACACAATGCAGAGGATTAACCCCTTAGGTTCCACAGTGAGTATAACAAGCATGCTTTACTGCATATACAGACTGATTTTACTGTTGTGGGTTTAGTAACACTTTAAGCCTTGCCGCTAGTTTATCTATTGTCCTAGCAGTGATAGGAAGTTGTGAACATCAAGTTTGAACAGCTCTACCTGAATACTGTAGTCCAAACACTCAGGTGTTTTATAGTACACTGAAAGTTGTGTTTTACAAGTCATTTCAAGTGAATTGTGATTAGTTAATAGTGGCTAATAGCTCCCACTTCAGTCGGTATTATTTGTATAACACTTATGAAGTGGTAGAACTGCATAACTTGGCTTACTTAGTAAGCTGGCCATCAGAAGCAGAAGTCTTGCTGAGAATAACAGGTGATGACATATCATATATACAGAAAAAAACAACATAGGGCCACGGGTACTGTCAAAACTATCCAACAAGGTTTTCATAAAATCTATATATTTTATTATCAATACAATACATTTTGATATATAAAGTACAGTACTGGTGTAACACCCTGCTACAAGTGGATACAGGATGTTAGTGTGCTGCAGAACAGTGGCATTCACACTCTGTAGAACCCCATGGAACACAGGACTTTGATAAGGAACAGTTTAGTAAAGAACTACATTTCCCAGAGAAGCTGGCGTGTGGGCGTATATATATGAAAGCCCAGGAGATGAGACAAGAAGTGAGAGGGGAGAGATCTAGAGAGAGGAGTGCATTGACTGCGGGTGGACCTGGCCAGGCCATGGGAAGAGAGGAGGCAAGGGGACTCTGCTGATCGCTGACCTTGCAAACGGAATACTGCAGGTGGCACCGGAGAGTGTGTGCAGGCCTTATCGAAGGAGAGAGAAAGACTGCCAAAATTCGCCAGACACCATCCCTCGGATGAGAGAGTCCCAAGCATTATCAAGGACAGGGAACACTGATACCAGCTCCACCTTTGCTATTTTCCTGCATACTGTTGTGAACATTGCACATGTTATTAGAAGTTGCAGACTAGTTCCTTTAGCCACTGTTGTCTGACTACATTTAGCACAGCCTTATCATCAGACCTAATAGCAGGACAGACAGTCCACAGGCCGAACCACCGCTGTGTCACCATCATCATCAATTCACTTTGCTAAGGAGGCCTTTTCCCTATTGTGCAAAAAATCTTGTAGCCCAAAGAAGAGCTGCCCTGTGCCAACAAGCACTTTTTCTAGATTGGTCACTTGCTGCTTTAGATTCACTAGTGACTAGCGCCTTAAAGGAATATTACATTTGTAAAAATTGCTGCTTGCAGGGGGAATATTATTTTTGGTATAAGCTTCTAGTGTTGGCCCTGAAATGCCAGGATAGTAGAAGCACCCTCCCCACAAATGATCCCTTTTTGGAAAGTAGACACTCCAAGATAAGGGACATGGTGAGTATTTTGCAGATCTCTTTTGTTGCCACAAGTTTTTGGAAAACGAAGAAAGAAAACAAAATGTATTTTTATTTTTCAAAATCCTGTGACAAAAATGATATCTGTAAAATATTCACCATGCCTCTTATCAAATTCCTTGGATTGTTCACTTTCCAAAAAGGGGTCATTTGGGGGGGTTGTACTATCCTGGCATTTCAGTTCCTCCGAAACTGTGATAAGTAGTGAGGAAATATGCCCTTTGAAAGCCTGAAAATGGTCATTGGATTTTAGGGGCCTGTATGTGGATAGGCTGCCAAAGAGTCTCTTACATGTGGTATCCCCATACTCGGGAGAAGTAGTAGAATGTGTTTTGGGGTGTTTTCCACATATAGCCATGGCATACGTGAGCAATATAACATTTAAGTCACAAATCTGTGTAAAAAAAAAAAATTGTAATTTTTCAAAAATTTGTGGCAAAAAGATAAAATCTTCCATGGACTCAACATGCCTCTCAGCAAATTCCTTGGGGTGTCTACTTTCCACAGAGGGGTCATTTGGGGGTGTTTGTACTTCCCTGGCATTTTAGCACCTTAATGTGATAGGCAGTCAGAAAGTAAAAGCTGCGTAAATTCCAATATACATACCATAGTTTGTAGATGGTATAACTTTCACACAAACCAATTAATATACACATATTAGTTTTTTTCTTCCCAAGGACATGTAGCAGAATACATTTTGACCTAAATGTATAACTAATTTTGAGTTTATTGAATATTTTTTGTAACGAAAGTAGAAAATATCTTATTTTTAAAATCTTCAGTGTTTTTTCATTCGTATCACAAAAAATAAAAAAACCCAGTGATGATCAAATACCACCAAAAGAAAGCTCTATTTATGTGAAAAAAGGATACAAATTTTGTTTGGGTACAGCGTTGCATGACCACGCAATTCCCAGTTGAAATAGCGCAGTGCTAAATAACAAAAAAATGGCCTGGTCGCAAAGGGGAGTAAATCTTCCGGAGGGCAAGTGGTTAAAGAACATTGGTTGTTTTGGGGTAAAGAGCTCTTTTCCTTAATTCCTTAAAATCTCCTTGCCATCAGGTCCTGAGGGCCCAAAGTGAGCTAGTTTACCTGTTTGATAATCCTAGCTGCTCACTTGGGACTGTAAGACCACCTCAGGTTGAAGGTATTGGGTTAGTTTCTGAAAAGCAGGTCTGCTAATACTAATGGAAATTCTGTGATAAGTGTTGTCTTTTACCCAAGTTCAAATCAACAAATGTAACGATCGATTTTACACATCCCAGTTCTGTTCATGCTGTGTAACCAAACCATACTGAAGCTTGCTATAAACCTCTTATTAGTCTACTTCAATCCGTGTGTGAATTCACTTTCTGGTGGTGATTTATTTCAGTTAAGAGTGTACTATGGTGTCAGCAGGGGTTGGGCTGTCAGAGTGGGGTCCAGATCCACAGGGAACGACAACAATTCAGCAACTTCTAAGGGGGTAGTGCTACATTGGTATAGAATATTCATATATTGTTAGATCTTTCTTTCTACAATCCAATTATACAACATAGCAGAAATAATTTTAGAATTTAGTTTTCTTAGTGTTGCATGATGATGGCATCTGAAGAGAACCTTGATGTGCTTGTTGGGCATAAAACTGCACTTCTTCAGGACAAAGATGGGAAGATAGCAATATATGAATTATACAACTATATGATTATATTCATAGCTATTTCATGTTCATCATGATGATCAAATGTCAAGCAAAAACATTGCCCATACAATTATTATTACAATATGAATGATCAGATCAGCCAAATTAAATATTTGGTTGTGACATCCATGCATGTGTGGACTGAACCATCCAAGTTTGAGCGCATGAGTCACAAAAGACAAAGACACCACTAGTCTCCTAATAATGTTTGTGAACATATACATATTATTTACATATAGAACCATTTCAATACTTTGTGAGGCCAACCCAAAACCATATTACCTTAACCGCTTCTATACTGGGCACTTTTACCCCCTTCCTGCCCAGGCCAATTTTCAGGTTTCAGCGCTCTCACACTTTAAATGACAATTGCGCGGTCATACAACATTGTACCCAAACTAAAATTTTATCATTTTCTTCACACAACTAGAGCTTTCTTTTTGTGGTATTTAATCACCACTGGGGTTTTCATTTTTTGCTAAATTAACAAAAAAAGACCAAACATTTTGAAAAAAAAAACACGTTTTTCTTTGTTTCTGTTATAAAAGTTTGCAAATAAATAATTGTTCTTCATAAATTTAGGCCAAAATGTATTCTACTACATTTCTTTGGTGAAAATAACCCAAATTAGGAAGTATTATTTAGTCTGTAGGAAAGTTAAGGAGTTCACAAACTATGGGATATATCTGAAAATTGATCAATCCTGAAGTACTGACGGCCAGTCTAATTTCTTGAGGTCCAAGAATGTCAGAACAGTACAGATAACCCCCAAATGACCCCTTTTTGCAAAGTAGACAGTCCGTCGTATTTCATGAGGCATGGCGAGTTTTTTTAAAGTTGTAATTTTTTTGTCATAATTTCTCAGAAATGAAGAAATTAAAAAAGGGATTTTTGCTATTTTTTTTTACATACTGTCACCAGTGCAGTACAGTGTCATCATATAACTGGAATGGCGGTGGTCAGGGGCACTGACTGGTGACAGTACGAAAAAAAAAAAATCATCATTTTTTTTTTATAAAATTTTTTTCTCTTTTTTTAAGACTTTTTTTTCATAGTTCACTATGACCAAAGTAGTATAATGTTACCATAGTAACATTGTACTACTTTGGGGAAGTGATCAGTATTTTTTTTTTCACACAATTTGCTTATAGCAAAGAATTTCTTTGCTATAAGCAAGCATTTATCGATTCATTCAGGGTTTTTTTTTTTGTGCTTTTTGGCCACAGCTAATCGCATGACACAGCTGGGCTGTGATTGGCCCAGCTTGTGCATGTGATCACTGTGACCATTCACAGCTAGACACACTTGTATACAATGGATGGCATGAAAGGAAGCCATCCATTGTATACAACTGTCATGTGACCTGCTGTGATTGGTCACAGCAGGTCACATTGTACTGGCAACGGGGCCGGTACACAGATTTGTCATCTGCCGTGTCTGAGGTACACGGCCGGTGACAGATCGAGCCGCTGTGCGGCCCTGCGGCAGGCATAATGCGCATGCCTGGAAGGATGCCGTATGGTGTCCACCCGGAGGGACGAGCTCTTTGCTCGGCCGCCATCTGGCTATAGGCCGGGCAGCAACTGGTTAAAAAGAGTAATATGTTAACACATACCAAAGTTGTATCAATAATAGTGGCAGCATGTTACCACATGGATTTCACACAATAGGGCAGGGTTTCTCAACCAGGGATCCATGGAACCCTAGGGTTCCTCCAGAAGTTGCTAGGGCTTCCTTGAGCAATGAGCAAATTCTGCCTCTCAGATAAGTTCCCACTGACACCATTAATTCCCAATGACCACAAGTGTAAGGAGCATTCTTCCCACTGATCATCACGCGAATGTGCCAAGAGTTGTAGATATAGCAGTTTTTAGCCAGTTTTCCCTGACACCCTAAGAGTTCAAGAGTTCCTCTTTGCTGAAAAGGTTGAGAAAGACTGCCATAAGGACTAGTATAATACTGGTCCCCAACCCATCTGTGTGGGGCACTGCCCCTTGAGAACAAATAGAATATGCATCATATTAGGCTTTGATACTTAACATCCTACCAAACTGCTTTGTAATATAACAAGAAGTGGACTTCTACCTGTAATGGTACCATTTGAATGTTAACCTCATGGCGTCAAATGCAAATGTGCGGCCTCCCGGCGTCTGGGCCTAGGTGCCCAGCAGCCGCACATTTGCGTCCTTTTAAAAAAACACATATGTGCTGATAGCGCGTGCCCTGCACGCCCCAGCACACATGTTCTGTACTCACAGAAAGGTCCCGATCTCCTCCTTCGCTGTCACAGTGGTCACATGACCCTAAAACCCCACCCCGCATCCCAGCTTCTGGAACCCTTAAAGGGCCAGGAGGCACCAGCGCCAAGGGGTTGAATAACACATCTGACTCTTAAGGGGCAGTACCTAGAGCCAGAATTATAATTGCAATTCATTTATTATAAGTTCCACTTAAAAAATGTATACCCACAGTACTAACATGAGGTACTGAGAGCATTTATTTTGATGGGGACATGCTGTTTTAGTGATTACCTAATTACTTTTGCATCATTTTTTGTTATGATAGTCATTTTCTTAGGTCGCAACCTTTTTTCCTTTTTGGATGTTAAGGGAACAGCAGCTCTCTTTCCCTGCAATGCCAGTGACATCTAATTTTGGATTCTCAATTACCTACTTTTCGTTTTGTTTTTAGATAGCATATACAGGGTGTGTTGGTATAGTACGCTTTTTATGAGCTGTTTATGCCTCCTCAGAAGCCTTTTAGGGTATATACTGATACCTGGAGTCTCAGTTCCAGGACTTAAGCTTCAAACAATAATAGATCTTTGTCATATGAGTTGGAACGATTTTCTTTTATCCATATGTGTTTCACGGTGATGATCGGTTGCCTTATTTGTACTCATGATTGTATTGTGACATTATTATTTATGTTTCTAGCACTCTACTCCTTGGGAAGCATTTCATGCGAAACATGTCGAGTAAAGCTGCATTTACTAAGTGACCAGTGGCAATGTATTGTACGTTGGGCTTAAAGAATATGTAAACCCAACATTTCATATTCCTGATATGTGGCTGCTGTACTATGTACTTGTATAAAAATAGTATCCTGTTCTCTTTGTATTGTTTCCTTTGTATTTTTTTTGTGTGGAATCCCTGGTGTTCCTGCCATTCCCTCTGCTTTCCTATTAAAATCTGACCACACTAGGCAGGAGACCACCCCATGGAGTTTTTCCTGCAGGTGTTTTTTTGTGGAGGGTGGGTGGTTACACTGGGAAGAGCGAGAAATGTTTGCTTTGGTAGGCACTCTGTGCTTTACTTACATTTCTGCTTGTTTTCCATTGCTGACCTTTGCATTGTGTATTATGCACCATGGACCTAGAGCAGAGTAGGCTCAGATTTTATTTAGCCAGACCTCTTTAAGCTCCTTCCACTTTTATCACAATTTGGCTATACCTATACTTGAAAAGATGGCACTCCCATTTGGACATTTAGCATCTCATTATTTCTGCATTTGGGTACATATATTAATATTATTATAAATATTATACAGGATTATACAGGATTTTGCAGTGTTTTACAACCTATGCAAAACACAATGGGGGGAATTTACTAAAACTGGAGAACTCAAAATCTGGTGCAGCTGTGCATGGTAGCCATTAAGCTTTGGCAATGAAACCTGAAAGCGGATTGGTTTCTATGCTGAGTTGCACCAGATTTTGCACGCTCCAGTTTTAGTAAATAACCCCCAATATGTAAGGGAATCAGGTGTGTCAGAAGTAACCTTCTGTTCCTTAAAAATGATTGGTCTTACAGAAACCAGTAGATGGCAGCAGTGTGAAGTCTAAAAATCAATTTTCTGCAAAAAACAAGTTTTCAGATTTTATCAGAAGTTTAAAGCAACTGTAAAGGCATAACATTTTTTACTTAAAAAAAATGTTTTTGAGGTTTGCACAGAGTGCAGAGGGACTAGAACAACTATTTGTATTTTTTTTTTTTTGCTGTCTGTGCTCTAGTTAGCGGGATTCATCCTATTATTTGTCCTGTTTACCATTATCAGGGAAAGTGAGAGAAAATTCCAAATTTTGATTTATCACCAGCACAGTAATAATAGAGGAAAAATTGTACAACGGGTACACTAGTTCTGGTGACAACAAAGGATTCCTTCACTTTGGAGGGATTTCCTCTTACTTTTGGCTATAGAACAGGAAATGATGGGAAATCTCCCCAATGGGACACATAGGGGGAAAAAAACAAAAAACAAAACTGGATGCGACTGTAACCCTCCCTTACTCTATCCCCAAGGAAAAAAAGTAATTCGTTTTACTTTATAGTCAATCTGTACTTTGCCCATGGAGGGAAATCAGGGAGCCCATATACTTACCTCACCTTCACTAAATTACACCTAACCTAGATACAAATGGAGACAGCAGGCCACCTGAAAAGAATTTAGATTTACAGGATTGCAATAGTGTAACATATACTGTACATCTAAATGTAAAGAAATAGGCTGATGTAAGACAAGTGACTCTGGCAAGAGCGATTCTGCCGTGGGCAGTTTGTTGAAATTGCCAGAGGCAGGATTGCTGAGAGGTTGTCTGTTTTCCTCTGTTGAATCGCACCTTCTGTAGCTGAGATAGAAAGATGTTCTTCTCATTACTAGCGGTAGAGATTCAACAGTTTTGAAGCCAGTGACAGAGCAACATCTCGCTAAACAGCCAAGGATGCAGCTATGCAGAAAGGATATGGAAGAAACAAAAGTGCCAGTACATTTACAGGCTTAGGGACAGTTTCTTTCTCTCCAACTATTGCCTAGCATTATGAATTATGATGAGACTGCTTTAAGGTAAAAAAAAAATCCAACACAAATAAATTAAGATACTCATTGTTTCAAACTTGTAATGCTGTAAACCAAAACCAGGATGTAATGCAGTCAGGAAATGTATCAGGAGATGTTCCAATAAAATTGGCATTTGTGTAGCGCTTACCCCTGAAGGAGTTGCTGATGTTTGTGTCTTCTGATTTTGAATGTCAACAACCTTCCTGGCAATGCCTCAGCCTCAGACACATCAAGGCTGAGGAGAAAATATGTATTTTACATACTGTAAAACAATACCCAAAGGAAGGAAAAGCAGCAATAAACACTTTAAGGCTCCATGTACACAGGACGCTTGGAAAACACTTCTGAATAATGGAAACTGACTGCTGGAAAACATAGGTTAAAAAACGTCTGTTTAGCCGCGTTTGCATACTGTGTTTATGAGTGTTTGCGTTTAGAAATGTTTTTTAAAGATAACCTCAGGAAACCTTCCAAAATGCCCAGAATGCACTGAGAGAAATAGAGAGAGCAGAAGCAGAGAGAGCAGTATTTGTTGAGATTAGCTGTCTTTTTTTTTTGGTGTTTGGATGTGTTCCAGCTCATTTTTGTGCAGAAATTATTGCAGCAGTGTCTAACATATTTTCTTTCATGCGAAACCTCAAAGTATGATGTACCAGGTCCATTTGAGTACCGGGAAAACGCTTTGAATGCATTTTTTATGATGAAAAAAGGCTCTGGACAGCATCTGGAAATGGAAGAGTTAAAAAAAAATGCTTATAAACGCAGTTAGCCATGTTTAGCCGTGTTCACACACGTTTAAAAGCATTTGGCATTTGAAACGCTGATAAAATCTACTCCTGAACGCAAGTTTGGTGCGTTAAAAAAAACGAATGTAAACTCAACTGCCTGTAAACGACTGTAAATGACTATGTGTACATGGACACATAGGAAAATATTAGGGAGAGTTCAGGGGCTGCTGAAAAAAAAATCAGAATAGCTTGTAAACGTGAGTTTATCAGCTACAGTGTACATGGAGCCTTACAAGTATACAGAAAAACTTACAAAGCAATGTGTGACTTAGTAAATACCAAACAGAACAATGACTTTAACCCTAATTTGTACACCAAGTCTTGACTATGGGGCAATCCAAAAATAGTGGTCCAACAGTCTCTGGCAAACTCTCATCCACTGGCCAATGTGCTGGGGCCCAAATCTGGTGTTGGAGTGCTAAAATGTGAGTCCCACAAACCCAGGTGTAAGTTCTTACATGGTGTCCCAAGCGCCAATACTGTTCCATTAGATAATGTGCAGAATGGACGGCCAGCAGCCTCTCACTGACAGGATGACGAATCTTGCTGTGGCCCAGCAATGCCAGCTGCTATGATGTCCTCCCGTCGACCAGGTGGCTACACCAGAATTGTCAGGGGCGTTGCCAAAAATCTGAAGATGTAATTGATTCTGCATCTCTGGTACTGCAGCAAATCATCCTGTCAGCAGCCTGCTGCACATTGTGTGCTCTACAGTGTCCTCCCAATGACTGCCTCAATCCCAAGAACAGTCCTTCATTTTCCTTCTCTGCAGACCTCTGGTAATCCTGGGATATGTAGCTCCAAAGCACGTTGTAGGACCAGGTACAGTCTCTCTGTTGACTACATCTCAAACAAGTCCTTGCTCCTCCCAGCAGGCTTGGCCCTTTCCCAGGCTGCACAGGAACAGCATTATGGCTTCTTTTGTTTTCCCAGTAGGTCAGTGGGGCTTTCCTCTGCTCTCTCTGTGGCTGCACACAGCCCTAGAAAATGGTCAGTGTTCACTGGCAGGCAAGGGGAGGAAAAACAGCTGCAGTATGAGAGGCTGCAGCATTTGTGAGACAGAGACAGCCTGGACTGTGTAGCTGTAGGCCAGAGTGTGCCTCTGACTGGGGCTACACACTCCCCCCACCTGAAGTCTTTGGTCCTCAAAAAACCAAAGGGGGAACCGTTCAAGGAAATAAAGTATTAAACCAATGTAAGAAAGTGCAGCGCTGCACTTTCTTACATATACTATTGTAGGGGATTTTTACCTTCACCGTGTGTGCTAGCTGCTCCACCAGATATCACCAGCACTCACCTACATATTAGATTCTGTTACAAATTATTAAACCTGATCACAAAACAGTATAACAGCAAGTTTAACATTAAACTAGAAAAGCTACAATTTCTGGGGAAATTGTGTGAAGTGTTCTTGCCTCCACCAGTAGTCTACAACTGGAGTGGGCGGAGTAACTGGGTGGAGTGGCTTGAGTAACTGTTGTGTGGTTGGAGTGGCTGGAGTAACTGTGAAAAGGTCAATGGGCGGCGTGAGTTGCAAACAAATGGTCATATTGTGAAAACTATCAGGACTATGACTTAGCCGTGGACATTTTTAGTGGCAGCAGGGATAGCTGAGCGTTTTGATATACAATTTGTGTAGGTGGGCTTGAAAATGAGGGAGTGATGGCAGTTTAGAAATCATGTCCTGATTTTTCAGCTCACACTCTAGCTTTTGTCAGCTCCCACTCTAGTTTTGAACATTCCGCCATTCATTCCTATGGGACCAATTTCACCACAAAAACGCCAATATTTCGTGAACCATTCGGCGAAACGTTCCGCAAAGTAATAGCACACCAATCGGGAACAATCCGCACGTTTCCGTATATTACTGTCTATGTAGTGTAAAAACTGTGGGAGGAGTTAGGGTAGTAAATTTGGCTATAATAATAAGAATATATATGTGAGATAACAGTAAGTGGTCTTGCCATGCAAGAACACTTACTTAACACAGGAGCACGGACATGGAGCCAAGTAACAATTGCCCACATGAATGAAATAGCATTAAACAGTTAGCACATTTATCCCTGGAGGTCAGGCTAACTGTGGCCTGCAAAAGCAGTAGGAATGGGAGACTTCCACCAAGATATGTTTGAAGGTGGACCAGAGCCTCTGTCCACTGGCACAAACACTTTGGGCACTTCAGTGGTGATAGCTTGTTCTGAACTTCTGAACTGCCATCTTGCATCGCGCAAGGTTTCCACAGCAGACCAGATTAATTGCTTAGCCCCCTCCTGTTTGACGTTTCTCTGACACACAACTCCATTGTCTCACCAGAAGCCTGTGAAGAAGGTGTGTCTATTAGACCCTGAGTTTCTATGTTCTGCTCAAGTTCACGGGGTACCTTTCCTAGCTGAGACACTTTCTCTGCTCAAGTCTGCTTTTTTGTTGTCAGACACCTGTACACTAGCTGTTGGAAGGCAACATGTTTTTTATATCAGACATTTATGGATTCTTACTGCCTGGTTATCCAAGAACAATTTGGCCTGTTGGATCTCATCTTGGAGCGTCAATAAAGCAAGTATTTACAACAGGATGTGTGTAACAAAAGGCTGCATACCAAAATACTGGTCCTGGGAGTTCACACAGACTCCCTAGCAGTGGGGTATGGAGATAAGAGAGCCTTTGTAAAAAAAAAAAAAATTACAAAAACAATAATAATGTTTAAAAAATTTAATAAAAATTATTATTTTTTTACATACTGTCACCAGTTAGTATCCCTGGTCACTGCCACACCATTCATATGATGACACTGTATTGCACTGGTGACAGTATGTAAAAAAAAGATAGTGGAAAAAAAATTATTTTGTTTCTTTATTTTCCAAAAAAATTGTGACAACAAACTACAGCTTCAAAAAACTCAGCATGCCTCATACTAAATACCTTGGGACTGTCTACGTTCTAAAAAGGGGTCATTTGGAGGGTATTTTTACTGTCCTGGCATTTTAAGGACCTCAAGAAATGAGATCGGCTACCAGTACTTTAGGATTGGCTAATTTTCAAAGCTTTTGAAGACTATAACTTTCACACAGACTAAATAATATACACTGATTTGGGTTATTTTTTTACCAAAGAAATGTAGTAAAATACATTTTGGCCTAAATATATGAGGAAATGTTATTTATTTGCAAAATTTTAAAATAGAAACATAGAAAAAACACGTTTTTTGGAACATTTTCAGTACTTTTTCGTTTATATAGAAAAAAAATTAAAAACCCAGTTGTGATTAAATACCACCAAACGAAAGCTCTATTTGTGTGAAAATATTTTTATAAATTGTATTTGGGTACAGAGTTGCATGACTGAGCAATTGCCAGTTAAAGCAGCACAGTGTTGAATAGCAAAAAATGCCCTGGTCATGAAGGGGGTAAAACCTGCCACAGAGGTCATGTGGTTAATGATGCAGTCAGCACTAGGTCACATGGCCTATGGAATATAAAACATTAGTCTTGTGTTGTAGCCTGTTAGTTCATTCCCGATCCTGTGTTCCTCTGTGTGCATTTTTATCTCTCTCGTGTATGTTGTTATCTTCACACCACAGGTCTAAGGGTTCCTCCTGTATGGGCTAACCAAAATCTACATCTGCAGAGCCCCTACGTAAAATGCAAAAAGATGCTGCAAACACTTTTTAGTGTAAAATAATGTCTGCAATTAGTACATTGTGTCTCGTATAAACATTGCAACTCTTCGAACTTATTTATATGGTGGACAGATTTTACTTTAAAGATGGAAGATTCAGTGCCAAGGTAAAATTTAATCAACGGCACATAAGGAGCCAAACCAGTATTTTTAGTTCCATGGGCCGCACCTACCTCTGTGTTTATTTATGATCATACTTGACTGCAAACTGCTCTACGGCTGTATTACCAAGTCAGACAGTAAATATCATGTCTTCTTACAAATATCATGGACTCATTCTTTCACAGACAGTGAAAAAGTGAATAAGGGAAGAACAGGAGGCGCCAGCTAAGTGCAGTATGTATATAAAATGGTTTATTAAAAGTGGTTAAAAACACTCACAGAATGACTAAAAGATCAGACTTATCAGATTGTAGGTCCTCAGTTCACTCCTTTAGCAGGGTTTTCCTCTGTCATCCAGGCTAGGAGATGGAAGATTGGGGCTATGACGCCCTGTGTACATCAGGAAGTGCACTAGAACCAGCATGGAATGCACGGGTGGAAGTGATGTCACTGGAAGAAGGAGAGGATCAGGACCAGTGTCAGGCTACGTGCTTGGAGATGCTTGCTCCTTCTAGAGGCCTAAGGCTCTAGAAGGGCACGTAGCCTGACACTGGTCCCGATCCTCTTCTCCTTCCGGTGACGTCACCTCCTCCCGTGCATTTCACACTGGTTCCAGTGCACTTCCTGATGTACACAGGGTGTCCCGGTCCCATTCTTCCATCTCCCAGCCTGGATGACAACGGGGGACCCTGCTAAAGGAGTGAGCTGAGGACCTACTATCTGACAAGTCTGATATTTTCGCCATTCTGTGAGTGTTTTTAACTGCTTTTAATAAACTATTTTATATAAATACTGCACTTAGCTGGCGCCTCCTGTTCTTCCCTTACTGTCTTCCCTACAGAGCTGGTCACACTCTGCGGATGGCTGCTGCCTGTGCTCTATTGGAATTTGTGGAATTCAAGGACTTATAAGGACTTTGTAAGAAAAAAGGGCTCACTTACATATCATTTGCACTATGCATCAGGCTGGTTCTGGGCTGTTGGTCCTGGTTATGTGACATATATTATACTGCTTTTTCATAATGAAAAAGTGAAATAGCTTGCTTCTTTGAGCCCACAATTCAAGCATGCTATAGGGATTTATTCCTCTTTTTGTTTGTTTGTTACAGCAACGGCTGTGTGCAGTAAAGGGGAATATCCCGGATGAGCCCCCACATGCAGCGCACCCCCTAAAGCAGCGGTCACTAAATGGCGGACTGCGGTCCATGAACGGCCCCAGCAGCGTGCTGCCCGGGCTGCCAGGCTGCAATGACAGATCCACCGCTGAGCAGCGTGGTCGTCATGGCAACATGACATGACCTGTGCACCCCGTCCCTTTCAGCTCACTGTTTCTCTGGCTCCCACTCCCTGCCTGTACACAAGAATCCAGCAAGGATCCCGGCACAGCTCTTGTCTGCCCTCAAGATAGGGTGTAGTCTTACAGGGACACTTTGATGGGCACATTGAATGTTAAGGGGCACTCCGATGGGCACAACATAGAATGTGCCCGTCAGAGTGCCCCTTAACATAAAATGTGCCCATCAGCATGCCCCTTATTTTATGGTAAGGGGCTCTCTGATGTGCACATTTAATGTTAGGGTGCACTCTGATGGACACAACATAGAATGTGCCCATCAGAGTGCCCCTTAACATAAAATGCATCAATCAGAGTGCCCTTTTTCCGAAAAATTCTGACAAAAAAATTACAACTTCAAAAAACTCACCATGCCTCTTATGAAGTACGTCGGAATGTCTACTTTGCAAAAAGGGGTCATTTGGGGGATATCTGTACTGTTCTGACATTTCTAGGCCTCAAGAAATTAGATTGGCCGTCAGTACATCAGGATTGATCATTTTTCAGATATATCCCATAGTTTGTGATCTCTATAACTTTCCTACAGACTAAATAATAAATACTGATTAGGGTTATTTTCACCAAAGACATGTAGCAGAATACATCCTGGCCTAAATTTATGAAGAACAATTATTTATTTGCAAACTTTTATAACAGAAACAAAGAAAAGTGTAAACACTTTTTTTTGCTCTGGGCAATATATAGCAATCCAATTCTTAGATGCAATGCTGTGTAAATAAACGAACAAATCTTCCTCAGATGAAAAACCACCATTCAAGGATATAGGTAATTTCCAGGAATAAATCTCACAACTAATGCAGGCCATAGATGGGTCGAAAATCGGCCGATTTTTCGGCCGAAAATAAAATCGGCCGATTTTCAGATCGTTAGTGGGCTATTTGTTCGGCCGTTTTTCGGTATTTTGGCAGATTTTTTTTATCGGTAAAGTTGCAAAAAAAATCAGCCGATTTTGCCAATCGGCCGATTTTCGCGGCAATGATGGGTAAATCGGCCGATTTTTTACCGATAAAAAATCTGCGCATGAGCAGTGACCTGCAAGAGGAAGACAAAAAGAAGAAGAAGAGGAAGAGGAAGAAGAAGAAGATGATGAAGATGAAGAAAAAGAAGAAGAAGAAGAGGATGATGAAGAAGAAGAGGATGATGAAGAAGAGGATGATGATGAAGAAGAGGATGATGATGAAGAAGAGGATGATGATGAAGAAGAAGAAGAGGATGATGAAGAAGAGGATGATGATGAAGAAGAAGAGGATGATGATGAAGAAGAAGAGGAGGAGTAGTATGATGATGAAGAAGAAGAGGATGATGATGAAGAAGAAGAGGATGATGATGAAGAAGAAGAAGAAGAAGAGGATGATGATGAAGAAGAAGAGGATGATGAAGAAGAGGAAGAGGATGATGATGATGATGAAGAAAAGGATTATGATGAAGAAGAAGAGGATGATGATGATGATGAAGAAGAAGAGGATGGTGATGATGAAGAAGAAGAAGAAGAGGATGATGATGAAGAAGAAGAAGAAGCAGGATGAAAAATAAGAGGAATTCCAGTACGGCAAAAAGTGTCCCTGCAGAGAGCTCCGCTATTTCTTTGACAGTTCCTTGACATTTACAGCGGTTGCAACATTGTATCTATTTGTTTCCGAATAAAAACATCTGTATCCTAAATGGATACAAATAGATACATTGTTGCAACCGCTATAAATGTCAAGGAACTGTCAAAGTAATAGCAGAGCTCTCTGCAGGGACACTTTTTGCCGGCTGTAGACAGGAGGAAAATCGGCCGATTTTTTTTTACCATTGCTGGTAACGTCGACCGCTTGAACGACCGATTTTTCGTTTTTTAAAAGAAAAATCGGCCGTTTTTCTCCCCGTCTATGGCCTGCATAAGTCATGTGTCTCCACCAACACCAGTGTTACAAGCATGTGTTTTGGCAGCAGTGCATGAACGTATCTTCGTTTGCCCTGGATCCCCTCCTCTCACATCCAAAAGAGTGTCTCAGACGTCGGCATCCAGTAGGCCACGCCCTTCACGTTTCGTCACCAACGACGTCCTCAATGGTGGCTTTTCATCTGAGGAAGATTCGTTCGTTTATTTACACAGCATTGCATCTAAGAATTGGATTGCTATATATTGCCCAGAGCAAAAAGTGTTTGTTGTTAGTCTAGTTATTCGTTCAGTTTTGAGCTCTGGTGAGTGATTTAAAAAAACATTTTTTTGGTGGTGGTTCCAACACAGTGTGGACATTAATTGAAAGACTTTTTTGAACATTATTTATGGACACTTTTTTTCATAATTTTTTATTCTTTATAATTTCCATATTTACTTTGTATTATTTATTTAATTAGCACATTCCTTTTATTTATTTGTTTAAGCAAAAAAATTATTTGTGATTTTTTGAGTTGGGAATTTGCTGCTTTGGAGTTTTGGGGTGTGGCGCTTTTCTTAAAACACTTTAAAAGAAAGCTCTAGTTGTGTGAACAAAATCATTAAATTTTAGTTTGGGTACAGTGTTGCATGACCGCGCAATTGCCATTCAAAGTGTGAGAGCGCTGAAACCTGAAAATTGGCCTGGGCAGGAAGGGGGTAAAAGTGCCCAGTATGGAAGTGGTTAAAGATAAATTCTGGAAAAATCACAAATTGTCTAAATACAAGAGCCATGTGGGTCCTTACTTAACCCCTTGGCGCTGGCACCTCCTGGCCCTTTAAGGGTTTCAGAAGCCGGGAGGCGGGGTTTTAGGGTCATGTGACCGCTATGATTCGCTGTCACGGCAGTCACATGATCAGGAAAGGTCCCGATCAAAAGAGGAGATCGGGACCTTTCCGTGAGTACAGAACGTGTATGCTGGGAGTGCGCAGGGCGCGCGCTCTCAGCACATATGTGTTTTTTTTAATAAAATGCAAATGTGCGGCCCCTCAGCGTCTAGGCCCAGAGGCCGGGAGGCCGGACATTTGCGTTCAGCCGGTGCCAAGAGGTTAAATCTTGGTACACTTTGTGTATTTCTCCTAGGTCTGTGCAGTACTCCAGTGTGAACATTTTCTGTAATGACTGGTCATGGCTGCTGACTGATCTTGTCTCCGCCCCTCTTGTAGGGTTCTGCACGCCTCCCTCCCACAGCTCTGTTCGCTACACCAGAGTTTCTCAACCCTCTTCCAGTCAGGGCACCCTTGTAAATTATGTTCAGTCTCGAGGCACCCCAGCCTAAGGCTTGGTTCATGTTACTGCGTGTCGCGGAACCCACACAAAATCGTGCTGGTTCCTGACATGCAGACAAATGCTCTGCTCTTTGGGGGTGTCATTAATTCTTAATGGTACCCCACATATTGGCAAACGGGGTATTTTTGGTGCGGGTAATTTAAAAAAAGGGCCAGGGACTTCTTTCCCTGCATTTCTGAAGGTAGGGCGGCCTACTGAAATGAATGGGCTGGTGTACACACAGCACACAGATGCAGAGATGTGAGCCAAGGGATTGTTCATGTGTGAGGTTGGAGGGCAATAAAACCATGCAATTATGCTGCTTTTACCACCCCAACTGCTCCCCTTTAGCTGCAGAGGCAGGAACTTGGGGTGTACACATGCTGTGTCCCAGGCTGGAAGTATACCCCCAGATGAATGGGGCTGCACTGCAACCAGCTCGCAACTGTGTGCATTGTACAGATATCCGGTGTGGTGTTGCTGCATTTACGGGTTAAAACAGGTGAGGAGGCAACATATTGTTTCTTCACTGCCTGTCATAGCACATAGCAGTCCTTGCTGCTATTACAAACAAGTCCTAAAAAAGCAGTTCTGATAGTACAAAAATAGGGGGTCACATGAACAAACATATACACACACAAACACATGTACATACGTACACATATAAACACATGTACAGACACTTATACACACACATAAAAAAACAAATGTACACATACAAACACATGTACACACACATATACAAACATATACACACAAACACATGTACATACGCACACATACACACACATGTGCAAACATACAAACACGTGTGCATACACACATGCGTACACACACAAACACATGTACGTACATACACACACACACACACGTGCACACACATAAAAACACGTGTACACGCACACATATGTACACACACATACAAACAGATGTACATATACATACACACAAACACATGTACATGTACGGACATACACATACACACATATAAACACACACACACATAAAAAAACACACACATGTACACATACAAACACATGTACACACATATACAAACACACAAACACATGTACATACGTACACACACACACACACACACACGTGCAAACATACAAACTTGTGTACACACACACATACATACATACACACACAAACATGTATGTACATACACATACATGCACACACGTGTACACACATACAAACACATGTACACACACACGTACACACATACAAACATATGTACATACACACAAACAAATGTACGTACGTACACATACACACAAACATGTGCACACACATAAAAACACATGTACACACACATACAAACACACATGTACACATACATACACACATGTGCACACACATACAAACACATGTACACACACACTAACACGTACACACACATACTCACAAGCGCATACACACAAACACATGTACACACACAAACACATTTACAAACACACATGTACAGTGCCTTCCCCCAACACTGGGTACTGCCCTCTGGGGGGAGGGGGGCAGAGAGCACAGCATACACTCCTTTTCCTTTAATTTGCTGAGTCTGACCAAGCTCCCTCATTGCCAAAGTACTGTTCAGCTGGGGATTGGAAGCTCAGGCTCATCTAATGGCTTTTCTCTACCAGGATGCCACGGCACCCCTGAGGACCTCATGCAGCACCCCAGAGTGCCGCACACCCCGGTTGAGAAAGGCTGCTCTACACAGGCTATGTACATGACAGTGATGATGTGTTCCACCTAAGAATACTGATGTTTGCATTTGTAGGTGGAAAACTCCAGCTAGTGTTGATGGGTCCACTCCATGTGATGATGTCACTGTTACATTTTCTAGGTAATATTTGTGTTTGCAGAGGTGGTGTACACAAAGTGCATTTGTATCCTTATGACTATTGAGGAATACATGAAAAGGCAATTTTTAACACCTGGAATTCAGCTTTAAGAACTAAAAAAAGCACCTTCTGTTGCTCTCAGCCCCCTCTAAATGGTCCTATTGTATGTAGGAATGTAGTCACCCTCTCTCTCCCGAAATGGATTAGGATTATGGGATTTGTAGTATGCATATGAGCAGTGCACATGACCGCAACTAACCTGCATTGCTCATTCCGTATTGAGGGGGAAAATGAGAGGTTCAGGAGCTCACAGAGAACGTTACAAAGAAGCAAAAACACAGTAGAAATGATTTCATGTAAAACAGATTACAGGACCATTACGTAATGAATGGTATGGATGATTGTTGGGGAATAAGGACATGATTTAGTGCTGCTAGTTTATAAAACGCAGACTTCTACCCTGGTGCTTTGGGGAATACAAAGAACCATTCACATCTGTCCCTGCCCACAAAAATGCTCACATTATAATGCGCTCATAGAAATACAAATATACAGTTGAGACAGTTTTGCAAGGAAGTTAATGAACCTACCTATGAATCTTTGTAAAATGTGGGACGTGGAAAGTAGCTGTGAGACTAGGTTCACACTTACACAATTTTCAGTGCATTTCCCGGTTTGTAGAAATACACAACAGTCCATTTAACATGATTTCCTATAGATCTAGTGCAAATCTGTGTGTTTTGAGCCGTTGCAGGTGTTTGAAAGGGTCAGGGACCTTTTTGGTGTAATAGACTTCAATGGAACTGCACCAAAAACGCAAGTGTTGCATTTTTATGCGTTTTTTTAAATGCATGTTGCATTTTGTGTTTTGGGTCGTGTGTGACTTTAACTAGTTGTGAAGGAGCAGGTGGCCACCAGCGTCCTTAACAACCAGTAAACAACATGGTCGTTAAGGAGTGGGCGGCTGTCTGCTCCTTAACCGTCTCCTGCCTGCCATATAAGGTAATGATGGGCGCAAGGTGGTTCTCTCGTTCTGGAAGGACGTCATATGACGTCCACCGACTCTAACCTCGTGTGCGTGCCGATTGGTGGTGCGCTGTGTCCCTGGGACACAGTGGATCACCGATCAACGGAAAGAGACGAAGATATCGGCTCTGTCATGTGATCAGCTGTGTCCAATCACAGCTGATCTCATGTAAATAAGTAAATGCTGGTTATCGGCATTTCTCTCCTCATGAGCTGCCAGCGTGACAGAGGAGATGAGAGCCGGTAATCGGCATTCCTCAGAGGGGACATGTACACAGATCATCAGGGCACTGATGATCAATGTAGCCCCATCAGTGCCACCTGTCAGTGTCCATCAATACCCACCTGTCAGTGCCCATCAATGCCACCTGCCAGTGCCTATCAGTGGCACATCAATGCCACATATCAGTGCCACCTGTCAGTGCCACCTATCAGTGCTGCCAATCAGTGCCAGTCAGTGCCGCCTATCAGTGCCTGTCAGTGCCGCCTATCAGTGCCTGTCAGTGCTGCCTATCAGTGCCGATCAGTGCTGCCTATCAGTGCCATATATGAGTGCTGCCTTTCAGTGCCCATCAGTGATGCCTGTCAATGCCCATCAGTGCCACCTACCAGTGCTTCCTCATCAGTGCCGCTTATCAGTGCAGCCTATCAGTGCCCACCACTGCAGTCTCATTAGCGCATATCAGTGAAGGAGAAAAATCACTTATTTACAAAATTTTATAACAGAAACTACTAAAGTTTTCTTTTCAAAATTTTCAGTTATTTTTGGTTTGTTTAGCAAAAAAATAAAAACCCAGAGGTGATTAAATACCACCAAAAGAAAGCTCAATCTGTCTCAAAAACAATTATAAAAATTTCATATGGGTACAGTGTTGCATGACCGCACAATTGTCATTAAAAGTGCGACAGCGCTGAAAGCTGACAATTGGCCTGGACAGGAAGGGGGTGAAAGTGCTCAGTAGGCTAGTGGTTAACAACCAGCTTAAAGTGACACACAGCCCAAAACACAACATGCATGAAAAACGCATCAAAAGGGGGTGTTCGAAACTTCAAAATGCATCAAGTGCAAATGGCCTGGCTGCTGTACATGTGAACGTGCAAGCTCCATCTGTCTTTGCAATGTTGTGTGTGCCTGCATGTGTGTGTGCGTGTGAGTGCGAAGGAGTAAACATATGTTGGCATCCTCACCTTGGATGCTGGAAGATATTATCTCAGCTCTGAGGTTGTTTGTCTTCAGGGCTATGTACATACTGGTGACCAAGATTCATTTCTTGAGATGACAGTTGTTTGTTAGACTTGCATGGCTGTGGTTGTTGTGGATCATCTCCTGTGATGCCCCCATGTACAGAAACCATTGTACCAGGAAAATATGTCTTGTTAAAATGAAATGGTGTTACATGTATATGACTTAAACTGTAAGCAAATGCAACCACCCATTGCTGTATACTTACAAAGGCTCCAATCACACAAAAAGTATTAAAAACAATACTTAGGTAATACTAAATGCTACATTTGTAATCTATTAAAAATAAAAAAGAGGTTATACTTACCTGCTGTATGCAACAACAGAGCAGTCTATTACCTCCTGTTCTGGAAGTCTCCTGCTGGTGCTGCCCACTTCTTCTGGATGCCTCCTTAGCAAGCTATGTGCTACAGGGCACCGGACACACATGGCCCCAGTAAGCCATGCCCCCGCTCCCTCCTTACAGGAGTTTGACTGATAGCAGCAGGAGCCTATGGCCCCTGCTACCCTCAGTGTTTCCCGTAAAATGAAGAAAAGAGGAGAGCAATGCTGCAGCTTGGATAGAGCTGGAGTGGTGAAAGGAGGCAGGTAAGTGTTGTAAGGGGAACAGTTAGTAGGGCATTTTTGACCTTAATGCAGGGAATGCATTAAGTGTTAATGTGGTTGTAAACCCTTACATATACCCAGTGAAGTTACTGGTCTCTAGTGATACACTGAGATAAAACAAATTCTTCTACATACGTTGTACTTGTTTATCTGTAGCACACGCGCCTCTACAGCTTTCAAAACACACAAATCAGTGATTTTACTCAGCTCCAGAAGGTAGGGGGTGGGGATCTAATGTCATATACTGCACAACATAGTGTGGAGAGCTCAGTGTAATCTGACGCCTGAGTGGAGGGAATGGACACACTCCCCTCTATACTCATTCATAGGGAAACATAGACAGGTGATGCTGTCAATCAGCTGTTGTGTGCTGGAGGTGGGGGGGGGGGCATCTCTCAAGATTCTCTGGTATCGACATAACCTATTAGAAGTGACTCATGCAAACAGCTGACTAAAGAGACAGCACAGAGAAATGACACTAGGTGCTTTGGATTGCAGGAAGTACACACTATGGAAAGGATATGTTTTGTTCATTTTTCATTTCAGAGGTTTACTTTAGTAGTGACACTGACCCTACCCAAATGCAAAACTTGTGAAAAACAGGCAGAAAAGATGAGTAGGGAAAAAAATGTCAGTGGCCTTCACCGGCAAAACCATTCCTGTTTTGGGGGTTGTAGCAATTGTACGTACAGATAGGGACGCGGACCTCCATTTTGCTAAATATCCTCCATCTTGTGTCATTCTCACTCCAAATCAGTACCCCCCTCCCTTTTTGTTGAATGGCATGTGGTCTGGTGTGGCTAAGTTCAGGAGTGCATCGGGCACCGCTGGATGCACTTCATGGTTATAAACCCAATTAGCTGGTGCCATAGTGTCTGTTAGCCTCTTGCTCTGAGCTGATCATAAAGCCATAAACCCGTCAGTCACTGGACTTGAAAAGCATTCCGAAATAGCAGTAAAACCTACATCCCAGTTGAAACCACTTTTCATGCAATTTCATAACTTCTGGTAGGAAATACGTACAATCAAACAAAGCATATATTTGGATAGGTCAGTTTAATGCGAGTCACCTTATACCTTACATCCCTGGATTACATCTACCCGAGAGCAGAAAGCTATAGCTAATTAACCGTCCCAAGCAAATATGTCATATTTGGTGTCTGGACGTTCAGAATATCATTCTGCATGTTATCCTACCAGTGGATAGAATGCTACATGTACCTATGGAAGGTTATTGACCATGGTATAACTTTTTTTTTTTTATTTAGATATTTATACAATTTTTCACATAAATACATATTACAGTTATAATCACATAAAACCAACAAATAACTTTTATTCATTTCTATTCTCCTTTTCCCATTCCCTCCTTGCTTCCCTCCCCCCCCCTTTCCCCGTCACCCACCCTACAATACTTTCACCCCTTCTAATTAGAAACAAGAGAGATATTCTTACTATATAATCTATCCACTTCTATTCAACTTTAACTTGAACTCCTCCCACTTACTCCATCTCAGGTAATAAGGTCCCATCCTATCTTCTTGCATATAGATAATTTTTTCCATCCCACAGATCTGGTCGACTCTCTCCACCCAGTCCTCCTCCCTCGGCACTTCTACTTTCCGCCAAAACTTGAGTATTAACCCTTTTGCTGCATTTAGATAGTACCAAATACCCATCTCCTTATATTTGTTCACAGAATACTCCGAACAATGAAAGAGACAAGTCGCTGGTTCCAAACCAACATCAATTTCAGTTATCCTCCTAATTAAATTCACTATCTCCTTCCAGAATACTTGAATTTTTGGGCACCCCCACCATACATGATACAACGTGCCACTCTCTCCACATCCTCTCCAACACCACCGTGATTTCTCACCACTTATCTTATTTTCCACTTCCGGTGTGATATGCCACCTTGTCAAGCACTTATAATTCATTTCCACCTCTCTCATGGATATGTTCTCGTGAACTAATCTAAATATTTTCCTCTGTTTATCCTCATCAATCTCCACTCCCAAATCTCTTTCCCAATTAACTATATATTTTGGCTTTGTATTTGTGTCTAAATCTGTGAGAATATTATATATCTTTGCTGTTCCGTGTCTCCCATCTCCCCTTGATTCAAGCAGTCTCTCAAACAAATTCCACTCTTTTCTAGATCTTAGGGGTTTTGGGAGGTTCCTAATAAAGTGATTCAAATGGTGATATCTCCATTCATCTATCTTAGTGAAAACTTCTCCGCCCTCCTTTTCCAAATCCTTAAGTGACTTCAATTCTCCCTCCACCATTATGTCTCTCGGCTGGGCGTTTTCCTTCTTAATCCATTTTCCCACAGTCTTCTCCTGCCCTGGGGGGAAAAATTTTGTGTTCCTCAATGGCATTAATTGTGAGTTAAACTCCCATCCCATTTGTTTGTGCATTACATCCCAAACTCTCATGACATTCAAAGTGTACAAACTAGTGTTATCATCTAATTCTCTATATTGTGCTGGAACCCATACAACTTCCTTCAATATCTTTCCACTCAGTTTATTTTCAATTTTAACCCAACTTTTCCCACTTGGGTTGTGTGTCCAATCAAATATCCTTGACAGAATTACTGCTTTATAATATCTTTTAAAGTCTGGCACTCCCAAGCCCCCCCTCTCTTTAGTTCCACTCAAAACTTCATAAGATATTCTAGGTTTTTTATACCTCCATATATATCTTGTTATCATTTTTTTAATTATCTTAAAGTAGGCCTCCGGGAGTTTGATGGGGACCATTTGAAATTTATATAGAATTTTAGGTATGATTATCATTTTTATCAAGTTTATGCGCCCTAACCAGGTCGGGATTCCTCCTCCCATTTTCCTTAGTTCTAACTTGATCTCATTTAGTAGAGCCATATAATTTAGTTTATATAAATTCTGATATGAGTTTGTAAGTTTTATTCCTAAATACTTTAACTCTCTATTCTTCCATTTAAAAGGAAATTCTCTTTCTAAGTTTTCTCTTTCACTATTTGAGAGATTAATATTCAGAATCTCCGTCTTAGTTATATTGATTTTCAAGTTTGATAGTTCCCCATATTCCCTCAATCATTTCATTAAATTTGGGAGTGTTATCCTGGGATTTCCCACATAAAACGAGATCATCCGCAAATGCAGCCACCTTATGTTCTCTATCACCTATCTGAATACCCTTGATATCCATATTCAACCTAATTGTAGACAGTAGAGACTCCAAGGACAAGACATACAGTAATGGAGACAACGGGCACCCCTGTCTTGTCCCATTTGACATTCCCAAAGGGTCAGACCTCTGACCATTTACCATTATTACTGCGGAAGGCCCACTGTACAACTTTTTTATCCACTCTCTCATCCTGACACCCATCCCCAGGACCTCTAAAGTATCCATCATGAAGCCCCAGCTTACTCTGTCGAATGCCTTTTCTGCATCAATCGATATCACCACTACCTGGTCCTTCCCTTTTCTACTATTCTGGATGAGCAATAGGGATCTCATCCCATTATCCCTGCCTTCTCTTCCTGAAACAAAGCCCACCTGGTCTTCATGTATCCAAACGGGTATCAAATCCCTCAACCTGTTTGCCAATACCTTTGCATATAACTTGGTATCCATATTCAATAGTGAGATAGGTCTATAACTTGCACACTGGGATTCATCCTTTCCTTCTTTATGAATCAATACCACATGAGCCTGTAGGGATTCCCACCTCATCTCCATCTCTCCCCCCAATGCATTCATATATATCTTCATTTTAGGTATCAACAATTCATTATATTTTTTATAATATCTCATCGTATAGCCATCTGGTCCTGGGCTTTTCCCAGATTTAGAGCTTTTCAGTGCTATTTTTATTTCTTCTTGCGTAATCTCTGAGTCTAAAAACTTAATTTGTACTTCACTAAGTTTTGGCAAACCTGCATTTTTTAAATATGTCTCTCTTTTCTCTCTTTTTAACTCTCCCAGCTTATTTGTATTGTCATGTGGGGTGATATTGTACAAGTTACTGTAATATTCTCTAAACACCTTAACAATATCTTTAGTTGAATGTACCAATTCTCCCTTGGGGTTTTTTATTTTTTCAATATAATTCCTATTCTTCTTTTTCCTCAGATCTCTCATTAGGTACTTTCCTGGTTTCTCTCCCCATTTATATCTCTCACTTAGGACTTTATTAAAAACTCTTCTTTTTTCCTCTTCCATTAATAACTCTAATTCTTCTTTCTTTTTTTTTATTTCCTGATTTATCTCTTTTGTTATTCTATTTTTATGTATCTGTTCAAGTTCAAATAATTCCTTTAAAAGTCCATTCATTTTCTCTCTCCTTTCTTTTTTCTTTCTAACCCCAATCACAATAAGTATACCTCGTATATAGGCCTTATGCGCCTCCCATACTGTAGTGATCGACACTTCTCCTGTATCATTCTCCTCAAAAAATCTCTTAATCTCTTCCTCTATCTTCTTATCAATCTCTTGATCCAGGAGAAGTGCTTCATTCAACTTCCACATCAAACCTCCCGTCTTCCGCCTACCCCATCCTATTTTCATTATGACAGGAGCATGGTCCGAAATCGCCCCAACCTCTATATTTACTTTAACCACAGATTCAATAAGTTGATGTTCTATTAATATATAATCCAATCTTGAATACATTTTATGTGCATTTGAGAAGAAGGTATAATCTCTATCTTTCAAGTACTTAATTCTCCAGGTATCTACCAATTGGCATTCCTGTATTGTTTTCTTCAATTGTCTCAGAGACCTACCCCCCTCTCTCTGCACATTTGAAGATGAATCCATCTGAGGTCCATACAAACATTAAAATCTCCAGCCACTATCAAATAGCCTCTTTTAAAATCCATCAACTTTGTTAAAATACCTTTCAAAAATATCTCTGGTTTCTTATTTGGAAAGTAAATATTAGCTACAGTACACTCGATCTCTTGCAGTTTACCCCTTAAGAACAAACATCTTCCATCAGGGTCTGTTTCTCTCCCCTTATATTCTTCGCAAACCCTATTGCTATGGGACCCCTCGTATACTGATATTTCTCCTCCGGTCTCTATTTTCTTGTATCTCCACCTTATAAAGCAATTTTGTCTGAGTTTTCCCCATGTTAGCTATCTTCTTTTCTAATTTGGAGATGTCCTGGGCCTGATTTTTAACTTTCTCTTCTGTTTCTTCCACTCTCATTAACAACTGCCCAAGATCATTCTGAATATTAACCATTTCTTGCTTTATTGTTTTCTCTAGGTCTTTGAACATTACTGCCATCTCTTTTTTATTCGGTACTTGTAGTTCTTTATCGGTCTCCACAGTTCCTGATGTTTGATGATTGCTAGTATTCAGGCCCAATGATAGTCTAGGACTATTTTCCAGATAAGATCTACTTCCCCTTTTCCATTTATGCCTTGGGTCCTTTCTGGAGTCACATTTCCTTGGGACGTATATTTTTTAATTGTGCCAGTTTGGGACCCTTTAAGCCCACTTCCTTTTGCGCTTTTATTTTTCATATCTTCTGTAGATCTTATGCTCCTTTATATACTCGGAATAGATGAGGATTAAATATATTTCTATGCAGGATTCAACCTTATCAGGCTAATTGTCCTTTAATTTTCCTTTCAACAATCCTCTTCTCTTTTCCTCTCCTTCGTATACCCTGGGAATCCCCCTTTTTCTCCTTCCACCTCTGCCTTCTCACACAACACCGTATATCATTTGCCACATATCAAGCCTCAGCTCGTCTCACTCACCTTCCTCGTGCTTCTCTTCTTGCGAGACGGCTGCAGCCCCATATAGCAGTTCTTTCATCGGCTCAGCAGGTCATATCTCCTGGGGGACTCCTCCGGGTATTTTCCGGTTATCACTGGATAATTCCTCCTTGTCCCTGAATACAGGCCAGGCAGCTTTCCGGGGAACGGACCCACAAGCAGACCGGAGCCTCCTTCTCTCCACAGGACGCCGGCCGGCTTTGTCGCTTCCCAGAACTCCTCTTCGGCCGACCATGTGGTCACGTGGTCATGCCGTGCCTCCCCGTCTCCTGGCAGCCCAATTCACTGACTCCGCCGGGCACCATACAAGCCCGGCTCCATCTCTCACCCCTGATCTGCGCTTCTGACGACTAGCAGAGAGCCTCCAGGACCCCTCACGCAGATGTAGGTCCCACCTCTCCGATTTCCCACTGCACAGGGGTTCCTAGGGAGGTCAAACAGTGGAGCTCGTCCGAGAGCTCCTACATCGAGCCCTCCTCAGCCACCATGGTCAGGCTCCTCCCCCCCACCATGGTCTGACCATGGTATAACTTAGGAGGGATTTGGTCCTAGCCTGGGTCTCCGCTTAAACCCCCCTCCCCAAATGAGGCCCTTACCTTCAGTAGACACCCCCTACTGGTGGACTAGAAAAGAGGCTGTCAGGCCTGAGAGAGGTAAGATGAAGAGATTCTCCCTTGTAACATCAGGAAACAACTTTGGGAGAAAAGGCACCCTGTACACTTGTTCAGTACACTTGAATGCTGCTTAAACCAGGACTTCTGCAAGTATTCTACCTCTCTAAACTTTATCTCTCTGTTGTGTTATTGCTCTCTGTATTTATATATATATATTGGCTACATCTTTTTCTGTAAATATTTTTATTGCACCATTTTGACCTCTTTAGTAATAAATCCTATTTTCTGAAAAGTGTTGAACTGTTTCTAAAGCTCTTTAATGCAAACTAAGAATCCCTGTCTCTGAAGAGCGCTACTGTGTGTTTTAAACTTCTGCATACATCTGCCTGCGGTGACAGTGTGTATACAGACACTTATTCAAACATCATAGTGTTACTGCTAAGATTGGTGAGTTTCCTCCTTCTCTGTACAAAAAGGTGGTGGTGTCAGTGTGAAGGGTTAATTGCGTAATTAACCTGACCCAGTAACAATTGCTCTCAGGCTGCGGCACATAGATTGTGGTCCAGTGAGCTGGAAAATATTTGTGCAGGGTGCAGCTGAGCGTGGCATTGTTACGCACGTGACAGCGCGGTTTTAGATTGGTGGTCCTTCGGTCACAAGTTGGTGAGAAGGGCTGGGGGTCTGACGCTGCGCCCGTCACAGGGGTCATCTCATTCTTGCCCATCTAGTGCACCTGTTGTTAATTTCATTAACACCGAAGCAGCTGAAACTGATAAACAACCGCTTCTGCTACTGTTAACTGACCAGATTAATATCCCAGAGTTTAAACTGCTGCCACTCCGTCCTATAGCAGAAATACTGCTACAGGGTGGCAGGGGAGTGCAAAATCACGTGTATATATACATGATTTTGCATTTCTGAGTAGGGGGCACGCGCGAGCCGCATGCACCCTACCCGCGCCGCCATTCGCTGCCTCAACTGTCAATCACCAGGTCCCGGCAGGTGATCACTCACAGGCATGCGATGATCGCCGAGTATTACCCATGAGGGGAGAGACCTGTGTATAAACGACACAGATCTCTCCCCTGTCAGCCTTGTATGGCTCTGCATAGCTGAAAGACCCACCTGGTGGGGTATAGAGGGAGGTTACATCCAAAGATTTCCAGAAATAGTCCTCCCTATGTGTATTTACTCAGAATATTTAGTAGATGACCTGAATTCTTAACTAGTTCAGCTCTTTGGACATGTCCAAAGAGTGAACAGGTTAAAAAAGGCACACGACTGCAGTAGTTGCATTTTGAATAATGGTAAAATTGATTTAGAATACTGCCTCCTTTGTCCACTTGCTTGATTATAATCTCTTTAAGTTGTTTTATAGCAGCCAGAGCTGAACATTCTTATTATTGCCTGTGTTTCCTATATTGTTTAACATTTTTTGTGTTTTATATTTTTTGCTCTCAGAGCTTTTTCATCATCCTGGCCAGCACTGAAATTAACCATGTATGTGTAGCGCCACCCTCGTAGGACCCGCTTGACAATTTTGGGTTCCCTGTTCCGCGCCTCAACCCCAAAAACAACCTTGGCCTCTCTGACACACCTGGTTAGATAAACCAGGTTAGATAAAATCAATGCAAACACAAGTGCAAAGGACACCAAAAAGAGATGATAGGGATTACAAGACAGTACTTTATTAGAGATTATTAGGTCAGCAGAGATGACATGTAAACTGTAGATAGAAATATGCAATGAAACGACAATACCAGTGAACCTGATTGTAAAGCTAACAAACCTTAAGTCTATGATCACAGGAGGAAGAGGGGGAAGAGGAGACTCTTGGTCAGACAACTCCCACTAGGCCCCGATGCCACAGTCAAAACTAAGAACACAATATGTTAACCTCTTCCCAGCCATGCTATAGCCGAAGGATGGCTACAGTGCGGTTGTGTAATCCTGGGATGACGTCCATGGACATTATTCCAGCACACGCACCCCTGCGGTGCGCACCCAGGGCCACTCGTGATTGCTGTGTCCTACAGCTGATCGCATGATGTGGTAAATGGTCAATCACGGCGGCCTTTTACCATGTGATCAGCTGTGTCCAATGACACAGCAGATCACCGATTAAATACAGTTGCCGGTTAACGGCTGACAGCGTGAGGAAAGTACTGCCAAGAACTGGCAATTGTCAGCGAAGGGATCGGCACTGATCATCAGTGCCACCCACCTGTGCCCAGCAGTGTCACCCACCTGTGCCCAGCAGTGTCACCCACCTGTGCCCTGCAGTGCCACCCATCTGTGCCCTGCAGTGCTACCCACCTGTGCCGTGCAGAGCCACCCTCCTGTGTCCATCAGTTCCACGCACCTGTGCCCTGCAGTGCCACCCACCTGTGGCCATCAGTGCTGCCTATCAGTGCTGCCCATCAGTGCCATCCATCAGTGCCGTCCATCAGTGCTGCCCATCAGTGCCGCCTATCCGTGCCACCCCATCAGTGCTGCCTATCAGTGCCCATCAGTGCTGCCTATCAGTGCAGCCTCATCATCCCACATCAGTGATGGAGAAAAAGTACCTGTTTGCAAAATTTAAAAAAAAAGCAAAGAAAAACTTTTTTTTTTCAAATTTCTTGCTCTTTTTTTGTTTATAGTGCAAAAAATAAAACACCCAGTGGCGAGTACATACCACCAAAAGAAAGCTCTATTTGTGTGAACAAATTATAACAATTTCATATGAGTACAGTGTTGCATGACCGCGCAATTGTCATTCAAATTGCGACAGCGCTGAAAGCTGAAAATTGGCCTGGGCAGGAAGGGGGTATAAGTGCCCAGTAGGAGCATAGGAGTTCTGGGTAGGAGTTCCCCGGTAAATAACCGAAGAACAATTCAGCAATAATGATAAACAGTCAGGGACCACTCTGTAGATGGAGTCCTTTGAATAAAGAAGTCCTAAAGGTAGGTGTATTCCTCAGTTTTCGGCTAGGTTATGATGGGGCCCAGATTTGTCACGATGCAGTGGTCACTAACAGGATGAAGGAAATTAGCAGATGGTACTCCCCAAAAGAACCATTTAATTAGGTAAAGAAGGGAAATAATGTTGTCTGCATGCAGTATCTATACGGTAACAGGATTGTTAGGTCTGCACCTGCCCACCAGGCTTGGCCCCTTAGTTCCAGTGAAGGGAACTCTTAAGGCATCAGCATACCAAGACATTTTGGACAATTTCATGACTGCACACCAGTGCACAAAGCAAGGTGCATAAACACATGGATGAGCATGATCCCAACCATGTCACCACCTGCCTGGTGTTTGCATGTTCTCCCTGTGCCTGCATGGGTTTCTTCCAGGTACTCCGGTTTCCTCCAGCACTCCAAAAACATGCTGTTAGGTTAATTGGATCCTGTCTAAATTGGCCCTAGTATGTTTATGAATGTTAGTTAGGGACCCTAGATTGTTCACCCCTTGAGGGTTAGGGACTGATGTGAATGTATAAAGCGCTGTATAAATTGATGGTGCTATATAAGTACCTAAAATAAATGAGCAAGTATGGAGTGCAGGAACTTGACTGGCCTGCACAGAGTCCTGACCTCAAGCCGATAGAACATCTTTGGGATGAATTAAGAGAGGAGACCGCCAGCCAGGCCTTCCCCTCCGACATCAGTGCCTGACCTGATCAATGCGCTTCTGAAAGAATGGTCAAACATTCCCATAGACACACTCCTAAACCTTGTGGACCGCCTTCCCAGAAGAGGGGAAGCTGTTATAGCTGCAAAGGGTGGGCCAACTCAATATTGAACCCTACGGACTAAGACTGGGATGCCATTAAAGTTCATGGGCGTGTAAAGGCAGGTGCAATATAGTGTATGTACTATAGTTTGTAAAACTTTCACACAGACTAAATATCGTATTTTTTGCTCCATAAGACTCACCTGACCATAAGATGCACCTAGTTTTTAGAGGAGGAAAACAAGAAAAAAAATATTCTGAACCAATGGACTGCAGACATAGTACAGGAAATGACCAGAGACTGCAGACATAGTACAGGAAATGATCAGAGACTGCAGACATACTACAGGAGATGACCAGAGACTGCAGACATACTACAGGAGATGACCAGAGACTGCGGACATACTAAAGGAGATGACCACAGACTGCGAACATAATACAGGAGATGACCAGAGACTGCAGACACAGTACAGGATGTGATGATCGCGGCGTCAGACCCCAGCCCTTCTCACCAAACTCGTGACCAAAGGACTAGCCAATCTAAAACCGCTCTGTCACGTGCGTAACAATGCCACGCCCAGTTGCACCCTGCACACCGATTTTCCAGCTAATGGACCACAGTCTGTGTACCGGCAGCCTGGAAGCGATTGTTACTGGGTCAGGTTAATTACGCAATTAACCCTTCACACTGCCACCACCTCCTGTTTGTACAGAGAAAGAGGAAACTCGGCAATATTAGCAATACACTATGATGTTTGAATAATCGTCTGCATACCACTGTCACTGCAAGCAGGTTATACAGAGGATTAAACACACACAGTGTTAGGAATTCGTAATTTGCGTTAACGAGCTTTAGAAACAGTTCAACACTTTCAGAAAGTAAGATTTATTACTAAAAGGTCAAAGGGGTGCAATAAAAATATTTACAGAAAAAGATGTAGCCAATATATATATATATATATATATATATATATATATATATAAATATACAGAGAACAATACCACAGCAGAGAGATAACAGAGGGAAGTTAGAGGGTTAAAGTACTTGCCAAATGTCCTGGGTTAAGCAGCTTCCAAGTTTCAGAGCCAAAAGGATGCTTAGTTTGATGTTAAAACAGGAGATTCTTCAACTCTCACACACACTCAACTCCAAGCATAACAGCCTTTTTCTAGAATCTCAGCAGGGTGTCTCCTTACAGCAGAGAACCAATGGCCTCATTTGGGGAGGGGTGTTGGGGTGGAGACCCAAGCTAGAACAGAAATCACTCATAGCTTATATTATGATTCATAACTTGTTCTCGGGGCATTCAGCAGCCTGGCCACTAGTATATTAATACTCAGCCACATCTGCGGAGTGGTTATGAGATATGAGATGAAACATGTCATATCTACTTGAATGGTTTAGGAGATATAATTTTCTGCTCTCCTATATATGCTAGCTAGGGGGTGTAAAATATCCGGAAACTTGTATCAAAGTGACCAATCTGAATATATGCCTGGTTTTTATGTAAGTCTCTCATATTCCAAGATATGAAATCATAGGGGAAAATGGATGTTGAATGTGGTGTCTAGTTTATGACTCCTCTGGAATGTCTTTGAACTCCGTGAAGGACTTGGTTTATGGTCTTAGATATCCCAGATTGCAAACTAATAGGTACCTAGGCACCAGTTCGGCTGGGGGGTTTTATAGTCCTGACGCCCTCCTGCTGTGTCTGGATTGCCTGTGACCTCTGTCATCCCCCAGACCACATGTCACTCCGCAGCGAGGGAGGGGGGATGATTGGAGGAGGAAACCTGCTTTGGGAGTGAGAGATGGTACAAAATGAAAGATTCTTAACAAAATGGAGGACCTCGTCCATCTCTGTGTGCACGATTGCTACACAGGAGATGACCAGAGACTGCGGACATAGTACAGGAGATGACCAGAGACTGCGGACATAGTACAGGAGATGATCAGAGACTGCAAACATAGTACAGGAGATGACCAGAGACTGCGGACACAGTACCCGAGATGACCAGAGACTGCGGACACAGTACAGGAGATGACCAGAGACTGCGGACACAGTACAGGAGATGACCAGAGACTGCGTACACAGTACAGGAGATGACCAGAGACTGTGGACATAGTACAGGAGATGACCAGAGACTGCGAATATAGTACAGGAGATGACCAGAGACTGCGGACATAGTACAGGAGATGACCAGAGACTGCGGACATAGTACAGGAGATGACCAGAGACTGCGGAGACAGTACAGGAGCAAAAAATACGGTAATATACACTGAATTGGGTTATTTAATGTATAAAAATGTAACAAAATACATTGCAGCCTAAATTTATAAAGAAAGATTATTTGCAGAATTTTATAACAGAAGCTAAGAAAAACTTTCAAAAATTTCTATTTATATAGCAAAATAATTAAAAAAAACAGTGGTTACTAAATACTACCAAATGAAAGCTCTATTTGTGTGAATTTATTTTTATAAACTTCATTTGCGTACAATGTTAAATGACCAAGCAATTGCCAGTTAAAGTAGCACAGTGCCGAATTGCAAAAATGTCCTGTCACGAAGGGGGAAAAACCTTCCAGAGATCAAGCGGTTAATTCCATGCACTGCTGCCCCCCCTGCCCTGTCAACATCTGTCCACAAAAATGGTCCCTTGGGCTCCATGATCACTTGACGTTTTAATTACGCTGGTAAGGTTAGCTGTGTAAAGCATGTTTAAAACGCAAGTTTTTCAGTGTTTTTTTAGCATTTTGTATTAGCGTTTTGCCGCGTTTTTTCACGTTTGCGTCTTCTAGAGTTCCCCCCCCCAATTTTCTTAGTCTAAAAAAGTCCAAAAACACTGGTTTGCCGCGTTTTACCGAGTTTTACCTCTTTTATCAGCATTAGAGCGTTTTTACAGCTAAAAAACTCTTAGAAACCCACTAGTCCTGTTTTTTTTCCCAGCCAAAAAAACGTCCCTGCCAAAAAAACGTTGATTACAGTCTATGTGTGTATGGACACATAGGATAACATGCTGGGGAGTTTACTGGCTGTAGAAAAAAATGTCAAAAGCCAAAAACAGACGCTGTAAAAATGTCCAGTGTGCATGAGGACTACTAGTGTACTGACTATGCTGATGGCTTTTCTGCTATCTGTCCTTGATTAAACAATACTTTATGATAAGATTAATGACAGTAGGGAGGCCACCGAAGGGCCACATCTCTATTTTACTAAGGGGCCCCATGTCCTGTAGTTACATCACTGGTTTCCATAATACATACAGTACTCTTTCCAGTGAAAGGCTGTAGAACTTTTTTTTTCCTCCTTCCTGGCAAATGCAAAGGGGAATGTAACTTCCCTCCCACATAACATTCCTCTATTGTCTTTCCTGGCCTGCAGACGCTCTTCTCAGCAAATTATGGAGACCAGAGATTATGTATGTGAACTTTATCCTCCACCAAGGTACAGTGCCTGTTCCGATGAGCAGCCAAAAGAAATGCAGGAGTTTCAGAACATCCCTAGCCAGGGAAACCAAGCCACTGTGGTGACAATATTGCCAGAGATCCCACCAGTACGTGACCACGTCCTATGGTCAATGTTTAACACCATGTACATGAACATTTTCTGTCTTGGGCTGCTTGCTCTTGTATTTTCCATCAAGGTAAGATCATTTTTTTAACCACGTCATATTTAGATATAGTAACTGTTCTTTTTGGTCCCACTGAAGCCTATCATTTACCATTAGCAGATCTAAATTACTGTAATGACAACTTCGTAAAGTAATCTAACTCCAGTAGCATTCAACTTTCCACTATGTATAGAACATTTCTACTGCTGTTTACTTCTGTGCAGTACAGAAGAGTGAGTAGTACTGAATCCTTACTATTGGAAATAAATTCCATTTCAAGAGAAGTTCAAAACATAAGACTGACATTTGTGTTAATTTTTTCCAGCTGTGGTTAACTTTTATTTCCTAGAAAGGGTTGGTTTGTGCTGCTTGTAGTAGAGGAGGGGGTTGATGTGGGGGCACAGCAGATTTAAGTAGGAGAACAGAGAGGGTGGGACAAGTTGACATTTGAGGCCCTGAAATGAAACTCTAGCCAATACATACTTTAAAAAAAGTAATCTGTTGGGGAAGGATTGTGATAATCCCCCCATGAAACAACCTCAGGATGAACTTCAAGTATACATCTGGACAAAAAAAAAAACGTGGTACATCACTGCAATATGAGGGTTTTCCAAAACATTTACGCACTTTTTTTTAAACATATATATGGATAAAACTGCAGAATGTTTTTGAAGACCCCCTCATATATTTCCTTAACATTTTTTAAACTTGTACCTACAGGTAAGCCTATAATAAGGTACAGTGAATATCTCCTGAACTCAAACTGTTTAGTAGATGTTCACACTGCACCCAGCCAGTGATGTCTCCGGCGCATGCACCCTGAAGAGACGGCATACCTGTGCCATCCCTTCAGAGCTCTGTGCCGCAATAGAAACTCCTGCACACATGTGCCGGAGTGATGTCATCACGGCTTGGCCAGTAGACGGCCAGGGTAAGTTAAGCATTTATTAAAGTGCTAGTATGCAATGCATCCTAGCACATTATGCCATTGTATTGCAGGTTTTTTCTTTTTCAAATAGGCCACGGTTTACTGCTGCTTTATACTGTGTTGATCTACTAGGAATCCAGTGAGCCCCAAACTTTCTGTTAACACGTCATATCTACTTGAATGGTTCAGGAGATATAATTTTCTGCTCTCCTATATATGCTAGCTAGGGGGTGTAAAAATCTGGAAACTTGTATCAAAGTGACCAATCTGAATATATGCCTGGTTTTTATGTAAGTCTCTCATATTCCAAGATTTGAAATCATAGAGGAAAATGGATGTTGAATGTGGTGTCTAGTTTATGACTCCTCTGGAATGTCTTTGAACTCCGTGAAGGACTTGGTTTATGGTCTTAGATATCCCAGATTGCGAACTAATAGGTACCTAGGCACCAGTTCGGCTGGGGGGTTTTATAGTCCTGACGCCCTCCTGCTGTGCCTGGATGGCCTGTGACCTCTGTCATCCCCCAGACCACATGTCACTCCACAGCGAGGGAGGGGGGATGATTGAAGGAGGAAACCTGCTTTGGGAGTGAGAGATGGTACAAAATGAAAGATTCTTAACAAAATGGAGGACCTCGTCCATCTCTGTGTGCATGATTGCTACACAGGAGATGACCAGAGACTGCGGACATAGTACAGGAGATGACCAGAGACTGCGAACATAGTACAGGAGATGACCAGAGACTGCGGACACAGAACCCGAGATGACCAGAGACTGCGGACATAGTACAGGAGATGACCAGAGACTGCGGATATAGTACAGGAGATGACCAGAGACTGCAGACATAGTACAGGAGATGACCAGAGACTGCGAACATAGTACAGGAGATGACCAGAGACTGCGGACATAGTACAGGAGATGACCAGAGACTGTGGATACAGTACCCGAGATGACCAGAGACTGCGGACACAGTACAGGAGATGACCAGAGACTGCGGACACAGTACAGGAGATGACCAGAGACTGCGGACATAGTACAGGAGATGACCAGAGACTGCGAACATAGTACAGGAGATGACCAGAGACTGCGGACACAGTACAGGAGATGACCAGAGACTGCGGACATAGTACAGGATATGACTAGAGACTGCGGACATAGTACAGGAGATGACCAGAGACTGCGGACATAGTACAGGAGATGACCAGAGACTGCGAACATAGTACAGGAGATGACCAGAGACTGCGGACAGTACCCGAGATGACCAAAGACTGTGGACACAGTATAGGAGATGACCAGAGACTGCGGACACAGTACAGGAGATGACCAGAGACTGCAGACATAGTACAGGAGATGACCAGAGACTGCGGACACAGTACAGGAGATGACCAGAGACTGCGGACACAGTACAGGAGATGACCAGAGACTGTGGACACAGTACAGGAGATGACCAGAGACTGCGGACATAGTACAGGAGTTGACCAGAGACTGCGGAGACAGTACAGGAGCGAAAAATACGGTAATATACACTGAATTGGGTTATTTAATGTATAAAAATGTAACAAAATACATTGCAGCCTAAATTTATAAAGAAAGATTATTTGCAGAATTTTATAACAGAAGCTAAGAAAAACTTTCAAAAATTTCTATTTATATAGCAAAATAATTAAAAAAACAGTGGTTACTAAATACTACCAAATGAAAGCTCTATTTGTGTGAATTTATTTTTATAAATTTCATTTGCGTACAATGTTAAATGACCAAGCAATTGCCAGTTAAAGTAGCACAGTTCCGAATTGCAAAAAATGTCCTGTCACGAAGGGGGAAAAACCTTCCAGAGATCAAGCGGTTAATTCCATACACTGCTGCCCCCCCTGCCCTGTCAACATCTGTCCACAACAATGGTCCCTTGGGCTCCATGATCACTTGATGTTTTAATTACGCTGGTAAGGTTAGCTGTGCTTCTGCGGCACTGAAATCCCGATCAGTGTTGCCAGCCTTGCCCAGTTCTTCCCTGTCGGACTACAGACCACATCCCCACATCTCATCTCCAATACCTAAAGACAGGGGTGTCCCTAGGCAGGTGTGGGTGGTGCGCGCTGCACCAGGTGACACCTACCGCATGGGGTGACACTAGACCCCCTACACAAAAAGGTAAGTTGTAAAGCAAGCCGACTATCCCCGCAGGTGGATCGGATCTGCGGATTGAGCATAATGGATCAGAGTCCGATCCATTATGCTCCCCAATCCGCAGATTCGATCCATCCATACCTGATCACTGCCACTCTACTGCCTAAATAGTGCCCAACAGCTCATGGGCCTTGTGTTGGGTACCAGGAGACAATAGAGATAGATAAACTTCTGCAGGAAAAAGTTGGACATGTTGGGTCTTTCCAATACAACCAATCCGGAATAAAGAGTATCAAACTTCCTCAAAATACAAATCCATTTAGATGTACAGTTAGGCCTTGTGGCTACCTGCAGCCTATTTTTACCACCCTCAACTGCCCACCAGCAACTTAACATTGGGCTACCTAATAGGGTTGCCACCTCATCCCTTTAAACCTGAACACATATTAATTATACAGGTTCTGGGGCTGATTAAGGTGGAAATTAAATTAACCTAGTGCCTTATCTGCATTAAATTAGCCTCAGAACCTGTGTAATTAATGAGTGTTCGGGTTTAAACGGATAGGGTGGCAACCCTACTACCTAACTTGTTAGTGCACACTGCCATGGTAGTGATGTGGCATGGAAAAAATGTATACCATGTGTCAAGTTTGGAGGACATTACTGCCCCAAAACACAACTCATTCAAGTGAATGGAGACACACCACAACCACCCTACAACAGGGTGTAATGCATGTGGCTTTCAATGGTTAAAATAGGTGTCATATTGTCTCCAAGCTGCCCTTCAAATGCTTCTGAAAAGCAATCTATCACAGATCGCTTTTAAGAGGGGCAGCAATGATTACCACATGTGTAAACAAACCCTAAAGCTGGCCATAGATGAATCGAAATTTGGCTGGTTCAGCAGGGATCGGCCAAAATTTCAATCCATGTATGGGCAGGCTGGTTGTACAGAACCAACCAGCCCGCTAGGATTTTCTCCCTACCATCAGAACACAATACAAGGGGGGGGGGGAAAGTCCTCTTTTTTGGTGGGACTTTAATGGCACACTTTACTTGTATGATAAATTTCAACAATTGAAAATAGATTTTTTATAAAAACAGTATGAAATTTTATTATTACAATCTTCAGAAATAAATGTAAAACTACAATACATATTGCGGCGGTGTCATCAGAGATGGTATTGCAAATCTAATCATGGATCATGCATGGTTTGCACTTGACGCGTTTCGAGATCAACAAAAATCTCTTTTTCAGAAGTGCTCAAGAAGGCATGACGTCTATAACAAACATATATATATCAATATACATGACGCAATCAAATTATTGTAAACAATTTGATACTTTACAATATTTTTATACACCTACATGATTCCATGAGAGGTCAAAACCGCCAGGAAATATTAAGAACAAATTATTATGTGAACACAGCCACATACAATAGTCCAGTGGAGTGGAGTGGATGGGAGAATTGGGTCATTTTTTTTTTTTATTCAACTTGCTGGTTAATGATTAATGTATGGTCAGCGTCACACAATTCAAACAAGAGCGAGAGTACAATATATCTTACGTACAGCAGACACATTTTGCAATGCATCTAGTAACCTTCTTTGGTTATTAGATTTGGAATAATTCTAATCCTAATTTGTTCATAATATTTCAATTCTTTTTCCATGGTTTATTGCCTCCAGAAAGCCTTCCTTTCCTGTTTACATTATAAGACAAAAATGTCCACACTAAATTTGATTTCTTCATTGTGCGCACTAAAGTGCCCTCCCTTCTCTGCTCACTGGCTGTATCTGCCAAATTCCTGGTTGCTGGGAAATCAAACTTGATGGAGGAGGGGGAGGGGATCTATGGCTGCGAGGGAAAGCAAGGGGAACACAGGATAGTGATGCTGTGCCATCACAATACACTTTGCTGATATACAATTGTACCGCTACCCCCACAGGGGCTGCTTGATAATTATTATTATTATACAGGATTTATATAGCGCCAACAGTTTGCTCAGCACTTTACAATATAACGGAGACAATACAGCAACAATACAGTTCAATACAAGAGGGATAGGAGGGCCTGATCCTGGGAGCTTACAATCTAAGAGATAATGTTTGTCCCCAGTGGTTCCCTGACCTTGCATGCCTCCCGACACCTCTGACACTCTGGGTTCAGACATATTTCAAAAGTCTAGAATAATAATACAAGAGACACAATTCTTAGTGGCACCTCTATGTTAGTCTTGTTCAAAAGAGTAGACCACAAGAACAATGGGTTTAGGATATACAAACCCAGTTAACACAAGAGAACACTGGTAAAATAGGAATAATCAATTAGCAACGTTTAATAAATTATGCAGTCATCAGTAGTAAGCTTCAACTGCAACACCAGCAGTAAGAGGGGGAAGAAAAGGCTTATTTACTTATCAGCTCCCTTTAGACCACTGGCTCCGCAAAGGTGGATGCAGAGACTTATGTAAATGTATACTTCCACATAGATAGATATAAGTATCCTAATCTGAATAACAATGGCCTTAGAAGAGATGGGGTCCCTTTAACTAGAGATTGCAACTTGAGTTGTGTTATGTTTAAAGTTCCTGTTGTTTTCTACTAGCAATGGTGGGGCCCATAAACAGTATAGAATACTTGTAATTTAATGCAGTTAAACTGATAGGCCATGATACTGCTTAAAGCAAAGATCTCCTGATACTGAGGTGTAAAGGTGCAGTGTCTAGAGTGATGACAGAAAGAGGTTGGGCATCCAACTGCTCACCAATCCCACTGATAGCACGGCCTCCTAGGAACAAGAGTTCTTGCACAAGCTCTTGACTGTTTGCAGGGATGTGCAGAGTTGTAGCCTGACAGCCTGTCAGGACAGCGAGCAGAGATGTCTGTGTGAAGACCGGATAGGGACAGTCCCAATCCAGAGAAGTTGATGTGATCCCGGTGTGGGGATTGGTGTCACCGCTGTGCTGAACTGATGTGCAGGGTCCCGAAGCAGTAAGCCAACAATCTGTTCCAGGTCTCTGCCTCCTTATTGGCTGAGACAGCAAGTGGGAGCCATTGGCTCACACCGCTGTCACTCATAGTCAGATGAGAGGGGGGGGGCTAAGCCATGGCTCCATGTGTGAATGGACACACGGAGCAAAAAGTAGCAAAAAGTAAAAAAATATAGGTTTATTTTTTCAAACTTTTTTTTTTGTTTATAGCACAAAAAATAAAAACCGCAGAGGTGATCAAATGCCACTGAAAGCAAGCTCTATTTGTGGGAAAAAAGGATGTAAATTTAATTTGGGTGCAGCGTTGCATGACCATGTAATTGTCAGTTAAATTAATGCAGCGCCGTATTGCAAAAAATGGCCTGGTCAGGAAGGGGGGGGGGGATAAATCCTCTGGAGGGCAAGTGGTTAAAGGCTAAGTTCACCTTTCATTACGTGTGTATAGGGAGGATTGTACCTCCTGCTCAAGTTCCTCTATTTTTAAGGAAACTTGAATAATTACCTGCAGATGAGTTAAGGCTCCGAATTATGTTTATTGTTTCATATACGTATATGGGAAATACAGTGTCCACCCTCACTGTATTCCCCTTTCCATAGAGTTCTTCTCTGCTTATATAGACTTTCTTATCAAATAGCAACATATCACAAGCCTGCTGGCACAATTACAATCCAGATATGTGTGTATCAATTGCAGTAAACAACTTGAAATATATGAAGTTATGGATAGAAGCATCTTTGATGAGACAAAATGGAGTATACATAGCCATCTTATAATATTCTATATACAATATGTGACTCAGTATGGATCATAGTTATTCCTATACACGTTACATTTTACACCCATATTCAGGGTGTAACATGTAATATGTTACGAAAGGATCGGCCCCCGCACCCCATTGTGATTAGGGTTGTCACCTCATCCCTTTAAAACCGAACACATATTAATTACACAGGTTCTGAGGCTAATTTAATGCAGATAAGACATTAAAGTGAGCTTAATTACCACCTTAACCACTTCCTGCCCGGCCTATAGAAGAATGACGGCCGGGCGGGATTCTCGTCAATCCGGGGGGCGTCATACAGTATGCCGTCCTTCCCGGATCGTGCTTAGTGCGCGCCCGCAAAACAGCACTTTGGCAAGATCTGTCTCTGGCTGTGTACCTCGGACACGGCCGATGACAGATCTGTGTACCGGCCACGTTGCCAGTACCATGTTGACCTGCTGTGACCAATCACAGCAGGTTACATGACAGTTGTAAACAATAGATGGCTTCCTTTCATGCCATCCATTGTATACAAGTGTGTCTAGATGTAAATGGTCACAGTGATCACATGCACAGACTGGACCAATCACAGCCCATCTGTGTCATGTGATTAGCTGTAGCCAATCACAGCTAATCACAACAAAAATACCTGAAGGAAATCGATTGCTTATAGCAAAGAGATTCTGATTAAGGTGGAAATTAAACTCACTTAGTACCTTATTTGCATTAAATTAGCCTCAGAACCTGTATAATTAATATGTGTTCTGCTTCTGAATGAGGTTGCAACCCTACTGGTACCATGCAGGACTCCTGCAGACCTGTCTCTGTATCTGTGGATGAGGATGTAAGGGATGAGGTGGCAACTCTACTGGTACCATGCAGGACTCCTGCAGACCTGTCACTGTATCTGTGGATGAGGATGTAAGGGATGAGGTGGTAACCCTACTGGTACCAGACAGGACTCCTACAGACCTGTCTCTGTATCTGTGGATGAGGATGTAAGGGATGAAGTGGCAACCCTACTGGTGCCATGCAGGACTCCTGCAGACCTGTCACTGTATCTGTGGATGAGGATGTAAGGGATGATGTGGCAACCCTACTGGTACCATGCAGGACTCCTGCAGACCTGTCACTGTATCTGTGGATGAGGATGTAAAGGATGAGGTGGCAACCCTACTGGTACCATGCAGGACTCCTGCAGACCTGTCACTGTATCTGTGGATGGGGATGTAAGGGTTGAGGTGGCATCCCTACTGGTACCATGCAGGACTCCTGCAGACCTGTCACTGTATCTGTGAATGAGGATGTAAGGGTTGAGGTGGCAACCCTACTGGTACCGTGCAGGACTCCTGCAGACCTGTCACTGTATCTGTGGATGAGGATGTAAGGGATGAGGTGGCAACCCTACTGGTGCCGTGCAGGACTCCTGCAGACCTGTCTCTCTATCTGTGGATGAGGATGTAAGGGATGAGGTGGCAACCCTACTGCTACCATGCAGGACTCCTGCAGACCTGTCACTGTATCTGTGGATGAGGATGTAAGGGATGATGTGGCAACCCTACTGTTACCAGGCAGGACTCCTGCAGACCTGTCACTGTATCTGTGGATGAGGATGTAAGGGATGATGTGGCAACCCTACTGGTACCATGCAGGACTCCTGCAGACCTGTCACTGTATCTGTGGATGAGGATGTAAGGGATGAAGTGGCAACCCTACTGCTACCATGCAGGACTCCTGCAGACCTGTCACTGTATCTGTGGATGAGGATGTAAGGGATGAGGTGGCAACCCTACTGGTACCATGCAGGACTCCTGCAGACCTGTCACTGTATCTGTGGATGAGGATGTAAGGGATGAAGTGGCAACCCTACTGCTACCATGCAGGACTCCTGCAGACCTGTCACTGTATCTGTGGATGAGGATGTAAGGGATGATGTGGCAACCCTACTGGTACCATGCAGGACTCCTGCAGACCTGTCACTGTATCTGTGGATGAGGATGTAAGGGATGAAGTGGCAACCCTACTGGTACCATGCAGGACTCCTGCAGACCTGTCACTGTATCTGTGGATGAGGATGTAAGGGATGATGTGTCAACCCTAAGTACCAGTAACTGCTGATTGCTGGTGTAATGCTTTCCAGGCTTCCAAAACAAAAAATAGTAAATGCTGGACCAATGTATCTATGTATGAAATATCCGTACCTGGAATTCCTCTTTAAAGTGAACCTGCCCTATTTGTTGATCATTGTTTTTCTGTCTTGCAGTCTCGGGATAGGAAGCAGCTGGGAGATAGAAGTGGAGCCATCAGCTACGGATCTACAGCCCGTTGTATGAATATTGCTGCAACCTCACTCTCCATCCTCTTTTGTTTAGCCACATTTATAATGGTCATGATCTTTATTTAGAAACTCATGACAGCTAAAATATTCAAGGAAAGAAAAAAAAAACAAGGATTTGGAAAATTTACTTTTTGCAGCAGACAACAACATTCAAACACATTTGCCATCTTTTCTCAATGGGACAAATTGCTGACGGTTACAAAGTGCAAACACCCAAATGTTCTCACACATACCTGCAGCACCTTTCACTGTCCTCCCTTATTCTGATAGTTCTGATTGCACCAAGCTCATTCTCTCTTGCCCCATGTCCTCCTATTACACCTCCATGGCAATACTGAGCTGCTTCAATGGACGATGTAGGTAGGCAATATCCGGCACTACTGGGAAGTGATAAAGCTGTGCTCTATTAGAACTATCTTGCACTGGGGCAGGCAGGGGGTTCTGGAAGCTGCTGTAGGTATGAGCAGGTACTTCTATTTTTTAAAATTTATTTCAGGTACTTATATAGCACCATCAATTTATGCAGCACTTTACATATATATTGTGCATTCACATCAGTCCCTAACCCTCAAGGGGTGTACAATCTAAGGTCCCTAACTTACATTCATACATACACATACTAGGGCCAATTTAGACAGGAGCCAATTAACCTACCAGCATGTTTATGGAGTGTGGGAGGAAGCCCTCACAGGCAGAACATGCAAATTCTAGGCAGGTGGTACCATGGCTGGGATTTGAACCAATGAGCCTCGTACTGCCAAGCAGAAGTACTAACCATTTAGCCATTGTGCTGTCCATACTTCTAGATGCCTGCTTCTCATAGATGTCCGCATCTTATTTTTGTTTGTTAAAGGGACAGAGTCAACTTTAAGACACAATGCCACTTTTCCCCTCAAAAAATTCTTGAGCCTTCTGGATATGGGGAAGCATGTATCCTCTCATATGACAATGTAATTTATCCCCCACAGGCACTGTCACGTGACCGAGAGAATGTCACCACTACCTCCTTGCGTCTAGGAGATGCTGGAAATTCTGATGCTGGCAGTGACAGTGGAAGGAGAGGCAGAGGAGTGCTTGCCTTTATACATACATTATCACTTATCCCTGTGGGGGCTAGGTGACAGAGTCTATTTAAATCAAATGTTAGCTTGATACGTAATTTCTTACATTTAAAGCGGAACTAAACCCATTCATTGAGCTGCTGCCCAAAACAAATACATTCAAGGCATGCCATGTCACAGTTGCTTGTGCTCTCAAACAAGCTGTCAAGCCATCAAATCGCTGGTGCCATAACTAATCAAATGGTCAGCACAGGACAACTGCAGATCAAACAGAGGCTAAGATGGCAGCTTCCTTGGCTGAGATAGGGGGATTAAGTTCTGCTTTAACCCTATTAACCCTATGTTCACACCAATGTGTTTTTTAGTTTGTTTAGAATTTTGTAGACATGCACTACAGTACATTTAACATGGGTTCCTATGGATCTAGTTCACATCTGTGCGTTTTGAGCTGATGCCTTTTTTGTAAAGGGTCACAAACTTTTTTCCTGCAGCAGATTGCGTTTTACATGTAATAGACTTCAATGGACCTGCACCAAAAAAGTAATTCTTTCGTTTTGATGCGTTTTGTGGGGTTTTTTTGGCTAATAGCAAAGTATGACTTCTGTTCATGTTCTGTGACTTTGATGTGACTTTACACTCTCCAGCACTCAAGTAGTATCAAAGTAGCCTCAAAAGTTGCATCAAAGTAGTGCAGGTACCTTTATGTGTCCAAAATCGCATGTTATGGTTGGAGTTAAGCGCTAGCATGAAGGGCTAGGGTTAGGATTAAGGGCTAGGGCTAAATGTTAGGGTTAGGATTAAGGGCTAGGGCTAAATGTTGGGGTTAAGGGCTAGCATGAAGGGCTAGGGTTAGGATTAAGGGCTAGGGCTAAATGTTAGGGTTAAGGGCTAGCATAAAGGGCTAGGGTTAGGATTAAGGGCTAGGGCTAAATGTTAGGGTTAAGGGCTAGGGCTAAATGTTAGGGTTAGGGTTAGGGGCTAGCATGAAGGGCTAGGGTTAGGATTAAGGGCTAGGGCTAAATGTTAGGGTTAGGGGCTAGCATGAAGGGCTAGGGTTAGGATTAAGGGCTAGGGCTAAATGTTAGGGTTAGGGTTAGGGGCTAGCATGAAGGGCTAGGGTTAGGATTAAGGGCTAGGGCTAAATGTTAGGGTTAAGGGCTACCCGTAACCTTAACTCTTCCATTTTACCCTAACCTTAGCCCTTAACCCTAACATGTAACCCTAACCCTAGTCCTGAACTCTAACCATAACATGTGACTTTGAACACATAAAGGTTCCTGCACTACTTTGATGCGACTTTGATGCTACTTGAGTTCCAGAGAGTCTAAAGTCACATCAGAGTCACACTACATGAACAGAGCTGTCATACTTTCCTATTAGCCAAAAAAAAGCATCAAAAACGTGTTCAAAAACGCAAAATGCATCGCAAAGCGCACTAGAAAAATGCATCATCGGCCTGGATAGATGTGAACCTAGCCTAAAGGCTGAGTTCATCTCAAAACTAATATTTAAATTTTGAAAAGAGACTATAAAGCCTAATCATACATCATCTTATTATGTATCTTTATGGCTTTAGGTACAAGATTTGCATAACAAGACTCACTGCACCGAATTCTCCAAACTGACATAATAATTTAAGCATGTAGAATCCTGGGATGAGAGCAGCACCTGTATTTATGTTTCGTCTGGGTACAATCGGTAATTGTAGATTACACCCAGACAAAGCACCAGTATAGATGTGTCCTATCCTACTCTCAGCACAGGCTTCAACATGCATACAGTATTATTCCAGAGAAGCCAGCACAATGAGTATGTCATCTTCACTCTGCCTATGCAATGAACCTGGCACAGGATCAAAACCGTGAGCCAAGATTTCTTGCCATCTCAGAGTCTGGGAGACATAAAAAACTAATGGATAATAAACCCAATTTAGTCCATCCAAAATTAAACTACCTTTTTGTGGACTAGGCCTATAAGAAATCTACATTTTAGGATTAATTCAATTGAGCACCAATAATCTGACCATACGTTCATTTGGATCTGTAGTTCAGCGTGTAAATGAAACGTCCAGATTTTGCAGCCTATTGCAAAGACTGCATCTATTAAATGCTGTCCGAAAAAAAAACTAGCACAAATTGAAGGAGCTCCAGACCAAATGATAAGAGTCCAAATTAATTTATTGGTTTACAGTAAAAAAAAAAAATCCAACTCGTTGTAGGGGCCAGAACAAGCTTCTCCTCACAAGGTTATCTTGATTGCTTCCGCAGATGCTGCTAGTTAGTAACTCTTGTAGTATCCAAATAACTTCTATACAAAGATTCACACAGCAAAGCTTTATTTTGAGTCCATTCAAGGTTCTTTTTTAACATGAAGCCTTAAAGAAAGGGGGGGTTCTTCTGGCCCCCAAAACTTTTTTTTTTTTTTAGTGTAAACCAATAAATTCATTTGGACTCATTTATCATTTGGTCTGGCATTCCATTCTGTTGGTGTATGTTTTTTTTTCTGGTAACCTGTTGGGTACCCACTGGAGGGTAGCCTTGTCTGTTGTGATCAGTCCATCCAGAGCCAGTGAGGTGTCCTCTTAATACTTTCTATGAACTCACATCAAAGTCCCAGCTCTCCCTGGATGCATTTTTCTTCAATGGAATGTTGTGTCTGCTTCAGCTCAGAGCTATATGCGATTCTAAATGAGAAAAGTGAAAGGTTTTCCCTAAAGTATATCTAAACCCAAGAACAAATACACTCTACTTTATTGAAGGTTACCGGTCCTTTGATGTGGTGGCAGCAAAAGTTTTCTTTATTCCTTCTTTCTTTCGTTTTCACCTAATGGTCCTGCCAGTAACACACTTCCTATCGTAGGTTAACAGCCTTTACTTACTGCACTGTATCTATGGAAGAGCAACATTGTCAGTCTAGGTTGCACTCCTGATTCATTCTTGGTTCACACTGTTGTGACCCGTGCGGCCCACGATTGCTCTGCCACAGCAGACTATTCATTTGAATGGGCTGCTGTGCCACGTTTAATGCAGGAAAATGGTGTGTGCACCTTTCTGAAAACGTGGCTGCAGGGAAACTGCATGGTCTTTTTGATCATACGGTTTCCCTGTGGTTCCCACACCCACAATCATGTTGCAGGCTGAGATGTGTGTATGTGTGTGTGTGGGGGGTTAAGAGCAGCGGCTGCAGGTGGTGGCGGGTGCAGGAACAGGTTGGTTCCTGCACCTGCAACCAGGCCACAGCCTGTGGGTTAGTGCGAACTGAGCATAAGGCTGCTTTCACACTGATCAGTTTTTCTTCCGTTTTTGCGTTAAAAAAACCAGAAGAAAAACGTGTGACCATGTATTCCTATGGAACTCTTTACACTAATACTTTGTGGGTCTGATGCGTCTTTAAATCTTGCTTGCTGCATGTTTTATGCGGTAAAAAAAAACACAAAAAACGCACCTCCCCACTGAAATCAATGGGAAACATGGCAAAACTTGTCAAAAATGCATTTCTAAAACTGCAACCGCATTGTGTTTTTGGTGTGTTTTTTGAGTCACATGTCCTGTAAAAAACGTGGCAAAAACGCGTATGTGTTTTTGACACGCTTTTGCTATGGATCAGTGTGAAAGTAGCCTAAGGCTACAAATTCTTCTCACTCTCTTCATAGGGAGAAAGTGTTTTGTACAGTAGTTCACAACAGAGAATTGGGAAGACAGATAACAATGTTTGAGATTTCAGCTCAGCACTCAAAAAGCACACTGGATATCTATCAGGACCAACAGTTATTTTCTGTACTTGCAGAAAATGTTCTTACCCGTATAAAAAACAAAATGCAGCCCCCACATCTAAGGACTGCTAAAAACCTTTTGTTTAGATACTCTTCAAACCATGGCTCGTTGTTGCTTTTGATACACATCATAGAGAAATATTCCTTGAACTTCTTTCTTTCGAGAATATGCATGTTCCAGTATATCGAATTTTAAGCTTTAGTGTATTTTAGTATTTCTCTTTTTATTTTAGTATACCATAAAATGACCATTCTTTTATTCCTATGCTGATAGAACTAGTTAAATTTTCTAGGTTTTATTTTTGTTATAAAACTTTGTTTTATAGATGCTACTGTGCCGCTCAAGTATAATTGTACTTTTTAATAGCATTGCATTCACTGAATTTCACATTCTAATTGTTTGATAAAGGAAGAGCATTTTTCATCTGCTGCTTTGCTCCTTGCACTGTTTTATTAAATACGCCTGTTAGTGCAATATGTAGTAGTGTCCAGAAACACAAAACAACTAATTAGAAATCAGTAATGTAGGCCTTTTTGTGTGGGCCGTGTTTGTCCCCATGGGATGCACAGGTGTTCCATGCATCTGTGTGCAGGCAGTTCCATCCTTTGGAACCATCCATTGGGAACTGTGGCTGTGTCCATGAAGCCACGGCGTCTTAATTAAAATGAATGGTACTGCCTGCACACAGATGCATGGAACACCTGTGCATCCCATGTGGGCAAACACGGCCCTCACATGGATGTAAGCTTAAAGTTCACTTTGAAAAAATAAATAAATAAGTATCAGCCAGGTATAGTATGAAAAACTGTGAAATATCCATACCTGGAATTCCTCTTTAAGAAATTTGTAGCTACAGTACATAATATATTGCTGTGAAATACATACATGGTAGAGGCAAGTCACCATCATCAAATTTATGCAGAACACCACTGGTTACTCATAATATGCCTTTATTAATGATTAAAGGATAAGTTCACCGTTTAACAAAAAATAACAAAATGCACTTTTTTTTCAGGTAAATAAATGTGCATTTATTATTATTTTTTTGGAGCATGTAAAACATTGCACCAGCGATCATAAGATTGCTGGTGCCATGCAGGTCTCCTGCAGACTTTCAGTTTAATCTGTGTTTTATGTCGTATGAGTAGACAGTTTAATGCTCCATGCACACTGGGCATTTTAATAATGCGGGTTGTGTTAGCTGTGTAAAGTCACGTAAAAAAGCTAGTTTTTCAGTGTTTTTGCATAAGCGGTTTGCCGTGTTTTACAGCGTTTTCCCAAGTTTGCGGTTTTTCGTGTTTTTTTACCCCCCATAATTTTTTGCTCAAAAAATGTCCCAAAACGCAGATTTGCCATGTTTTACCGCGTTTTTCAGTGTTAGAACAGTTTTACAGCTGAAAAACTCTTCTAGAAACCCACTATTTCTAGGTTTTTTTTCCAGCCAAAAACCGCCCCTGCCAAAAAACACTGATTATGACCTATGTGTACATGGACACATAAGATAACATGCTGGGGAGTTTACTGGCTGTAGAAAAAAATTCCAAAAGCCAAAAACAGCCGCTGTAAAAATGTCCCGTGGGCATGAGGACTAACACTGACAGGAAGACTCAATGAACTACCACAGCGCTCCACAGCAAAGGATGTTGATCCTTGCAGTTCATTCATTCACAGAACTCTGTTTTCAAAAAGTGACAGCTAGCAAGGGAAACTTCTCCCTGTACTGCTGTCACATAGGGGGGGACGGGCAGCCACTGCAGTGGTGGGAACATGTTACATGTTCCATCCTAAAAATAGGTGAAACATGTTCCACCCTAATAATGGGTGAAACATGTTCCACCCTACAAATGGGTGAAACATGTTCCACCCTAAAAATGGGTGAAACATGTTCCACCCTAAAAATGGGTGAAACATTTTCCTCCCTAAAAATGGGTGAAACATGTAACATTTTCCCAAAGGTGAACTTATCCTTTAGATTCACCCATGTAAATGAGTGAATTAATAAGCTAAATACATTCCAGGTGTTTCAAATCAAAAGGTCTTCAAATTATTACAGTTCATATCTTATAGAATGCAGCCGCAGCCTAAGTAAAAACGTTTGTTCTCTGCCAGCATGCTGCAGAGTGGGACCCTTGCTCTCTGTGGGGAAGCAGTGATCTCTCTGCAGAGGTCTGACACATCCTCTGCTGAGCCAGACCTGTAGCTCTGCACATCAAAAGAGCTCAAACTTCCTGCTGCTTGGAGAGCTCCAGCTGTCTCAGCAGGAGGCATGTCAGAGCTCTTCTCTGCAAAAGGCTGGCAGGGAACAGGCTATTCTACTCAGGCCGTGGCTGCTTTCTAAATCAAATGAACTGCAAGACTTTGAGCATATTTTTCTTTTGATGCATGTATTTCGTTGATTTAAACCAAAGGTTTCGTTGAGCTTGATATACCTTAGAAACGAACCAGCAACTCAGGCAGATATAAAAATGTCAATTAAAGCAGTGATAAAACTCAAAATTGGTATCAGGTTTCTACATTGAACTGCACAGCAGCTGAGAAACAATAAGAGATAGGAACCAATCAGTGCTGCAGCGTGAAGAGGGAACATGCTAACAGGAGGAAAGTGCAGTGAGCAGAGAGATAACCTCATTAGAGCACTATGCTTCTGTATTGTCCAAGCAAGGACATGACTATGCTGTCTTGCAGGGGAGCCTGAAATCACAAGATTGCCTAAACAGAATTGCAAATCCTTGGGTGGAAAAAAACAGTTCATATATATGTATTTCAGCTATGCGTTTAGTTGCTTGCCCAGGCTTCATCCTATATATTGTTTGTATTATGTACCAGTATGTTCTGTCAAGGTATGTGTTACTTCACTGTCACTCCAGATGACAATTTCCTTGTTTGAAAACATGTTGTAAAATCATTCTTTGTTAATATTCTGATTAAAAGAAATATCTGTTTTAAAAAAATAAATCTTCCTCCAGTTAATGTTATGGATGAATATCTGCATATTGGAAAGCAGTAAAGTGTATATTCTATAAAATGGACCAAACAAAAAAAAAAGAATAGTTTTTTCAATAACATAAAATACAGTATTTAGAAGAGGCGATTGCAGAAATACCAAAACTGACATTATATCGTAACTGATACACTAACAAAAGGCTAAAAATGACACGTATATTTATATTCATATGAATGCTATGATTGATGAAAGCACGGAAACCCACAGAGGTCAGGTTCTTAGTTCCACGTTACCCTTTTCAGGGATGGCTTTGGTTTCTGCAGCACAATTCTATGAAAACTATTTTTAAGTTTGAAAATGGGAAAAGGTTGTACCAGGGGTGCTCAACCTTTAGAAGAGCGAGGGCCACGTAAGTGATTTGGTAACTGGTTGAAGGCCACAATGAAATTGAATGGTTCAGAATTTCACTTTTTTTTTTAATAGCATAATAAACATTTTCCTCCTGCAGCCGCTGAATGCCGTTGGGAGGGAGAGGAGGAGAAGCCGGCTTTCAGTGGTTGCAGGAGAAAAATGGAGAAGATCAGTTACTGTATATGCTGCCTCTCCTGTCCAAGTGTTAAACAGAATGTGACAGGGAGGCTGCACGGGCACAATGGAGCATGGGGCAAGGTCATCATTGCAACCCCCTGATGCTACACCAGTGGGCGAAGGGTGTGGAAAAACACATCCCAACTGTGGGGTTTTAACTGCAAATGTAAATGAGCCCTTACTGTCTTGAGCTCCCTATAAGGTTGTAAGTATGTGAGCTAGCGAGCGCACCGTATAAGCAGCTAATGCACTAAAAAGGAACCACAAAGCCTTTCTAAGATATGTAACATAAAATTGGGAGTGCAGCGCTAAAAAGATGGCATCACCCCTACAGCAGATGTGTCATTACACAAAACGCATCTAGGAGGAGCCCCTGCACGCCTTGACGTCACGCCGCCGGATCAGGAGGTCCGGTGGACACCCCATGATCCCACTGGTCAATGTATTCAGGAGCTTATTATTACTCACAATCACCCTGTGCGTTTTCATATTGTTACTTCATTAACTTTTATCTTATTAAACCTTTACAATATTACACTATGAGCACCTTTATTTTTACTATTTGGCACTGAGCCTCCACACCTCAGCCCAGTATTCCTAGTACCTGTCCAGGCTGGAGAAGTAAGAGTGTTAGACCAGACCATTATCCCCGGCACCTGCCATTTGAGCGACCACCAGAGGATACTCCCATTTCCAGGCTATACTTTCACAGGACCTGTGGCTACATGAGATCTCTATACGCGCATTAAGATTGCACTTCCGGTGAGTGGGAAATCTTCTATACCTTCATGTCGGGATACTGGAATACACTCGTTTGGATTAAAGTCATATTTAACACTTTGGACTGTTCACCATTCAGTTTATAGGACTTTATTACGCAGGATTCATATCTGGCTAATTGTATACATTATTTGTATTTATTAGTATTATTTATTATTATTATCTTTTTAGCGCTGCACTCCCAATTTTATGTCCCTATAAGGTTGCTTTCACACTGATGCACTGCGGTTTACCTACCACTTGGCTCAGTGCATCTGTGACTTTCTTGCTGGTTAGCTGCTCTTTGCCATAGACTTCTAGTTTACCTTGTGGTTGTGGTGCACTTTTAGAAAGCAAATCAATCCCATAGGAAATAACAGATGTGCGCTTCCCTGGTTTGAGGCTGAGGGCCATGTCTGAGGGCCTCATGTGGCCCACAGGTCACAGGTTGAGCACCTCTGGGTTATAATTGCTGTCTGGTTTTATTGCTGTCAGTGTCCTTGTTGAGGATATTTCATCTTTCTGTCCTGGTGACCATTTATGAAGTGAGAGGCCTCACCAGCAAGGGACAGGGACTGCAATAAGTATTTTATTATGGGAGGAAGCAGAACGCGTGACGTAAGCACATACCGGAACGTGGAGGCCATCTTTATGGTTTGAAACATACAGTCCGTATCTATGGTGACATGCTTTTTTTTAATATTTCAATGTATCTTATATACTATGCTTTGAGGCAATAAATCTTTCTGGAAATACTACACTATGAAGATTTTTTTGCTTTTTGAATGGAATTGTCCTCTATGAGGATAATTCAATCTTTACAGGTTCATTTTCCAGTCCAATTTCTAAAGTTCAAGTTTTATATCAGTGTTCTGAGCACGGCATATCTTTGGAATCAGCTTTACGGGTATTTATCCTTTCACAACTGAGATCCAGTTTTGTTCCTTCGGAGCCAATAAATGTCTAGGTCCACACCCTTCTTTTTGGAATTCGCATTGCACATTTTGACCCGTCCATATTTGGGGGCCATTGTGGTCTGGTAAGAGGCAGAACTTTTTGGGTGTTGGTGACGGTGGATCCCCATTATCTCCTTGACCAGATTGAAGTACTTATGACATTATTGATGTCCCAATGAAGAGGGGCTTATTTTATCCTTATAATATATTAATTGTACTTCTATTCCATTTACTACAGTTATTTTAAGCTCTGCACTCCTATGTTTTTTAAATAAGTATTTTATTACCCTTCTCCACTCTGTATAAAACAAAAAAACCCTTGGCTGGAGTTGAAGTTGTTTTTATAACAAGAGAAAAATATATATGTTGCTTCTGGTTGGTCCACTCTTGCCCACCAACAGTCAGGTGCAAGTCCAACTAGCCGTTGTAATACAGAACCTCTGAATGAAAAAACGTAAACTGTTTTTGAGGATATAGGAGTTCATCCTTTGATGTCAGCTGCTTTGTGTGAGTCCGTGCGTTCGCTTTTTTGCTTTTACCAGAACCTCTGAATAAATGGAGAAGTGCACACCACATGTTTGACTTTCTTTATACCATCTTTAAAAATTGTCATACTCAAAAAAAGGAACAAATCCTCTAACAAGTCTCATTCTCTCTGGCACTTAATCATATCATGATATTTTTAAAATCAACACTACATATTAAAGAAATACAATGTACAATATAAACACACATTATCATTGGACAATCTCAACCCATACAACATGACACAATACAGCTATCTTAAAATTCTGACTGATATTACTGTTGCCTATTTGCGTTAATATCTATCTGACTGCAACAGGGAGCTTTGCAATGCTGAATCATTTAAACCTAACACGTTTCAGTCTTACATGAAGGAGTGGAATGCGTTAGCTTGGCAGTACCAGATGGATGAGTCTGTGCAACGGTTTCTTCAAAAAACCTTTGCACAGACTCTTAAATGGTGAGCTACTTCTTTCCCCTTATTTTCCCCTTAAATTCTTTATTTAAAGTATTCAGGCCCCTTTGTACAATAAGTACTTCAAGGTACAGGCAAAGTTATAAAGTCCCATTAACAAGCAACCAAGTTTTTTGGGAGTGGGAAGAAGCAGTAAAGAAAGTAGCCTAATTAAATATAAAATAAAGACAAGGATGTGGGATAAAAGGGGAAAGAAGAGATTTAGAGGGTATGTAACTAAAAAAAAGTGTGGGGGAGGAGATGTGGCACTCCTCTGGTCACCTGGGAAGTAAAAGCAGGAGGCTCATTACATGGCTACTAATAGGGATTAACCTTCATCTGTAAAAATAGATATTGTTCCAGTAGAACCACATTTTGGTGTAAACATCCTGTTTATTTTGGGAAGATAAGACCGGACCTTTCATACTTCTCAAGTCCTCTATGACAGCCAAGGGGGAAGCAGACCTTCTCATTTCATTGGAATGCATGCTTTAGCTCCTTCCCTTTTTTGAAGGCTGAATTGTGACCTTTTGCAGAGTGGGGAATGCAGCTAACATGAGGCATACTGACCGGGTCAGCTGGAATCGGTTCTGTTCCACTGCATGCCTTACGTCAGTGGCAGAAAAAAAGGTCATTCCCCTTTTTAAAATATTACTGTAGATCTCTTCATTGTGTAATATAGGCAAGTATCTTATAATACTGCTCTTAACTTTACGGAATTCCAGACTGTACTATGTAGAAAACACAACACCACCTTCTAATTTGTTAAATTTATCTATATCCTGCAATAGTTTTTAATAATGAATTTAACAATAATTTAATAATTCAATAATCTTTCAGATATCTACTTTCAGACTTGGTGATATTTTATGCTTTGTCCAGCACAGACCTGGAGTAGCCTGTGCGCGAGGCCCGTTAGTTGGTACCTTAGTTGTCTGATGAAGGGATGAAGGGATCCTGTGAGACTCAGAAACGTTGCCTTGCTGTAACTATGTGATTGTTCATTAAAACTATTGAACCCATATTGGTGATCCTCGGTGTGCTGGTGACATTCTCCCTTAGTTGGAAGAAGGACACACATAGTCCAAAGAAAATTTTAACAATTTAATATTTAATTGAGTTGCAGGTAAAACAGATAACAAATTGAGCAACAGTCAGCAATCACTAGTATGTGGCTGTAGCAACTGTGGCAGAACACTTTGGGTAACAATTCAAGACAATTTTATATTATCAAAAACAGTGACACTGACAGAACAGGGGTTCTAATGCTGATAATGGTGATCCCACAATGGTAGCAGTACAGCAGTATATATTCAGCATCAAGGTTATCACATAGCATAGCCTATGTTACTGGAGCACAGGGTTGCACATTTATGAACAGCTTATAAATTTCAACCCATTTACAGACTGTCTGTAAATGTCTGTTACGTACAGAGGCTGCCTATTTAAATATATGGCCGTGGGCTGTCTTTGGAACTGCGCATGCTCAATTACAAAGCCGGCCAGGCTTCAGCAAGTTCTGGCATGCTCTACCCGTTTTCGGCTCTTCGTGGGTGGGCAATGACGTCATGGTGCCATTTCTGAATGAACGGCAGCTGGGCACTGGGCACACCTTCCGTAGACCAGTGGACACATCCCCCCATTTCTGCTCTGGAGTTCATAGTGGCTAGAGATGAGCGAAGAAATGAAAAATTTGATTCGACTGATTCGGCGAATTCGTGGACAATATTCGATTCGAGTCGAATAAATTCGCTGTGAATTTAACTTAAAAAAGGGTGTTTCTAGGCTTCAGAGAGACTTAATATTAGTGCAGAACACTGTACCTTTAATTTAAATGCCCTTGGAGTCTGCTGGGGAAGAGAAATAATACTGTCTGTCAGTATGACATGCAGATGAGTGCCGTCGATCTTAGAATCACTGCACACTTCACTCCTTTGGCCAGTCACGGGGCCAAAACCAGTGTTTGGAGCCACAGTGTGGCGGTGGAGGCAGCAGCAATGGGAGGCCATACAGCAACCTATGACAAAATGGAAACCAGCAGGAGCGTGAGGAGACCTGAAAGTGGCACATGGCAGAGTGGGAGCAATGGGAGGCGGTACAGGGACCCAGGTCACACTGTGGGCCCAGCAGCAGCGTGACCAGGCGGTACGGGGGCCCATGGCCGATATGGGGCTTGGTGGCACCTATGGAAGGCCTGTAATCTGCCAGCAACCTATGACAAAATGGACAACCGCAGGAGTGTGAGGAGATTTCAAAGTGGCACATGGCAGAGTGGAAGCAATGGGAGGCCGTACAGGGACCCAGGTCACACTGTGGGCTCAGCAGCAGCGTGACCAGGAGGTACGGGGGCCCATGGTCGATATGGGGCCTGGCGGCACCTATGGAAGGCCGCTAATCTGCCAGCAACCTATGACAAAATGGACAACCGCAGGAGTGTGAGGAGATTTCAAAGAGGTACATGGCAGAGTGGAAGCAATGGGAGGCCGTACAGGGACCCAGGTCACACTGTGGGACCAGCATCAGCGTGAACAGGCGGTACGGGGGCCCATGGCCGATTTGACCTCATTCATCCCATAGTCCTGCCGACTCACGAATAGCGTGGCCTCCTCAAAGGGCCTGAGCAAGCGCAGGTGTCACACATGAGCTGACAATGGCTGACATCTAAGTTACACAGGGAGTACCTTTATCCGCTTTTAACATCAGGAAATCTGTGATGGCCTTTAGCTGTTCGTAAAGGCGGTCTAACATATGTAGGGTTGAATTACACCTTGTTGCAACGTCACAGCATGAGGAGTCGGTACGGGGGCCCATGGCAGATTACATGTCTGGCAGCAGCAATGGGAGGCCCGTAATCTGCCAGCACCCTATGTCAAAAAATTTAACACACCAGCAGTGTGAAGAGACCTGAAAGTGGCACATGGCAGCAGAGTGTGGCGATGGAGACAGCAGCAATGGGAGGCCGTACAGGGACCCATGAGAGACTCTAGACTTGGCAGCAGCATGAGGAGGCGGTATATAGGGGCCCATGGCAGATTAGGGGCCTGGCAGCAGCTATGTGAGGCCCGTAATCTGCCTGCACCCTATGTCAAAAAATTTAACACACCAGCAGTGTGAAGAGACCTGAAAGTGGCACATGGCAGCAGAGTGTGGCGATGGAGACAGCAGCAATGGGAGGCCGTACAGGGACCCATGAGAGACTCTAGACTTGGCAGCAGCATGAGGAGGCGGTTTATAGGGGCCCATGGCAGATTAGGGGCCTGGCAGCAGCTATGTGAGGCCCGTAATCTGCCTGCACCCTATGTCAAAAAATTTAACACACCAGCAGTGTGAAGGAGACCTGAAAGTGGCACATGGCAGCAGAGTGTGGCGATGGAGACAGCAGCAATGGGAGGCCGTACAGGGACCCATGAGAGACTCTGGACTTGGCAGCAGCATGAGGAGGCGGTATATAGGGGCCCATGGCAGATTAGGGGCCTGGCAGCAGCTATGTGAGGCCCGTAATCTGCCTGCACCCTATGTCAAAAAATTTAACACACCAGCAGTGTGAAGAGACCTGAAAGTGGCACATGGCAGCAGAGTGTGGCGATGGAGACAGCAGCAATGGGAGGCCGTACAGGGACCCATGAGAGACTCTGGACTTGGCAGCAGCATGAGGAGGCGGTATATAGGGGCCCATGGCAGATTAGGGGCCTGGCAGCAGCTATGTGAGGCCCGTAATCTGCCTGCACCCTATGTCAAAAAATTAAACACACCAGCAGTGTGAAGAGACCTGAAAGTGGCACATGGCAGAGTGTGGCGATGGAGACAGCAGCAATGGGAGGCCGTACAGGGACCCATGACAGACTCTAGACTTGGCAGCAGCATGAGGAGGCGGTATATAGGGGCCCATGGCAGATTAGGGGCCTGGCAGCAGCTATGTGAGGCCCGTAATCTGCCTGCACCCTATGTCAAAAAATTTAACACACCAGCAGTGTGAAGAGACCTGAAAGTGGCACATGGCAGCAGAGTGTGGCGATGGAGACAGCAGCAATGGGAGGCCGTACAGGGACCCATGAGAGACTCTGGACTTGGCAGCAGCATGAGGAGGTGGTATATAGGGGCCCATGGCAGATTAGGGGCCTGGCAGCAGCTATGTGAGGCCCGTTATCTTGCAGCACCCTATGTCAAAAAATTAAACACACCAGCAGTGTGAAGAGACCTGAAAGTGGCACATGGCAGCAGAGTGTGGCGATGGAGACAGCAGCAATGGGAGGCCGTACAGGGACCCATGAGAGACTCTAGACTTGGCAGCAGCATGAGGAGGCGGTTTATAGGGGCCCATGGCAGATTAGGGGCCTGGCAGCAGCTATGTGAGGCCCGTAATCTGCCTGCACCCTATGTCAAAAAATTTAACACACCAGCAGTGTGAAGAGACCTGAAAGTGGCACATGGCAGCAGAGTGTGGCGATGGAGACAGCAGCAATGGGAGGCCGTACAGGGACCCATGAGAGACTCTAGACTTGGCAGCAGCATGAGGAGGCGGTATATAGGGGCCCATGGCAGATTAGGGGCCTGGCAGCAGCTATGTGAGGCCCGTAATCTGCCTGCACCCTATGTCAAAAAATTTAACACACCAGCAGTGTGAAGAGACCTGAAAGTGGCACATGGCAGCAGAGTGTGGCGATGGAGACAGCAGCAATGGGAGGCCGTACAGGGACCCATGAGAGACTCTGGACTTGGCAGCAGCATGAGGAGGCGGTATATAGGGGCCCATGGCAGATTAGGGGCCTGGCAGCAGCTATGTGAGGCCCGTAATCTGCCTGCACCCTATGTCAAAAAATTAAACACACCAGCAGTGTGAAGAGACCTGAAAGTGGCACATGGCAGAGTGTGGCGATGGAGACAGCAGCAATGGGAGGCCGTACAGGGACCCATGACAGACTCTAGACTTGGCAGCAGCATGAGGAGGCGGTATATAGGGGCCCATGGCAGATTAGGGGCCTGGCAGCAGCTATGTGAGGCCCGTAATCTGCCTGCACCCTATGTCAAAAAATTTAACACACCAGCAGTGTGAAGAGACCTGAAAGTGGCACATGGCAGCAGAGTGTGGCGATGGAGACAGCAGCAATGGGAGGCCGTACAGGGACCCATGAGAGACTCTGGACTTGGCAGCAGCATGAGGAGGTGGTATATAGGGGCCCATGGCAGATTAGGGGCCTGGCAGCAGCTATGTGAGGCCCGTTATCTTGCAGCACCCTATGTCAAAAAATTAAACACACCAGCAGTGTGAAGAGACCTGAAAGTGGCACATGGCAGCAGAGTGTGGCGATGGAGACAGCAGCAATGGGAGGCCGTACAGGGACCCATGAGAGACTCTAGACTTGGCAGCAGCATGAGGAGGCGGTTTATAGGGGCCCATGGCAGATTAGGGGCCTGGCAGCAGCTATGTGAGGCCCGTAATCTGCCTGCACCCTATGTCAAAAAATTTAACACACCAGCAGTGTGAAGAGACCTGAAAGTGGCACATGGCAGCAGAGTGTGGCGATGGAGACAGCAGCAATGGGAGGCCGTACAGGGACCCATGAGAGACTCTAGACTTGGCAGCAGCATGAGGAGGCGGTATATAGGGGCCCATGGCAGATTAGGGGCCTGGCAGCAGCTATGTGAGGCCCGTAATCTGCCTGCACCCTATGTCAAAAAATTTAACACACCAGCAGTGTGAAGGAGACCTGAAAGTGGCACATGGCAGCAGAGTGTGGCGATGGAGACAGCAGCAATGGGAGGCCGTACAGGGACCCATGAGAGACTCTGGACTTGGCAGCAGCATGAGGAGGCGGTATATAGGGGCCCATGGCAGATTAGGGGCCTGGCAGCAGCTATGTGAGGCCCGTTATCTTGCAGCACCCTATGTCAAAAAATTAAACACACCAGCAGTGTGAAGAGACCTGAAAGTGGCACATGGCAGCAGAGTGTGGCGATGGAGACAGCAGCAATGGGAGGCCGTACAGGGACCCATGAGAGACTCTAGACTTGGCAGCAGCATGAGGAGGCGGTTTATAGGGGCCCATGGCAGATTAGGGGCCTGGCAGCAGCTATGTGAGGCCCGTAATCTGCCTGCACCCTATGTCAAAAAATTTAACACACCAGCAGTGTGAAGAGACCTGAAAGTGGCACATGGCAGCAGAGTGTGGCGATGGAGACAGCAGCAATGGGAGGCCGTACAGGGACCCATGAGAGACTCTAGACTTGGCAGCAGCATGAGGAGGCGGTATATAGGGGCCCATGGCAGATTAGGGGCCTGGCAGCAGCTATGTGAGGCCCGTAATCTGCCTGCACCCTATGTCAAAAAATTTAACACACCAGCAGTGTGAAGAGACCTGAAAGTGGCACATGGCAGCAGAGTGTGGCGATGGAGACAGCAGCAATGGGAGGCCGTACAGGGACCCATGAGAGACTCTGGACTTGGCAGCAGCATGAGGAGGCGGTATATAGGGGCCCATGGCAGATTAGGGGCCTGGCAGCAGCTATGTGAGGCCCGTAATCTGCCTGCACCCTATGTCAAAAAATTAAACACACCAGCAGTGTGAAGAGACCTGAAAGTGGCACATGGCAGAGTGTGGCGATGGAGACAGCAGCAATGGGAGGCCGTACAGGGACCCATGACAGACTCTAGACTTGGCAGCAGCATGAGGAGGCGGTATATAGGGGCCCATGGCAGATTAGGGGCCTGGCAGCAGCTATGTGAGGCCCGTAATCTGCCTGCACCCTATGTCAAAAAATTTAACACACCAGCAGTGTGAAGAGACCTGAAAGTGGCACATGGCAGCAGAGTGTGGCGATGGAGACAGCAGCAATGGGAGGCCGTACAGGGACCCATGAGAGACTCTGGACTTGGCAGCAGCATGAGGAGGTGGTATATAGGGGCCCATGGCAGATTAGGGGCCTGGCAGCAGCTATGTGAGGCCCGTTATCTTGCAGCACCCTATGTCAAAAAATTAAACACACCAGCAGTGTGAAGAGACCTGAAAGTGGCACATGGCAGCAGAGTGTGGCGATGGAGACAGCAGCAATGGGAGGCCGTACAGGGACCCATGAGAGACTCTAGACTTGGCAGCAGCATGAGGAGGCGGTTTATAGGGGCCCATGGCAGATTAGGGGCCTGGCAGCAGCTATGTGAGGCCCGTAATCTGCCTGCACCCTATGTCAAAAAATTAAACACACCAGCAGTGTGAAGAGACCTGAAAGTGGCACATGGCAGCAGAGTGTGGCGATGGAGACAGCAGCAATGGGAGGCCGTACAGGGACCCATGAGAGACTCTAGACTTGGCAGCAGCATGAGGAGGCGGTTTATAGGGGCCCATGGCAGATTAGGGGCCTGGCAGCAGCTATGTGAGGCCCGTAATCTGCCTGCACCCTATGTCAAAAAATTTAACACACCAGCAGTGTGAAGAGACCTGAAAGTGGCACATGGCAGCAGAGTGTGGCGATGGAGACAGCAGCAATGGGAGGCCGTACAGGGACCCATGAGAGACTCTAGACTTGGCAGCAGCATGAGGAGGCGGTATATAGGGGCCCATGGCAGATTAGGGGCCTGGCAGCAGCTATGTGAGGCCCGTAATCTGCCTGCACCCTATGTCAAAAAATTTAACACACCAGCAGTGTGAAGAGACCTGAAAGTGGCACATGGCAGCAGAGTGTGGCGATGGAGACAGCAGCAATGGGAGGCCGTACAGGGACCCATGAGAGACTCTAGACTTGGCAGCAGCATGAGGAGGCGGTATATAGGGGCCCATGGCAGATTAGGGGCCTGGCAGCAGCTATGTGAGGCCCGTAATCTGCCTGCACCCTATGTCAAAAAATTTAACACACCAGCAGTGTGAAGAGACCTGAAAGTGGCACATGGCAGCAGAGTGTGGCGATGGAGACAGCAGCAATGGGAGGCCGTACAGGGACCCATGAGAGACTCTGGACTTGGCAGCAGCATGAGGAGGCGGTATATAGGGGCCCATGGCAGATTAGGGGCCTGGCAGCAGCTATGTGAGGCCCGTTATCTTGCAGCACCCTATGTCAAAAAATTAAACACACCAGCAGTGTGAAGAGACCTGAAAGTGGCACATGGCAGCAGAGTGTGGCGATGGAGACAGCAGCAATGGGAGGCCGTACAGGGACCCATGAGAGACTCTGGACTTGGCAGCAGCATGAGGAGGCGGTATATAGGGGCCCATGGCAGATTAGGGGCCTGGCAGCAGCTATGTGAGGCCCGTTATCTTGCAGCACCCTATGTCAAAAAATTAAACACACCAGCAGTGTGAAGAGACCTGAAAGTGGCACATGGCAGCAGAGTGTGGCGATGGAGACAGCAGCAATGGGAGGCCGTACAGGGACCCATGAGAGACTCTGGACTTGGCAGCAGCATGAGGAGGCGGTATATAGGGGCCCATGGCAGATTAGGGGCCTGGCAGCAGCTATGTGAGGCCCGTAATCTGCCTGCACCCTATGTCAAAAAATTTAACACACCAGCAGTGTGAAGAGACCTGAAAGTGGCACATGGCAGCAGAGTGTGGCGATGGAGACAGCAGCAATGGGAGGCCGTACAGGGACCCATGAGAGACTCTAGACTTGGCAGCAGCATGAGGAGGCGGTTTATAGGGGCCCATGGCAGATTAGGGGCCTGGCAGCAGCTATGTGAGGCCCGTAATCTGCCTGCACCCTATGTCAAAAAATTTAGCACACCAGCAGTGTGAAGAGACCTGAAAGTGGCACATGGCAGCAGAGTGTGGCGATGGAGACAGCAGCAATGGGAGGCCGTACAGGGACCCATGAGAGACTCTGGACCTAGCAGCAGCATGAGGAGGCGGTATATAGGGGCCTATGGCAGATTAGGGGCCTGGCAGCAGCTATAGGAGGCCCGTAATCTGCCAGCACCCTATGTCAAAAAATTAAACACACCAGCAGTGTGAGGAGACCTGAAAGTGGCACATGTTTGAGGCATGATTCATGGCGGATTTAGTCAGTTGTGTCAGGAACTGGTGGTTTGAAATCCAGACTAATCCACGCCTGATTCATTTTCACAAACGTGAGTCTCTCCACACTTTGGGTGGACAGTCGTGTCCTCCGCGGAGTTACAATACCTCCTGCCGCACTAAACACGCGCTCCGATGCCACGCTACTGGCCGGGCATGACAGCCTTTCAAGGGCAAATTCAGCTAGTTGGGGCCAAAGGTCAAGTTTCGTTGCCCAGTAGTCAAGGGGATTGTCTACCTCGGTTGGCAGGGTGCTGTCCAAGTAGGCCCAAGCCTGTTGTTTGAGCTCCTGCTCCAGGTCCACCTGATGCTGCTGCTGCTGCTGCGGCTGGTTAGTAGTTTCCTCACTGCGCTGGTGAAGAAAGCTACTCATCATCGACTGCAGACTGAGGCAGCCACTGCTGGTGGAGCTGCCACTGCTCCTACCACCCCACCCCTCCCCTGCTGCCATGCCAGCGGAACGCGAGCGCACAGGGCCCACAGTGTCTGAGGATGGACGTTGGCGCACAAAGGCAGAGACCAACTGACTACATAGGTGGTTTTTATAGTACGTAATTTTGGCCTCCCTCTCAGCAGGTGTGAAAAAGGCCACCATTTTGGACCGGTAGCGAGGGTCCAACAAGGTGGACAGCCAAAAGTCATCCCTCTGTCTGATGGTTATTATTCGGCTGTCGCTACGCAAGCAACCGAGCATGCTATGGGCCATTTGTGCCAAGGAATGCGAGGGACTCCCTGCCTCCATCTCCACAGCATACTGCCACGGTGCGTCTGGGTCCTCTGTCTCCTCCTCCTCCTCCTCTACCAGATGCTCCTGCTCCTCCACTCCTGTCCGCTGAGTGGAAAAACCACCCATTTCACTCAATAATTCCTGAGCACAAATGTCCTCCTCTACCTCCTCCTCTTCTTCCTGTCCTGCCCCCACAGGGGTCATGTGGCGTTGAGATCTGTGCGCCACGTCTACCGCACCCTGACCAGCCATTGTTAACAGCATTTGTTCCAGGACGTGCAACAGAGGAATGACGTCGTTCATCCCATAGTCCTGCCGACTCACGAATAGCGTGGCCTCCTCAAAGGGCCTGAGCAAGCGGCAGGTGTCACGCATGAGCTGCCAATGGCTGACATCTAAGTTACACAGGAGAGTACCTTTATCCGCTTGTAACATCAGGAAATCGGTGATGGCCTTTCGCTGCTCGTAAAGGCGGTCTAACATGTGTAGGGTTGAATTCCACCTTGTTGCAACGTCGCAGATCAGGCGATGCTGTGGAATTCCGTTCTGCCGCTGCAGCTCAATGAGGGTGTTCTTTGCGGTGTAGGAATGGCTGAAATGCATGCACAGTTTACGTGACATTTTAAGGATGTCTTGCAGTGGGATGGTGGATTTTAGGAACCGCTTGACAACCAGATTGAACACGTGAGCCATGCATGGCGCATGGCACAACCTTCCTTGACGCAGAGCAGACACCATGTTCTTTCCGTTGTCAGTCAACATGGTTCCGATTTTTAGTTTGCGCGGAGACAGCCATCTGTCGATTTCTCTGTTCATTACACTCAGCAGTTCCTCCCCTGTGTGACTACGTTCGCCAAGGCATACCAGGTGCAGCACAGCGTGACACCGTTGCGCCCTGCACATGTGATATGCCGGTCGGGTAATGGGACTTGGCACGGGGGTGGCGGCTGAGGACACGGCGGAAAAAGAGGTGGTAGAGGCGGACATGCTTGCTGGACCAAGGACGTGCAAACGTGGAGGCAAAAGCGTCGTGACCTGTCCAAGTTGCTGGTGCGGCTGTGCCGGCACCACGTTCACCCAGTGGGCCGTAAATGACATGTACTGTCCCTGACCGTAGTTACAGCTCCACACGTCGGCGCTGCCGTGCACTTTGGCAGAGACCGACATGCTCAAAGACTGGCCCACCATCTCTTCTACATGTGAATGCAGGGCTGGCACTGCCTTTTGGGCAAAGAAATGACGGCTTGGCACTCTCCACCGCGGCGCGGCACAAGCCATCATTTCTCGGAAAGGTGCTGAGTCCACCAGTTGGAAAGGGAGGGACTGCAGCACCAGCAACTTGGACAGGAGGACGTTCAGCTTTTGCACCGTCGGGTGCGTGCTCGCAAACTGTTGTCTCTTGGATACGGATTCCAAGAAAGACTGTTGACGGAATCCGAGAAGAGGAGTAGCAGGAGAAGGAGCATCTGAACGAGCGGAAGATGCCAACGAGCGACAACTCCCCTCAGCAGAGGTGTTGGAGCCTTGACTGGCTGATAGAGGGCGATTGACGACGTCGGGTGACGGAGCAAGTAACGGAGCGGGTGATGGAGCGGGGGCTGGGGCAGGCAGAACCGCCGTATGTTTATCACGGTTTTCCCAGGCCACCGAATGGTGACGCTGCATATGCTGACGCAACGCTGTAGTCCCAACATGGGCCCCCTGGCCACGCTTGCATTTCTGGCCACATAGTCGACATACGGCTACGTTTACTTCCTCGGGCGGCTTGAGGAAAAATTGCCACACCACCGAGTAGGAAACTTTGCCCCCGCTACTCTTCACTGGCTGACTGCTACTTCCTCCGTGCGCACCGGCACCACTACTGGCCGTGGTGGTAGGCTGCAGTGGAGCTGGTGCTCTACTCCGTGGACGTTTGGCTCCACTGACACTGATGCGACCCTGCTGCTGTCTCCTGGGCAACCCACCGACTGTTTTGCTCGCTGCCAAGCTGCCACCCTCTTCTCCTGATGATGCGGAAGAAATTGCCTGATGACGACGAGGCTGCCAAGTGCGATCAACCTCCTCATCATCAAGTAGGGTCTCCGCCTCACTACTAGCCCCCTCGGCTGCGTCTGGGTCAGGAGACAGACCTGTCTCTAGACCGGCTACCGAGCCACTCTCCTCGCCAGTACTTGTTCGCTTGGCTGCTGAAAAGGCCGATGTCTCCCCCCGTTCCTGACCGCCCTCTGTTAGCTCTTCCTCACTGTACAGTGGGGCTGAGCCCACAGCATGCGATACTTCGCTTGGTGAGGGAACAGCAAAGGACAGGGGCAGGTAGAGGACACGTGATTTCAGTGGGCTTGCTCCCGGGCCATGCCAACTAACGGTTGTGTCTGACGTACCCACCGACCGTTGGCTGTAGGTGTCAGAGGTGACCTGGGAAGAGGAAGACGACCGAGCCAACCAATCAATGACGGCAGGGTTGTCGGTGGAGACACGACCGCTGGATGACACCGGGAGCACTGGCCTCTGGCTGCGAATACTGCTGCCTCGACCCCTTCCTCTGCTGCCACGTCTGCTCGCTCCTAAAACATTGCCTCCTCTGCCACTCCTCTGCATGTTGTCTGACATACTATTTAATTCAACGATTAGGTGTCCCTGAGTAACAATTCTCTGGCACTCAGTAACAATTCTGTCTGTCCCTGAGTATGAATTCTGTGGCCCTGAGTAACAATTCTGTGTCTGTGCGAGTAACAATTCTGTGTCTGTGCGAGTAACAATTCTGTGTCTGTGCAAGTAACAATTTTGTGTCTGTGTGAGTAACAATTCTCTGGCACTCAGTAACAATTCTGTCTGTCCCTGAGTAACAATTCTCTGGCACTCAGTAACAATTCTGTCTGTCCCTGAGTAACAATTCTCTGGCACTCAGTAACAATTCTGTCTGTCCCTGAGTATGAATTCTGTGGCCCTGAGTAACAATTCTGTGTCTGTGCGAGTAACAATTCTGTGTCTGTGCAAGTAACAATTTTGTGTCTGTGCGAGTAACAATTCTCTGGCACTCAGTAACAATTCTGTCTGTCCCTGAGTAACAATTCTCTGGCACTCAGTAACAATTCTGTCTGTCCCTGAGTAACAATTCTCTGGCACTCAGTAACAATTCTGTCTGTCCCTGAGTAACAATTCTCTGGCACTCAGTAACAATTCTGTGTCTGTGCAAGTAACAATTTTGTGTCTGTGCGAGTAACAATTCTCTGGCACTCAGTAACAATTCTGTCTGTCCCTGAGTAACAATTCTCTGGCACTCAGTAACAATTCTGTCTGTCCCTGAGTAACAATTCTCTGGCACTCAGTAACAATTCTGTCTGTCCCTGAGTATGAATTCTGTGGCGCTGAGTAACAATTCTGTGTCTGTGCGAGTAACAATTCTGTGTCTGTGCAAGTAACAATTTTGTGTCTGTGCGAGTAACAATTCTCTGGCACTCAGTAACAATTCTGTCTGTCCCTGAGTAACAATTCTCTGGCACTCAGTAACAATTCTGTCTGTCCCTGAGTAACAATTCTCTGGCACTCAGTAACAATTCTGTCTGTCCCTGAGTAACAATTCTCTGGCACTCAGTAACAATTCTGTCTGTCCCTGAGTAACAATTCTCTGGCACTCAGTAACAATTCTGTGTCTGTGCGAGTAACAATTCTGTGTCTGTGCAAGTAACAATTTTGTGTCTGTGCGAGTAACAATTCTCTGGCACTCAGTAACAATTCTGTCTGTCCCTGAGTATGAATTCTGTGGCCCTGAGTAACAATTCTGTGTCTGTGCGAGTAACAATTCTGTGTCTGTGCAAGTAACAATTTTGTGTCTGTGCGAGTAACAATTCTCTGGCACTCAGTAACAATTCTGTCTGTCCCTGAGTAACAATTCTCTGGCACTCAGTAACAATTCTGTCTGTCCCTGAGTAACAATTCTCTGGCACTCAGTAACAATTCTGTCTGTCCCTGAGTATGAATTCTGTGGCCCTGAGTAACAATTCTGTGTCTGTGCGAGTAACAATTCTGTGTCTGTGCAAGTAACAATTTTGTGTCTGTGCGAGTAACAATTCTCTGGCACTCAGTAACAATTCTGTCTGTCCCTGAGTAACAATTCTCTGGCACTCAGTAACAATTCTGTCTGTCCCTGAGTAACAATTCTCTGGCACTCAGTAACAATTCTGTCTGTCCCTGAGTATGAATTCTGTGGCCCTGAGTAACAATTCTGTGTCTGTGCGAGTAACAATTCTGTGTCTGTGCAAGTAACAATTTTGTGTCTGTGCGAGTAACAATTCTCTGGCACTCAGTAACAATTCTGTCTGTCCCTGAGTAACAATTCTCTGGCACTCAGTAACAATTCTGTCTGTCCCTGAGTAACAATTCTCTGGCACTCAGTAACAATTCTGTCTGTCCCTGAGTAACAATTCTCTGGCACTCAGTAACAATTCTGTCTGTCCCTGAGTAACAATTCTCTGGCACTCAGTAACAATTCTGTGTCTGTGCGAGTAACAATTCTGTGTCTGTGCAAGTAACAATTTTGTGTCTGTGCGAGTAACAATTCTCTGGCACTCAGTAACAATTCTGTCTGTCCCTGAGTAACAATTCTCTGGCACTCAGTAACAATTCTGTCTGTCCCTGAGTAACAATTCTCTGGCACTCAGTAACAATTCTGTCTGTCCCTGAGTAACAATTCTGTCTGTCCCTGAGAATGAATTCTGTGGCCCTGAGTAAGAATTCTCTGGCACTCAGTAACAATTCTGTCTGTCCCTGAGTAACAATTCTCTGGCACTCAGTAACAATTCTGTCTGTCCCTGAGTAAAAATTCTGTGGCCCTAATAACGTTTCTGTGGCCCTAAGTAACAATTCTCTGGCACTGAGTGAAAATTCTGTCTGTCCCTGAGTATGAATTCTGTGGCCCTAACTAGCGTTTCTTTGTCCCTAAATAACGATTCTGTGGCCCTCATTAACAAGTCTGTGTCCCTGAGTAATGGTTCTCTGTCCCTAAGTAACTTCTCTCTGTCCCCAATTCTCGTTTCTGTGGCCCTAACTCTGTCCCTGTCCCTAGTACAGAGCGGTCTGCCTCTGTTCAATGACTGCAGGCAAATGAAGATTTCCAAAATGGCCGCTATATATACCTCGACCATTACACAGTGCTGGCTGGCTGGCTGCTGATTGGCTGATGCGATCACATGTCGTTGAGGAATGCATTATGGGGCAGCGCGCCTTGTCTGCGCGCCTTCCCCGACATCCCCGCTCCGTCGCCGCACATGTCAGCCGCCATTTTCGGAAAAATTTCGATTCGCGCGTCCGAATTAGGCTGTTTTTCGGATTCGGCACGAATCGAAATTTTTCCGATATTCGACTCGAATTCCACTTCGGATACTTCGATTCGCTCATCTCTAATAGTGGCCTCTAGTACACAACTTAGCCTGAAAGGAGGAAAGTTGGGACTTGGAACTACATGCTGCAGAGGAGGCACAGCAGGCATTGGTGAGATTTTAACCATATCCTGTATCATGTCCGTGACCCCTAACCATCTCCTGTATCATGTCCGTGACCCCTAACCATCTCCTGTATCATGTACGCAGCCACTAACCATTTTCTGTACCATGTCTAAAGCCCCTACCCACTTTCTATGTCATGTCTGAAGCCTCTAATCATCTCATGTATCCTCTCTGCAGCCCCTAACCATCTCCTGTATCATGCCTGAAGTTTATTAATGTCTAGTATAGTATCAAACAAATTAAAATGTTTTAATGGACAAAAAAATAAACCCTTTGGACAGTAACTGAATTTCATCAACTGAAAGATTTCCTGAAGATACTAGATTTGAAACTCCAACATCTATTACTGAATCCATCACCAAAAAGAATAACCTCCTTACACTTCTTTTATATTTGTGTAGCACTACCCCCTTAGAAGTTGCTGAAGATTTGGGTCCCCCTATAGTCCTGCATAGCCAGGCATCATGGATTTTCCATTCAGACTTGCATCCAGAAGACATTTACCAGTCCTTGAACTTGTTTTGAATTTTTATTAGGGGGATTATAAACTTGGATGGGGTATGTTGTGTATGGGATGCCCAATGGAACTGGAACTGAGGATGAACATCCTGAAACTATTTACAGGTCTTTACAGCAAAAAATCCTCTACTGGTGAGCTTGCCAGCCTCTCCTGTTGTACCACCCCAGACCGCAGATTTCCCTTAATTCATCAACCCTGGGCAGGGTATACAGTGCCTGTCCCTTTAAATAATGAAACAGTCCCAAGTAGCAGCTAATTCACTTTCCCACCAAAGTGCGCCTTCCCCTATGTTGCCCAGGGGGTGCAGGTCTACTCACTTGGTCGCTCTCCTCTGCTGCCGATGGGTCGGTGGTTGCTATCAGGCCTTCTAGCTGGGCTGCTCCTTCCATGCCACATAGGTGGTCCTCTCTCAGGAGACCGGTAAAGTCCCAAGCTTTCAGCCTTCCAAGGTCCTCTGCCTGCAGGTGAGCCCCTCTCCATCTGAGCTCCATCACAGGCTCCTGCCTCCAGTCTCACATCCTTCTCTCTCTCTTGCTCCCACACTCCACAACTCCTCCTGCTGAGCAGGCTCAGTTACTCTTAAAGGTTGTCCTGGGCCCTTGCCAAGCCCTCTGTTGGGGATTGGCCAGAATCCTCTAAGAGTACAAACCATCCACTCTTCAGATCCACCCTCTGCTTCTAGAGCTTTATCCAAAGTTCTAGATCAGTGGGAAATTCCAGAGGGCTGGTCTGCAGAACCTCTCAGCTCTGACCAGATTTTGACCCCTGCTAGCTATCACACCCAGGCTGCTACTCAGCCCTAGCTTACAATTGGAGTCTAGCTCCCCCTAGCTAACTAGGAGTAAGCTACATTTGTTTTCTTGTCATGTTCCCTTGCTAGTTTTCTTCTGTTCTTTTTTTTTTCCTGGCACTTAAAACAAATACTTTTTTCTCTCTATAGTAGTGGATTTGCCTATACATAATAAATAAATCAGTGTCAGTATAGAAACATTTGCAGTGTCCAAATCAAGATGCTGATAACCCAAATTTTTCAGTTAGTTGTCCTGACACACCGTCACTGGTCTTCTATACCTAATCATATCACAGTGTTCTTATATTTTTTTCTGGCAAGAACGGAATTTTGTATTCAGTGAAAAACAAAATCAAATAAAGGAAATTGTGAAAAGTAAACATTTTATTAGAAACATCACATAAATGTATGCATGGTATAAAAGTGACAAAGATACAAAAATATGCATGATCACAGACTATATTAATACAATCATCATACAATGTATAATATAATGTATGTTTGGCACACCAGGCTGTTTATATATTAGATAAGTGGTGGTCGCACTCTTATAATTTGTGGTACAATAAAAAATTAATTAATTAATTAAATTAATTAAGCACGTGATATTCTGGTTTATGTAGAAAATTGTCTAGGAATGTAAGTAATATAATTCTGCATAAAATAAATGTGAACGCAGCACCAACAGAAGTATTCATTGATCTACAGCACATAATAAGTCCATCTTTTACTTATGTGGACGGGTACAAGCAAAAATGCATGTGTATCTTGTATTTAGACAATTTGTGCTTATCCTGGAGTTCAGCTTTAAGTAACAAAGCATAAAGGCTCATGCACATGGGCAGGTTGGCTCATACAGTATAGAAAATGTTTTTTTTGGGTGCCTGATGGGCACAGGTGAAGAGTACAGCTCGCTGTTAGCATCCTGTCAAAACCAATGGCATAAGGCATAAGGCCATGTGCCTTCATTTATGTATGCCCCCAAATGTGGAACTCATGTGTCTGGGTATGTGTTTCTGAGTGTATATGGCCATGCAATGTAATAGTGCTATCTAAATAATAAGAGTTAATACTCTACCTTAAATATAAGTGAGCATCTAATACGCATTAAAACTCACATGTGCACCAAATACCCAAAGAGCATACATTCTTAATTAATACAATCACAAATATCCATAGTGTCCACACAATAAATCAGTGTGAATTGCATAAAAAAGCCATATAAAAATAATAATACATCGATAGTGTCCAGAAGATAGATCTTCAAATGTTCTTGTGAAGTGAGAACATTCACGCAAAATCTAGTGCGATCTCCACCATCCCCCTGTGGGCACACTCTCAGCTTTTTATTTGGACCTTTTTAACTTGCAAGGTCTTTCACTATATGTTCCCTTTTAGGAGGCAGGACAAGGCTGACACCAGAGAAAATTGTAGGTAACTCTCGCTGTAGATCTTTCACCTGGATGAGGGACTGAAAATAGAGAAAAAAAAATCTGTAGTGCTCTCCACACATTTAAACATTTTTCTTTTTACACTGTGAGCCAAGCTGACCATGTACATGAGCCATGGCTCTAATTGTGAGTACTTCTTGGAACAGTGCCAGCCACCATGTCTTTAAGTCTGTCGTTGATTTTGAAACTATATACAGTAATGTGCCATGCAATGTAATAGTGCTATCTAACTAATAAGGGTTAATGCTCTACCTAAATTATAGATGAGTATTTAATATGCGTTATAACTCAAATGTGCACCAAATACTCAAAGTGTAGTATACATTCTTAATTAATACAATCACAAATATCCATAATGTCCACAAAATAAATCAGCATGAGTTGCATCAAAAAGCCATATAAAAAAATAATAATACCTTGATAGTGTCCAGAAGATAGATCTTTAAATGTTCTTGTGAAGTGAGAAGATTCACGCAAAATCTAGTGTGATCTCTACCATCCCCCTGTGGGCACACTCTCACCTTTTTATATGGACCTTTTTAACTATTTATTGCTATATATTCCCTTTTAGGAGGCAGGACAAGGCTGACACCAGAAACAAATTATAGGTAACTCTCGCTGTAGATCTTTCACCTGGATGAGGGACTGAAAATAGAGAAAAAAACATTCCATATTGCTCTCCACACATTTAAAAAGTTCTCTTTTTACACTGCGAGCCAAGCTGACCATGTGCATGAGCCTTTACGAGAATTACAGTGCAGCAACCAGTCCAACATCAGTTTTTCATTACAATTTTGTACTTGAAAAAAATCAATATAAAGGAAATCAAACATAATGCAAACACTTTATGAAAAACACCATAACATGTATACATGACAAAAAAGTTACAAAGATAAAACAAAAATGCAGGTTTTACAAACTATATTAATACAATCATTATACAATGTATAATATACTGTATGCGTGGCACACCAGGCTGTTTATTTTTAAGATAGGTGGCGGCTGCATTTTTAAAATTTTTTCTATGGTAAAAAAACATTCACAAAGCACAGAAAACTGGTTTATGTAGGGAATTGTCTAGGAATGTGTAATATAATTCTGAGTAAGCAATCCCAACAGATGTATTCACTGATCCATAGCACGCAGTGAGGTTGATTTACTAAAACTGGGGACTGCAAAATCTGGTGCAGCTCTGCACAGAAACCACTCAGCTTCCATTTCTTTTTTTTGTCAAAGCTTAATTGGACAAGCTGAAGTTATAAGCTGATTGGCTACCATGCACAGCTGTACCAGATTTAGTACTCTCCAGTTTTAGTAAATCAACTCCAATCAGTCCATTGAAGGGCTCATTTACATTTGCTGTGTGGATCTGTGGTGGATCACTCTTCACAGGGCTTTTGACAGGAGGGGAGGAGGCATTTTGTCACCTCCTTGCCACCAATTTCAACATCTAAAAGCCAGCAGCACCATGTCGCATTGCATGTGGTTGCGGTAAAGAGCCATTCACTTGAGTTCACCTCACCTCCTCGTCCTCACCACTTGCCTTCATTGGTTTTTTTCAATAGGATTGTGCAAAGAGCAGTGACCCAGAGCAACTAATCTGCAGTAACCCAGAGCAACTAATCTAACATCAGTTTCCTGGACATGTCACTTAAAGTGTATCTCCAACTAAAACATTTTCTTGAAACATTTCTAAATAAAAATAAATGCATAATATATTGCATCTTACCAGTCCTAAGATGTACTACCTGCATTAGTTTTCTTTTTTCAGGTTTTTCCCTTTATTGTCCCCTGGTAATCCTGCAAATGACAAACCTCCTGTCCTTGGATGGCTATGTTTACTCCTCCACTGTATCAATAGAGGGAGGCACAGTTGTGTGCCCGGCTTGACTACTAATATATCTTCATTTGTTCATTTCAATTACATGGTGGCTGGTGAGATTAGTAATGTGCATAAGTAAGACATTTATTTTGTTGTCAGTGCAACTCGCAGCCACCACATCTCAAGACTGGTAAGCTGAAATATATTACATTTTTGTTTTTAGGTTTCGTTATGCTTTCAATTTTGGATACAAAGAAAAGGATTGGAACCTCAATCTGATTTTTATTGCTCTCTGGTCAGTTGCAGGAAGATCTCTATTTCTCCTGATGACTATGTTTACCAGACCAGAGATTATGGTAAAATCCAACATTTTACACTTCAACTTGAAGAGACATAAAAGGAAATTTTACAACACAGACACTGTCTATGGGGACAACTTTTAGATTCCTTTTACACGGTGGCCAGGGGGTGGTAAAAACAAGTGGTTGATCCACCTCTGTACCATCCCATGACTGCCCACCTACAAGCAAACATGGTGCCACTCAAGTGAGTACGCATTGCCACTGAGACAATTCTTTGCCAAACTCTCCATGCATTTGTTTCTCATTTGGCTCTCAGTTGCGGCACAGTCCCACACAGCAAAGTGATCCTAGGTCTAGCCTGCTCTGTTAGCAAGAAAATAAGGAGGCTTCCCTTTCTTTTGAAAATCCTTGTTGCCTGGCTATTATTGATTAAAAAAATCTTTGTTTCTGGTTCATGATTTGGAAAGTATTAAAAACGGAGACAGTCAGACAAAAGGTATTTTCATAGGGAGGTCAGAAATGGCAGCCATTTATTTTACCTATACAGAATTCCTTTAACTCAGTGTGACAAGTGACAGAGTGATGTCATAAGTTGTAAGGAGGCTTTTGGCACCCTAAGGCAGTGCTTAGCCCTGGGAATTGGTAGTAGGCCCAGGGCTGCTGTTAGAAACCACAGGGTCCCATACAGCCAAATTGACAAGGCCACCCTCCCAAAAAAAACCAAACTGTTTACTATGCTTTAGTTATGAATGAACAAAGTGAGTGATTGGTACTGATCACTCATTGTGTTCATTCAGGAAAGGAAGAAGCTGGTAAATGTGACATATTTACTGGACCACTCTCCATTCAGAAGGATCCTTTTGTGTCCTTATAGCTGCCATTGAAAAGGAGAGGAGGGAAGCCGGCAGCACTGCAGGGGTGGGGGTACACAGGGGGTCCTGGGCAGCAGGGGAAAATGTATGGTGCACAGGGAGGGTGATGGGTGTGGTGGGGGTATTACTGTAGCCAATCCCCTGTATGTCTCTCTCTGCAGCAGCTGAAAGTCAGCGGGAGGGAGAGAAGAAAAAGCCGACTTTTAGCTCCTGCAAAGAGAGACATACAGGGGATCAGTTCCAGTAACTGCCCCCCTGCCACAACAGTCACCCTCTCTGCCCACATCCAATTCACCCATCTGCCTGGCGCCCTCTGCTGGCCTGGGCCCCGTACAGAAGGACTGGTGGTACTCCCTTATCCACGGCTCTGAGTAGGTCCATTGTGTACTGTGGAAATTCCCTGACACCCAAGGAGATAGAGGTTCCATTTGCATGGGCTTTATTTAATGCAACGAGATCCAACAATCTTTGCAAGGATCGCTTCACCTAAACTGACTCTAGCATGATGAGGCAGTTATGGAAGCTGTCATCACTTTCACATCATTGTGAAATGTTTATAAAAAGTAAAAAATCGATAAAATCAATGATTTACCATCTGCAAACAGCAAATATTAAAGTTCATAAAAAGCCAAATGTTTTTACATTTCTTTATAGATGGCGTGTGGAAGTACTGAAGCCTCAGTCAGATTTTTATGGCTGTGTCCATGCTGGGTAATTAATCCTTTCTTTTTGTACTGGTGACCATTGTCATCAGAACAGATAGTAATGGCACATCCATAATTTTTGGAAAATCTTCCAAAAAGAACTCCTGTTTCAGTGACAAGGGGGGGGGAGTCTTTTTTGGTGGGACTTTAATGCACAAATTACTTGTATGATAAATTTTAACAATTCAAAATAAATGTTTTATAGAAACAGCATGAAATTTTATTTTTACAATCTTCAAAAATAAATGTAAAACAACAATACATATTGCGGCGGTGTAATCAGAGATGGTATTGCAAATCAAATCATGGATCATGCATGGTTCGCACTTGACGCGCTTCGAGATCAACAAAAATCTTTTCTTCAGAAGTGCTTAAGAAGGCATGATGTATGATTCCATGTGAGGTAAAAACCGCCAGGAAATATTAAGAACAAATTGTTATGCGAACACAGCCACAGATTTCTCATATATCTCAGGCAAAAAAGATAAAACAAAAATTAATCACAGCCATCAAGCATGTTTCTTTGGATAGACCTGGTCACCAACACTTTCTCACGCAAATTCCTTGTGGTCATCGCTTTGCACTCACAGTAGCACTGCCCTACCAGTACCAACCGGCAGGTAATCTTGAAGGTGCATTTGGGTGGGGCCCCTTCAGGAGGCGTTTGGGCGGCATTTTTCATCCACCGGTCTCAATTCTTTCTTTATTAATTTTTGTTTCATCATTTTTTGCCTGAGATATATGAGAAGTCCGTGGCTGTATTCACATAACAATTTGTTCTTAATATTTCCTGGCGGTTTTTACTTCACATGGAATTATAGCCATCTTGAGCACTTCTGAAGAAGAGATTTTTGTTGATCTCGAAACGCGTCAAATGCGAACCATGCATGATCCATGATTAGATTTGCAATACCATCTCTGATGACACTGCCACAATATGTATTGTAGTTTTACATTTATTTTTGAAGATTGTAAAAATAAAATTTAATTCTGTCTTTATAAATAATTTGTTTTGAATTGTTGAAATTTATCATACAAGTAAATTGTGCCGTTAAAGTCCCACCAAAAAAGAGGACTTTCCCCCCCTATTTGTTAGGGATGTTGGCACTTTGTGTATTATATCCCTTCCTCTTTCTATCCTATTTCAGTGGTGAATGTTAAAGAGGAGATTTCCTTTCAGTTTGTAGAAATTTCCCTTCACTTCCTGTTGTGTCTCCAGGATATGGAAGTGAAGGAAAATCTCCTCATTGGGACACCGTCCTTAAAAATACCTCCTAAAAATACTATTGACTATAAATATTTCTTTTTATTTACTCTGGAATAGCAGTCGCATGACCTGCCTCCTCATAATCTGTCTGGACTGGTAGAGGAGCAGAGTGGCACATGCACGTGACACAATAATGAAGCATATGCACTGCTCCTGGACTATATCTACCTGAATGCACTGCTTCAGCAAAGTTTTAGAGGAGCATTCGCTCACATAGGTAGTCATGGTGGGGGTGTCTTTTTATTTATGTATGATCACACACAGGACTCCGCTCTCAGAAAAGCCCTCATAGGTGCAGTCCAGGTTGATGAAGGGCGTCATTTAGTCCAGAGGAATACAGGAGGCAGGTCCTTCACATCCAGGGATAGAGGAAGTAGCTGACTACTGCTTTTAAACCTGAAAATCAGCAGAGCAGGTCATTTTAAGCTTTCCATGGAGAAGAGGAAGGAAGGATTGACTGTTTTGGCTATCAGCATAACAATTTATTTCAGGTAATTATATAGCGCCGTCAATTTACACAGCACTTTACATATATATCATACATTCACATCAGTCCCTAACCCTCAAGGGGCATACAATCTAAGGTCCCTAACTTACATTCATACATACATATACTAGGGCCAATTTAGACAGGATCCAATTCACCTACCAGCATGTCTTTGGAGTGTGGGAGGAAACCCACATAGACACAGGGAGTACCCAGAGGAAACCCACACAGACAGAACATACAAACTCTAGGCAGGAGGTGCTGTGGTTGGGATTCGAACCAATGACCCTATTACTGCCAGGCAGAAGTGCTAGCCATTTAGCCACTGTGCTGGCCAATAAGCAAATGGCAAACCATTCCCTACTCTACTAGAAAAAAAATGGTTTACACTTAAAAGACAGAGAAAAATAGTAGAATGGGTAATGTAGATGTGCACTTATTGTGACTTGGTTTGATGAACAGAATGCAGCCGGGGTTTATAACTGTATAGTTAAAGATCTGATAAGGACCTGATGGCCACTGATCGTACCCACGTGTGAAATATACCCCTATGTGTTGTGTGATATTCAAAGACTGCCAGAATAAGAGGTGAGAAGAGGCTGAAAATTTCTAATCATTGCTTTCTTCCTTAATAAATTCATTATCCATATCTTTGGTTTATGCCATCATGTAATATTTCAAATTGACGGAAGAATGTAAAGAAATATTACAATGGCAAAAAACAGGACGCTCAGGACAAGGGCAGCGATGTTTAATGAACGGGCTGTGGTTCCGTAGCTTTGTGCTCCATGCGTATCTCCTTGATGCTTCCTGTCCCGAGACTGTGAGACAGAAAAAGACATCATTAGAATTTGGAAGTTTAAATCTGTTTCACATACAAACAAAGGACCACTTTATACTATATAAGAAAAGAAAGATAATAGGTTACAGAGTTCTTTTATCATGCTCAGGACAAGGTCATCCAGTGCCCAGGGTGAAAATAATGAACTGCATTTATCTACATACAGTTGTGCTCAAAAGTTTGCATACCCTGGCAGAAATTGTGAAATTTTGGCATTGATATTGAAAATATGACTGATCATGCCAAAAAATGCTCTTTTATTGAAAGATGATGATCATATGAAGCCATTTATTATCAAATAGTTGTTTGGCTCCTTTTTAAATCATAATGATAACCGAAATCACCCAAATGGCCATGATCAAAAGTTTACATACCCTGGAATGTTTGGCCTTGGTACAGACACACAAGGTGACACACACGGGTTAAAATGCCAATTAGAGGTTAATGTCCCACATCCGTGGCTTTTTAAATTGCAATTAGTGTCAGTGTATAAATAGTGAATGAGTTTTTTAGCTCTTACATGGAAGCACTGACTAGGGTAGATACTGAGTCATGGGGATCAGAAAAGAACTGTCAAAAGTCCTGCGTAGCAAGGTAATGGAACTTTAAAAAGATGGAAAAGGACATAAAAAGATGTCCAAAGCCTTGAATATGCCAGTCATCACTTCCACTAAGAAGTAGAAAATTCAAGGACCTCTTGATACCAAGCCAAGGTCAGGTAGACCAAGAAAGATTGCAGCCACAACTGCCAGAAGAATTGTTCACCTTCTTTTTTTCCCCTTGTCCCGGCACTGACCATTCCAAAACATTAAATATAAAAGGGAATGGACTAATGTATAAATTGATTATTGGGTGACATTTCATACATGTGCTAAAGCAATGTTACTTTCTACTTGAATGACATGAATGACACACAATCTATGAATGGAGGGGATGGACCTTTCAATCATTTGCTTATCCTCCATTCATAGAGCATGTTTCACGGTGCACTACCTGCTGCACTGGTGGATTACACCAGCGGGGGAAGTGGGGGTATCAAAGGGGGAAGATATCTGCTTAATGAGGACACAGCAGCACAAGGGACACATCTCACCGAATGCAAGTAACATCCCTTGTGTTGATTTATTTATTTATTTTAGCAAAACTTAAAGTGTTACTAAACCCAACAGTAAAATCAGTCTGTATATGCAGTAAAGCATGCTTGTTATACTCACTGTGGACCCTAAGGGGTTAATCCTCTGCACTGTGTAAAAAGGCAGTTTGGTCCTGTCTTCTCTGACCCTCCCCTTCTTTTGCTGTCCCCAATCCATCTGCCAAGGATGGAGTTACAGCAGCAGTGGCAAAGCTGCACATGCTCTGTTTGGTGTGTATTGCTAGAGAGTTTTTTGGGGAGGTTGCATGTTATCAGCAGGGCCAATCAGCACTGTCCAGACAGGGTCAGGGGTTATGCAGCCTCATAGCACAGTCAGAGGAGAATGAAAACTACTCCTACAAGATTAACCAGTGCTCGATTGGACAGAGAAGCCCCAAGACTACTATACATATACTGCTGATGAGAAAAGGTATTTAGCAGTATATATTTACTAAAATAATTGCATTTCCATGTTCTGTGCAACGTGGAAGACTGGATATAGTGAATGCAGGGTCTTGGGTTTAGTAACACAATACGTTGCCCATACATTACAGAATTTTGTCATTAAATTTCCTTTAGATTTACCTTCAGCTATGTAGTGCAAGGGCCTGCCTGTCTGCATACAAAGTGCTAAAGTTTGACTTCATATTACTGTATATGGCTTTGGTAAATCTAAAGGAAAATTGTACCAGAAAATTGTATCATGTATGGCCAGCCTTAGGCTTTAATTTTGAATACACATCTAACAATTGCTTTTGATAATTGCTTCCAGAATAATATATCACTTGGACCTGCTCTGGTTTTACTAGAAACCAGCGTACAAGCCCAGTTTCGTCCTAACTATGTATATGAGTCATGTGTTTGTACTTCTCTGGAACACAGCATGCGCAGGAAGAGAGCAGAAAAAGCTATCTATTGCGTAATAGGAAATGAGAATAGTTACAGTATTTGGTCCTGACATAAAGACCTATGATGTGGACTTATAGCAGAAACTCCAGTTCAGATTTTTGCCTAGGTACAAAGCATACATAAAACATTAAGAAATGGAAAATGCAAATGGTGGTTTGTATTATTTCCAGACAAATGTTTAGTTTTGCTTCCCTTGGCTGTTTGCCTCCTAAATCAGGCTTGCAGATTCCCACATTACAGGCTGCATTGAATCACTAAAAGTTGAAGTTTAATACAAACATTGGAAATTTCAATACAAAAAACAGTGAACTGCTTAAAGACTTTGCCAAGTTTAATCTTCGTTGCTGCCCTGAAGGTTCCATTTGCTGCTTAACAAGATACAATGGGTTGTGTTTGCTCAAAAGTATGTGTTTACAAGACAATAACAATCTGCATTCCAGAACTATTGTGGACATATTCCAATAAAGCAAAAGTGGGTCTATTAAAGTGCGCATGAACTCAAAAAGTGAACATTTGCTACCTTATAGGAAATATCTATTACTGACCATTCTGCCTAAGCAGTACCCTAAAAAGATCTTACTTTATCTTGAATTCCTGATGAAAAATAGAGCATGCTTCCTGTTCCCAGGCACTCCTGTACCATGTCCTCATATCTGCAACGTGAGATCATCTAAGGCACTCCTGGCTCTGACTTCAAGCCTCACAAGATTTAGAGTGAGATTTGATGATGTTGCTCTTGTACTGCTCACTGCTCTTTCTGGAAATAAAGCTGTATCTGAGGACATAAGATGCAAGGATCTCCCTGTTTCTGCCTTATTCATTCTATGGATCTGTGCTTACTAAACCACTCCTGCTGATTCTTACATATTGCCCCACCAGTCATCTGGGTGGCAGCTCCTCTACCAAGCTGACCGCCTTCACACAGTAATGAGGAAAAGATCACCTGCGGGAGCCTACAGGCAACACTGGTGACTAGTTGTTAGTATTTGGCTTATCTTTTTTCGAGTACAACTGCACAGTAAAAGTTCTCTTCAAAGAAAAAACATATTAGAGTATCAATGTTCACTTATTGTCCAAATGAAAAACTTAACTCCAGACCAGTTTTAGTTAGTTTTTAGTTTTGGTTAGATTGGGGAAGAGTTAACATTTCTTTCAGATTTTTGTATCTGTGCACATACAAGGTCATCCAGCTCCCATGGCACAGATGGGAAAGAAAGGGGGGTTCCCAGGGGAGAGGGGGTTGAGATATCAGGTATTGTGATTTGGGGGGTAATAGGTGCATGGTAATGAAATAGGTTGAGGGGGAAATGGGCAATTGGGAAGTTCTTTGGTGGGAGGTAAGGTGGTTCAGAGCTCTGTGCCTGGAGGGGGTAAACAGTGGGTAGACTAGAGCTGGTGACACTGGGCTGCAAGCTGCTTGAACTGAGGTGTATTGACATAAGTGACTGTCAGCACACCACAACCAGGAAGCTTCTTAGTAGTAGAATCCAGCAAAGAAATGTCTTCGGGAACAGAGAACTCCTCCTGCCTCAATTCAACAGCACAGTGTGTAAGCAGGTGTAGTATGTCTTCCATGTTGTATGTGGCACTGATGCTGTTTTGCTGTGCACGGGGAAGTGGAGACTAACAGGCATGTTGTTCCTCTTTGGCCTCTGTAGGTGTCATCAGGGGAGCTGTGGTCCGATTGGATACAGCAGCTCTGAATGACTTTGGAAGCCATATATAGCATGGGCGGTGTTAGTAAATAGCAGTGCCCTGCTGGGGATGGTGCACATTTTACAATTGGCTAAAGTAGTAAAGGGAGCCATGCTGGTAAGGGACAGAGAGTTAGCCCTAGGGAAGTGTTCCTGCTTCATCATCCTCCCATCTTCAGTGCAGTATTTTTTTTACATTTAATTATTTTATTAAACTATTTTTTCCCGTTACAAAAACACAGCAAAGTATCATTTACATCCAAAATACAAATATTCCCTTAAATTTTGCAATCCCACCTCCCCACTACACCCCCCCCCTTACCCAAACCCCTTAACAATTTACCCCGGTCCATTTAGCTCTTCCCTTTTCTTCCAATCCATTTGATTGTGCATTCTACTCCATACTCTTAATACCTCCTGTGTCAATGTACTACTAGTCTCATCCATAGTGCAGTATATTAGGACTTGCATCACTACCCTGTCTGTCAGTCACCCCCTATGCAAATTCTGCCCTGGTGACATAACCTATACCTATGTACTTCAATGTTGCTGGACACTGTCAAGTTATCACCAACATCTCTAAGAGCAAAAACACTTGCTTCTCAACCGTGTTGCCAGTGGCGCTGTGTTTGTGGATATTATATTGTTTGCAACGGTTACCAGTTACAAACAAGTGTGCCAGTTACAAAAGCCATTATACTAGTGCAAGTGATTGCAGATTACTGTCATTCTGTTGACTGTTTACTTAAAACCCTACAGTTCAAGAACAGGAGTCATTCCTCCTCTTTACCCAATTCCTGGACCTGACCATATTCTGGCATAGTCAGCAGGATATGCCTAGCACAACTGGTTGCACAGACTAGGGTCTAATGCCCACCAGGGCATCCTTAGCAGTTGCCCTAGCACTAGTACCAAAGTGCAATGGCTTTAACATCTCACTAATGGGACTGGGAAGAGTTGATAGAGAGTGCGTTGCGCCTCTATCAATCACCCACCAAGCTAATCTCTGAGCTACTTTTTGAACTTAGGTTCTACATATGCAAACAGCAGGAGGGTGAGAGTTTAAATCACTGTGGCCTCACAGAAGCTATGGAAATGGTAGGAAAAATATGGGCTGATATATATGCTCTGGACAAACTATTATGGGGCAAGTTCATTGGCGGGGTGAGCATGGGCCTAGTATATCAGACCCTACAAGAACGGGTGAAAGCACAACCGTCTCTCACCTTTAATGATGTCATAGTCATGGTAGTGGCCCAAGAACAGGAAGACGCAGAAGCTACTGTGGCAGTGACCAAAAAGTGATCCGATGTTCCTTAGAGAGCTGCTGGCACTGTCACCTCTTTCCTTCTTACATGTAGAGGTACATGAGTTGACACAGAATATGGCCTCTCTACAGCAAGAGATGACTTCTTTCAAGCAGGAATTAGCTCAGTGCTCTCGGGGAGAAACCTCTTATGAAGAGACCGCAATGAATACCAAAGGTGTTGGCAGTGTGGGTGCTTTTGCCAGGAACAGCAGCCACACCGAAAACAGGGGTATTCCTTGCAAGCTATTAAACTAAGTGCCCCAGGGCAGCATGACAACCTACCTGCAATTACATGGTCTCTCCAAGTCTGGTGGTTACAGCACTAAAAAATGGACAACCAGTCGATACAGGATATGAAGTTATCACCATGGAATATGACTGTTATGCAAAGCGCTTTGACACCCGGGACCAGCTAGACCCACCATGGCTGAACTTAAAGACTGCCAACAACTTACCCATCATGGTGGAAAGGGTTACCTGGATGACAGTGCATGTCTTTGTCCAGACGCTGGAGCAGGTTGGAATTGTGGAAATCCACAGCCTGGTAGTTTCTGTGATACCCATGGTCTTTGGAATCAACATCCTCAAGGATCTGAACCTTTCCCAGCTCTTAACCAAATTAGAAAGATCCTTTGGCTCCCAGCGGAGTTGCAAGCATTGGGTAGTCTGGCAAAACTTAATCCATGCCTGTGAGCAGCCATAAGGAGAAAGCAAAGTAGCAACCAGCGAGAATGGGAATAGTTTGTATACTGCCAAAGCAAAAGTTAAGGTTAGCTCCACTACAAAGACATCTGGCCGTTGCCTGTAGGGGCCCATAAGAAGTTACAAGGGTCCTCTGTTATGGTTGAGCCCTGCAGGGATGTAACTGGCTGGTGGCCCGAACTCTCTCCAAAGTGCTGGTTCAGTTGAATAATCTGGGAGCCACACCTGTTCTGCCCAGCTGGATCATACTGGCTGATATCTATGCAGTGCCTTCCAACCTGACGTTGAGTCGCTGCTTCCATGTCTCCCATGGATACTGAGTACCAACAACTACTTGACCAGCTGGCTCTTTCCTTCCTGGAATTTCTACTGTCTTAGCGCATGATACATCAGCTGCTGGAAAAGCATATTTTGGTATCTGTAGCAAGTCCTCAGGACTACAAATGTACAGAGGTTCTGGATCACCCCAACCAAACTGGGGCTGCAGCGCCAATGCATGAGTGGTACCAGCACATACCCACTCATTTGTGTCAAGAGGTTGAGGATTTAATTAGTAATATGCAGCAGAGTGGGATTGTGGGTGAGAGCTGTAGCCCCTGGGCCTCATGTATTGCTTTAGTTTGGAAAAAGACAGAAGTTTGTGTTTCCATGCAGACTATCATAAACTTAATGCCTGCACCCATCAGGATGCCTACCCATTGACCAGGGTAGAAGAATCTCTTATGGTTCTCCAGTTGTGAATAACAAGGCTTGTATTGATGGAACAGTTCAAGTATACAAACTACCCAGTGGGCAACTCTCCCAGTTCTGTGCAGCTTGCAGAATAGAGCAGGTAAGATGCACTGACAGCTTCTGTCTCCAAATGTTGCAAGATCTTCGTCCTCCCGTTGCTTTCGGACACAGAATCTCTGTCTCAGCTCCAGGTCTGGTACCTTTTCTTTGAACAAGCCTTCTAGATGTGACACAATCTGTTCCAGTGTGGCCCATTCCTCTTCTGACAGGGCCATCACCTCTAGGGCTTCATCCTCTAAGGCATTAATAGCCAGCTCCATAATCAGCTGGGCCAGGACCTGGTACAGACGCACAGCACTCCCTAGTCTCTCTTCCCACTCAGCCAGGGGAATTTTTGAGCCATTGAACTTAGGTACTAGGGCCAGAGCCAATCCTAGCAGAGCCATGATAGAGCCTATTCCTTCTTCTGCACCTGCTGCAAGAAGGTACATATCTTGCCAAAAGCCACCAAGTATGAGTAGGTGCAGTGTGGTGCAGCGGCAGAAATCCTGCAAAATCCAGTTGTAAATAACAAGGCTTGTATTGCTGAAATGGCTCAAGTACACTGTGACAAACCCAACCAGGACAGAGGCTTTTGGAGGGGACTGCAGGCTAGCCTCTTGCCCACTGACCATGGCCCTGGCATCTGAGGGGGTTCTATTCTTTAATGTGTGCCTGGGGGGGACCTTTGGAGTAGTTTATTTGGGATTCAAGTCCACATCTCCCCAAAACACACACTCTGAGAACTGGAGGACCAACATACAGATTTGGGGTCTTTGTGCCAAAACTAGCATTGACTGCTTCAATCCCCTCTTTCCCAGACTCAGAGACTCTAAGAAGATGTTGATGTAATTAGCAAAATGACCTGATGTGAGAAATCTTGTTGTAATGTGTATATTAAGGTGTTATATGTTTACTATCTTCTCCCATTGTGTGTCTCCTAGGTGTGCATTCTCATTGTTAATTGAGTCACCTATTGTGGGTCTGTTGGCAAATCCTCTTGGAGGCTCCTACATAATGAGATTAGACTGATGTCAGCTTCACCTCATTATCTAATCGGTGTGGGATGTAATATTTGTTTTATTGTTCATGTGGGGGCACTGCCCCTATTTCTGGAGTGCATAAAAACTGTATTTCTGTTCAATAAAATAGTTCCAGTTTGCAACAAGCTAGTGTCGTCTAGTCTTGGGTGCAATGCCTGGCTATAATACCTTGGTCCTGTGTCCCAGTGGCGAAGAAGCGGTTCTCTGATGGAAGGCATAAGCTGGGTGCCAGGCGTTCCCTCACATACACAAACTACCCAGCCGGAGAGTGTCATGCTAGGGAACACTCACAGTTCTGTGCACCTTGTAGTATAGAGCTGGTAAGATGCATCAACAGTGTCTGTCTCCAAAGACAAAATGCGGCCTGGCCTGTCTGAACCCAAAGGGGGAGGCTTCCGATGCAGGGTGGCATGTCCCTAGCCTGTCCCTACCCATCTAAAACCTTTCCCTGCCTCTTGTCACTTTCCCTGACAGATGGATGCTCTTTCCTTCCTCTGTCCACTGGCCAAAAAGCATGCCAGAGCCTGGGGGCAGGCACCTAAAAAGGTTCTGCTGACCCAACATGGTTGCTGGGGTCACCTGGATGCAGCATAGCCAACCGGAGCACTGCCTCCATTGGCTAAGAAAACATAGAGAAACCAGGTTTCTCCTAACCTCCTCTCCAGCTGCAGCACCGGTCCGACAAGATGGCCTTGGGAACACCCCTGGGACTGTACAAACGTAATTGTATGCCTTTTGGGCTGGCCAATGTCTCCAGTACTTTCCAAGAGCTGATGGAACAATGCCTAGGAAACTTTATTTTGAAATCATGTTAATATACCTAGATGTATGCAATAGAAATACTCCTGTGTTGCCACTAGTGTCTCAAAAAAAAATATTATTTAGATCTAATGTGCTCACATTAATACTGTGGCGACTCGTGAAAATTGAAAAAGAAATTGCCTCTGCAGATACTTGTGACAAAATGTAAATAATCCCAATCAAAAGTGCTAACAAAGTGACAGAGCTGCTGCGGACACCTTACAGGTGCTTTTATTGATTTTAACTAGCAAAACAAAAAAGGAAAACCAGTCAGGGTACATACTGACAGGCTAGAAGTACAAAGAAAAAGAAAACAAACGTTCACAGTTTCATATAAACATCACAAATATAGCCCATCAGAAGTACAACTCTAACATCACAGCTGGTGAGTTTCCAATATAGGCACATATGGTACAAAAACAATATACAGAAAGGTAAGGCACAAAACCATAAATCTCATACAAGATCACCAAAGCAACAGGGTATAAAACACATCCCAAGGAGGTTCAATGGACATTAAAGTTCTATCTCACCAAAGACTGCAGAGGTCCAGGATGACCAAATTTTGTCAAGATTTATTTTTTGGACACCCTCTCGCAGAGTAACTCAGCTTACACATAGGTAAGGCACTATTTACCAAATCAATCCAGATATGCAGAGTTGGGGGGGTGACTTTTTTCCACCATAAGACAATAGCCTTTTTTGCATAAAAAGTAAAGGAATCTAAATAAGGTTTTTTGAGAGACATTAAGGTCCTCCTCCTCAAGGTCTCTAAGGAGACAACGAGCTGGGGTATATATACAAGGCAAGGCCAACTTTTCCTCCATAAACAAAGTGACTAGACTAAAATCACCTCACCCCTGGGCAATCCCAGATCATATGAAAAAAGTCTCCAGTAGTAACACGACAACGATAGCAGTCTGGAAAGTCCAATCTACCCATGGCATACATTCTAAGTGGAGTGTAGTAAATTCTATGTATATATTTTAGTTGAATCACCTTATCCCCTGCTGCTATAACCCCAGAGAGCTGGTTGCCCAGCACTTCAGGCCATGTCTCATCCTGTAATGTTGTATCAAAAGAAAACCCCAATGGTTGGGACTTTAAAGGCATCAGTAAATGGGTAAAAATATCAATCTTTATTAAACATCAATTTATTTAAAATGTCATCCATAAAAATATTATATGGACGGTTACTTTGAAAGTAAGTACAATATCAGCATCCAAAGGTGTATCATGAACAACATCTGACGTCGGATGTTGTTCATGAACTCTGTAATGTTGATATGTCCTTGTATGGTTATGTTGTACTTACTTTAAAAGTAACCGTCCATATAATATTTTTATGGTTGACATTTTAAACAAATTGATGTTTAAAAAAGATTGATATTTTTTACCCATTTACTGATGCCTTTAAAGTCCCAATCATTGGGGTTTTCTTTTGATACAACTATATTTTAGGGATGTTGGCATCTATTAGAATTACCTCATGATCATCTTTTTCATTCATCCTGTAATGTTGGTATATCAGACTGACATTGAGTTTTGATCCTGTCTACACAGGAAGTATGCGTGGATATTAACCTGGAACAGTACTTAGAGACCAACTTGGCATGATCATGCTCAAATAACAATAATTCCAGTCCCGAGGGCTCAAGATGAATATCACGCGGGCCAAACTGAGCCGCCACTGCATGTCGTAGCTGTACATAGTAAACGCCCAGTTCAGCCCTAACTACAGGAAAATATTTAAATGTCCCAGCAACAAATAACTGATGGGCATACATGAGCCCTACGTGGGCCCAACACTGCACATCAGGAAGCTTAGCAAACTCTGACAGACTCTTGTTGAACCATAAAGTGGCATTCAGGGACTGAGAGAGAGGAGATCCATTTACAAATATGACAACTTTTATAAGAGAGCTTCAGTACAGTTGCCCCATAGAAGGATACGGGCCCTTCCTATAATGCAGATTGATCAATGCTTCGTACGATTGCATAAGGGCAGCCTGAAATGTGACCCAGGCTTTATTTGAATCAGGGAGAAACCACCAATGAATGTGAGTCAGCTGAGCAGCCAAACAACAGCACTGTAAATTGAACAATGCCAAACCACCTCTTTGTACTGGAAATTGTAAGGTTTTTAGATAAATCATAGGGGGGGGGGGTGCGAACCTCACAGAAAAGATGTCAAAAGGGCATTAATGTCCACAAACTCTTCTTTGGTAGATAAATAGGTGCATTCCAGAACACATAAAGAAACCGAGGTACAAAAATTATTTTAAATAAGTTTATTCTGCCCAATAGAGTTAAAGGCAATGTAGTCCAGGTATGCTAGCAATCTTTCAACCTAAGAACTAAGGGATAAACATTATTATTTTCAAGGTATCTGTTTAATGGTAATTGGATCTCAATCCCAAGATAACAAAATTTAGAAACTATTTGTAAAGGAGTAGTTGCAGGAAGAACTATACTAGCCTTGGAAGCCAAGGAAAAATACTGGACTTTCTCCAATTCTCTTTAAAACCAGAAAATTATATAATTATACAGGATTTATATAGCGCCAACTGTTTGCTCAGCACTGTACAATATAACGGGAGACAATACAGTTCAATACAAGGGATAGGAGGACCCTGCTCCTTGGAGCTTACAATCTAGGAAAGGAGCCAAATCGAGAAATGGCCGTCAGCGCATTGGTAAAAGAGTCTGCAGAGTCTGCCATGTATAGGAGCATGTCATCTGCATATAAAAATGTTTTTTATTCATAAGTTATGGCAGGGTCTTGCCTAATAAGAGCTGCCAACGACTCAATAGCGATGGCAAACAGCAGAGGCGAAAACGGGAAACCCTGCCGTGTGCCAAGAAACAAAGGAAAGGCATCAGTTATATGGCTATTAACTCAAATTGATTGTGCATATAATAGTTTGACCCAGGACATACATTTTATACCAAATCCAAGCCGCTCAATGGAATCGAAAGCCTTATGTGTGTCAAGTGACACAACTTTAGTGTCAGGCTGAGTAGGAGAAACCTGAAGGTGAGTGACAAACAGCACAGGTTAATTGCAGTAGAGCGTTCCGGTATAAAGCCCATCTGATCCGAATGAATCAGCTCAGTAATAGCCTCATTTAATCTACCAGCCAGGACCTTTGCTAAAATTTTTGAATCAACATTAATCAGCGATATTGGGCGGTAGGACTCACAATGCCTGTGATCCTTGTTCGGCTTTGGTATCAGAACAATTAATGCTTCATATGAAATAGGCAACATCCCCTCCTCAAAGACTGCTGAGTACATAGATACCAGTTTAGGGTTCAAGTAATCCGCATAGGTTTTATACCATTCAATAGGATAACCATCCAGCCTTAGGGTTTTATTATGAGTAAAGTAGGCAATAGCAGCATCTATTTTTTCTAGCATAATAGGTCAAGCTAATTCAGCAGCATCAGCCTTAGAAAGAAATGGGAGTTGTATAGAAGCCAAATAAAACTGCAGATCCTCTTGGTCATATGCAACTCTGGGGATGTTTTCAGGGTATGTGTAATATCATCATATATAAATGGTATAGACGTAGGGGGAGAATCTATTCTGGCCAAGTAAGGAAGAATCCTACTATTTTTAATCACCAAATTCAAACAAACGCTGTTTCTGATATTTTTTTTCTGAGTTTTTTCTATTGGACCTGAGCTTTTTTCATCACCCCAGCGATGGTTCCTCACAGGATGGCTTTAAAGGCATCCCATGCTATACCTACAGACGTCCCCATGCTATTCTCATTCCAATAATTACAAATATTGGTGGCAGTCGCAAAGTGGAAACATTTCTCCTTTAACCACAACTGGCTCAGATGCCACAAGGTATACCCTTGAGAGATCAACAAACTGAACTTAATAAGTAGGGGAAAGTGATCTGAGATCGCCCTAGGTAAGTTGTGGATCTCCATCACTCTGGGCAGAAGATCAGAAGACACCAGACAGACATCTAGGTGGGACAGGGAGTCATAAGTGGCAGAATAACAAGAGTACTCTTGGGTATAAGGATTTATCCAGGGGCAGCAATCAGTCAGATTATATTTCAATATACAATTAGCTAGCGGAGAGGAACAATGAGTTTCAGTACGAAACCTGTCCAGCACGGGGAGATGAGGGGGAGGAGCCTTGTCATGGCGGCGTAGGAGAGCACGGAGCGGGTGCTCTCCGAATCACCTACACCACCCCAGATGCCAGCATAAGAGAGACCCGGGGACTTACCCACGAGTGACGGCTCTGGAGCGGGTCCGGCGGCCCGGGAGTGGAGAGAGGAGGGTGTGCTGGACAGCGGGGCTTGCTGCAGGAGGTCCGGACTGGTGTGCAGGGCTGCTGGGAGAGCAGGGAGTCACAAAGACACGTGGAGAGCCGCGGGGCATTGCTGGGAAGGGGAGAAAGCCGGCCGGTATCTGAAGTGAGAGTGCAGACGCCGGCTCGCTCTCCCCCCCCCCTCGCTCCCCACTTGCAAAACCTTCAGGAGAGGACCCTCGTGTGGTGGATGACCCGCTCCCCGTGTGTGTTGAGCTTGTACACAGGGGAGTAGGGGTCTGAGGAAGAAGATCCAGAGGAGTCCCCCTGAAGAGAGCTGTGGGAAGCTGAAGATAGCAGCTGGTGGCTCGTGGCTGCCTCACCAGAAGAAAAGCGACTAGAGGGTGAGTGTGAGCAGCACGACCTAGCAAGTTGTAATTATATAGTGACTGTATGTTCAAAGAGGGGTGGACTCCCTGGGGAAGATTAAGTATAAAAGTAACTAACAGCCCTACAAGAAAAAGGAGAGCACAGTGGGAAAGTGGAAAATAAGCACGTGTTGAATCTTAGATACCTGGTCTGTAACTGTTAAACCAAGGTGGTTCCTGTATTTAATTGAATAAAACCCACAGAAGAGATGAAGAATAAAAATGTTAAAAGTAGTGGGCTAAAGGGGTCCCAAGTAGGCACGATAAAAAAATATACGTCTCAAGGTAATGTGACCCCAGAAAGATCTCAAGATATCGGTGATAAAAGTGAGCTGGAAATGAGCTTGGAAGCTAGCCCGAGACTTTCCCTGGGAATAAAGCATAATAGCCAACAAATATTAGAGAATGTGGAGAGGAAAAATCTGGAAAGTGAACTACAGGTACCAAATAAGAAAGAGATGGCAGATATGTTCAAAAGTCTAGAAAAAACAATAAAACAAGAACTGACAATCATATGAGTGATTTAGGGCAGCTACTATTGCGGATGGAGGAGACAGAGGAAAGAATTAAAAATCACGCCCAATCTATCTCTGGTTTAGAAAAAAGGACAAAAGATATTAAGAAAGAGCAAAAAAGACTGTTGTATAGGATGGAAGTACAGGAAAACAGGGAAAGAAGGAAGAACTTTAGGGTAAAAGGTATCCCGGAGTCCGTGAAGGAAGAGGAAGTGAGAGACTTTATCTGTAAAATCTTAAACTCCATAAGAGAGAGACCAGAAACAGAACAGGTGAATCTGGAAGAGGTTTTTAGAATTGGAAGGATCCAACATGGAAATGGAAGTGGAGAAAATAAACCCAGAGACATAATTGTCCAATTCCAAAAGATGTTTGATAAAGAAGAGATATGGAGAAAGATTAAGGGAAGATCAAATATTAAATATGGAGAAATAAATGTACAGATATTTGCAGATTTGACAACAGAGACACTTAGGAGAAGAAGATCTTTGAAACCCCTGTTAGAGCAAATGAAAAAACAAAATGTGCACTATAGATGGGGTATTCCTGAGTGTCTAATCGGATGGAAGAATGGAGCCACAGCCTACTTGAGATTTCCTGAGGATTTAAGAGACTTTTGTAATAGACTTGATTTGCAAACTATAGAAATTTCGGGTTGGGAGGAGGAGGTAGAAGATAGTGGGGCCAGAGTAAGCGAAGACTGGCAGTTAATTGGGAGGGGAAGATAGAGGAGGAAATATATATATATATATATATATATATATATATATATATATATATTTTTTTTTTTTTTTTTCTCTCTTCCCTCTCCCTTTTTCTTTTTCTTTCTTCCTAATTCCTGTTCACCCGAAGGAAGTACATTTTAGTGGAATCACCTTGAGTTTATGAAATAGATAAAGGGCATCTGGGGGGGTGGGAGGTGGGAGAGGCCGTCCATGGGAGGAGCTCAACCCCAAGGTACAAAATCTATGAAGGGTCTAGATCCTCAACAGATTTATAGGCAAACTACAAGCCTAAAATGGGTGGGGAGGAGGGAGGAGGAGGGGGGAAGGCAAGTAATAGGCTTAAAGTGGAAGGGAGGGTGGGAATTGGAAGGGGAGGGGGGAGAGGGGTTTTTTAAAACTGACATCTGCCATAAAAGAAGAGAAATGGAAGAGGAAAAGAGATGGTATAATAGAAAGATGACAAATAAACAAAGGATGGAGGAAATACAGTTTATAACTTACAATGTAAATGGGCTGAATTGCCCAAGTAAACGATTTAGGTTATTTAGAGAACTACAGTATAGAGCGGCCTCAGTAGTATTCTTGCAAGAAACGCATCTTGAGCTAAAAAAAAATCTTAAGTTGAAATCTAGATACCACCCGGTTTGGTACTATGCAGATTCTCCAATCAAGAGAGCGAAGGGGGTGGCTATAGGATTTGCAAAAAATGTTAAGTTTGAATTAGAAGATAGGAATACTGATCCGGATGGGAGGTTTCTATTTTTGAAAGGCAAATTGCAAGATATTGAGTGTACGCTAGCAAATATATACTGTCCTAACAGGAAACCAGAGATGTTTTTGAAAGGGGTTCTGAAGAAATTGATGGATTTCTCTAAGGGATATTTAATAGTGGCCGGAGACTTCAACCTATGTATGGATGCACAAATAGACACAACTTCTACAGTGCCGAGAGAGGGAAATAAGTCAATGAGAATTTTGAAGGAGGTGATGAGAGAGAGCCAATTGGTGGATAGCTGGAGAATAGTAAATAACAGAAATAGAGACTACACCTTTTATTCTAATACTCATAAAACATACTCCAGATTAGATTATATATTGATAGATCATCGTCTCATCGAAGATATGTCTAATGTTAAGATAGAAGTAATGACCCTCTCGGATCATGCCCCCGTTGCATTAAAATTAAGATGGGGAGGGAGGTTGGCGGGAGGACTGACATGGAGGCTGAACGAGGCACTTCTCATGGATAAAGATACTGAACGGAAAATCAGGGAGGAGATAGGAAGATTTTTTGAGGAGAATGAAACGGGAGATGTGTCAAGGGCTACAGTGTGGGAGGCGCATAAAGTATACATCAGAGGAATCCTAATTGCGATTGGAGCTAAGAAAAAAAGGGAAAGGAGAGAAATGATTAGTGAGCTTTTAAAGGAAATAGCTGAGTTGGAACTCCTACATAAAAGTAATATAACGAAAGAAATAGAAGAAAAAATGAAAAAAAAGAGGGAAGAATTAGAGAAAGTGTTGGAGGAAGAAAAAACGAGAATTTTTCATAAGATCACGGGAGAAAGATATAGATGGGGAGATAGACCGGGTAAATATTTGATGAGAACTCTGAGGAAGAAAAAAAATAGAAATTATATAGATAAAATAAGAAACTTTAGAGGAGAATTAGTCCACTCAACTAAAGAAATTGCAAAAGTTTTCAAGGATTACTATAGTAAACTATACAATATTGCCCCCAACGACCCTACAGATAAGAACAAAAAGATAAATGAGAAAAGAAGAGAATATCTAAGAAAAGCGGGATTACCAAAAGTAAGCGAAGATTTGTTAAACTCCTTAGAATCTGAAATCTCCCAGGAAGAACTAAAAATAGCATTAAAAAGCTTTAAATCGGGGAAAAGTCCGGGCCCAGATGGGTATACCGTGAGATACTATAAAAAATATAGTGACTTACTATTACCTAAACTAAAGAAATATATGGATGCGTTGGGAGGAGAGATGGAGATAAGACAGGAATCCCTACAGGCCCAGGTGGTTTTGATACATAAGGAAGGTAAAGATATCTCCCAGTGCTCAAGTTATAGACCGATATCATTGCTGAAAACAGATACGAAGTTGTATGCAAAGGTCTTAGCGAATAGGTTGAAGGATCTGATGCCAGATTGGATACATGGGGATCAGGTGGGTTTTGTTAGAGGAAGGGAGGGTCAAGATAATGGGTTAAGATCCCTGATGCTTATTCAAAAAAGTCGAACGGGAAAAAACCCAGTACTGTTGCTCTCAATAGATGCGGAGAAGGCGTTTGACAGGGTTAATTGGAGTTTTATGATGGATATGCTAGAGGCCTTGGGACTGGGTAACAAGATGAGGAGATGGATTGGAAGACTGTATGAAGGGCCATCCGCGATGATAATGGTAAATGGAGAGAGATCAGAGTCTTTTCTAATGACAAATGGAACTAGACAGGGATGCCCATTGTCCCCATTGTTGTTTGTCTTATCACTGGAACCCTTGTTATTAACAATCAGGAAAAATATAGATATAAAGGGAATTAATGTAGGAAAGATAGAGCATAAGGTTGCTGCATTTGCGGATGACCTACTGTTCTATATCAGCAACCCCAGGATAACGCTTCCTAACTTAATGAAAACATTGAAGGAATATGGGGAATTGGCTAACCTAAAAATTATTCCGAGTAAAACAGAGATATTAAATAGAGATGAGCGAATCGAAGTAGCCGAAGTGGAATTCGAGTCGAATATCGGAAAAATTTCGCGCCGAATCCGAAAAATAGCCTACTTCGGACGCGCGAATCGAAATTTTTCCGAAAATGGCGGCGGACATGTGCGGCGACGGAGCGGGGATGTCTGGGAAGGCGCGCAGACAAGGCGCGCTGACCCATAATGCATTCCTCAATGACATGTGATCGCATCAGCCAATCAGCAGCCAGCCAGCCAGCACTGTGTAATGGTCGAGCTATAAATAGCGGCCATTTTGGAATTCTTCATTTGCCTGCAGTCATTGAACAGAGGCAGACCGCTCTGTATTAGGGACAGAGTTAGGGCCACAGAAACAATACTTGGGGACAGAGAAACGTTACTTAGGGACAGAGAACCATTACTCAGGGACACAGAATTGTTAATGAGGGCCACAGAATCGTTACTTAGGGACAAAGAAACGCTAGTTAGGGCCACAGAATTCTTACTCAGGGACAGACAGAATTGTTACTGAGTGCCAGAGAATTGTTACTTAGGGCCACAGAAACGTTATTAGGGCCACAGAATTGTTACTCAGGGACAGACAGAATTGTTACTGAGTGCCAGAGAATTGTTACTTAGGGCCACAGAAACTTTAGTTAGGGCCACAGAATTGTTACTCAGGGACAGACACAGAATTGTTACTGAGGGCCACAGAACTGTTACTTAGGGCCACAGAAACGTTATTAGGGCCACAGAATTGTTACTCAGGGACAGACAGAATTGTTACTGAGTGCCAGAGAATTGTTACTTAGGGCCACAGAAACTTTAGTTAGGGCCACAGAATTGTTACTCAGGGACAGACACAGAATTGTTACTGAGGGCCACAGAACTGTTACTTAGGGCCACAGAAACTTTAGTTAGGGCCACAGAATTGTTACTCAGGGACAGACAGAATTGTTACTGAGTGCCAGAGAATTGTTACTTAGGGCCACAGAAACTTTAGTTAGGGCCACAGAATTGTTACTCAGGGACAGACACAGAACTGTTACTGAGGGCCACAGAACTGTTACTTAGGGCCACAGAAACTTTAGTTAGGGCCACAGAATTGTTACTCAGGGACAGACACAGAATTGTTACTGAGGGCCACAGAACTGTTACTTAGGGCCACAGAATTGTTACTCGCACAGACACAGAATTGTTACTCAGGGACACAGAATTGTTACTGAGGGCCACAGAACCGTTACTTAGGGCCACATAAACGTTAATCAGGGACACAGAATTGTTACTTAGGGCCACAGAACCGTTACTTAGGGCCACAGAATTGTTACTCACGGACAGACACAGAATTGTTTCTTGAGGGACACAGAATTTTTACTGAGGGCCACAGAACCGTTACTTAGGGCCACATAAACGTTAATCAGGGACACAGAATTGTTACTGAGGGCCACAGAACCGTTACTTAGGGCCACGTAAACGTTAATCAGGGACAGACACAGAATTGTTACTGAGGTACACAGAATTGTTACTGAGGGCCACAGAACCGTTACTTAGGGCCACATAAACGTTAATCAGGGACACAGAATTGTTACTGAGGGCCACAGAACCTTTACTTAGGGCCACATAAACGTTAATCAGGGACACAGAATTGTTACTTAGTGCCACAGAACCGTTACTTAGGGCCACAGAATTGTTACTCACGGACAGACACAGAATTGTTTCTTGAGGGACACAGAATTTTTACTGAGGGCCACAGAACCGTTACTTAGGGCCACAGAAACGTTAATCAGGGACACGGAATTGTTACTGAGGGCCACAGAACCGTTACTTAGGGCCACGTAAACGTTAATCAGGGACAGACACAGAATTGTTACTGAGGGACACAGAATTGTTACTGAGGGCCACAGAACCGTTACTTAGGGCCACATAAACGTTAATCAGGGACACAGAATTGTTACTGAGGGCCACAGAACCGTTACTTAGGGCCACATAAACGTTAATCAGGGACACAGAATTGTTACTGAGGGCCACAGAACCGTTACTTAGGGCCACAGAATTGTTACTCACGGACAGACACAGAATTGTTTCTTGAGGGACACAGAATTTTTACTGAGGGCCACAGAACCGTTACTTAGGGCCACAGAATTGTTACTCGCACAGACACAGAATTGTTACACAGGGACACAGAATTGTTACTGAGGGCCACAGAACCGTTACTTAGGGCCACATAATTGTTACTCAGGGACACAGAATTGTTACTGAGGGCCACAGAACCGTTACTTAGGGCCACATAAACGTTAATCAGGGACACAGAATTGTTACTTAGGGCCACAGAACCGTTACTTAGGGCCACAGAATTGTTACTCACGGACAGACACAGAATTGTTTCTTGAGGGACACAGAATTTTTACTGAGGGCCACAGAACCGTTACTTAGGGCCACATAAACGTTAATCAGGGACACAGAATTGTTACTGAGGGCCACAGAACCGTTACTTAGGGCCACGTAAACGTTAATCAGGGACAGACACAGAATTGTTACTGAGGTACACAGAATTGTTACTGAGGGCCACAGAACCGTTACTTAGGGCCACATAAACGTTAATCAGGGACACAGAATTGTTACTGAGGGCCACAGAACCGTTACTTAGGGCCACATAAACGTTAATCAGGGACACAGAATTGTTACTTAGGGCCACAGAACCGTTACTTAGGGCCACAGAATTGTTACTCACGGACAGACACAGAATTGTTTCTTGAGGGACACAGAATTTTTACTGAGGGCCACAGAACCGTTACTTAGGGCCACAGAAACGTTAATCAGGGACACAGAATTGTTACTGAGGGCCACAGAACCGTTACTTAGGGCCACGTAAACGTTAATCAGGGACAGACACAGAATTGTTACTGAGGGACACAGAATTGTTACTGAGGGCCACAGAACCGTTACTTAGGGCCACATAAACGTTAATCAGGGACACAGAATTGTTACTGAGGGCCACAGAACCGTTACTTAGGGCCACATAAACGTTAATCAGGGACACAGAATTGTTACTGAGGGCCACAGAACCGTTACTTAGGGCCACAGAATTGTTACTCACGGACAGACACAGAATTGTTTCTTGAGGGACACAGAATTTTTACTGAGGGCCACAGAACCGTTACTTAGGGCCACAGAAACGTTAATCAGGGACACAGAATTGTTACTGAGGGCCACAGAACCGTTACTGAGGGCCACAGAACCGTTACTTAGGGCCACATAAACGTTAATCAGGGGGACACAGAATTGTTACTGAGGGCCACAGAAACGTTACTTAGGGCCACATAATTGTTACTCAGGGACAGACACAGAATTGTTACTGAGGGACACAGAATTGTTACTGAGGGACACAGAACCGTTACTTAGGGCCACAGAATTGTTACTCAGGGACAGACACAGAATTGTTACTCAGGGACACAGAATTGTTACTCAGGGACACAGAATCGTTGAATTAAAGAGTATGTCAGACAACATGCAGAGGAGTGGCAGAGGAGGCAATGTTTTAGGAGCGAGCAGACGTGGCAGCAGAGGAAGGGGTCGAGGCAGCACTATTCGCAGCCAGAGGCCAGTGCTCCCGGTGTCATCCAGCGGTCGTGTCTCCACCGACAACCCTGCCGTCATTGATTGGTTGGCTCGGTCGTCTTCCTCTTCCCAGGTCACCTCTGACACCTACAGCCAACGGTCGGTGGGTACGTCAGACACAACCGTTAGTTGGCATGGCCCGGGACCAAGCCCACTGAAATCACGTGTCCTCTACCTGCCCCTGTCCTTTGGTGTTCCCTCACCAAGCAAAGTATCGCATGCTGTGGGCTCAGCCCCACTGTACAGTGAGGAAGAGCTAACAGAGGGCGGTCAGGAACGGGGGGAGACATCCGCCTTTTCAGCAGCCAGGCGAAGAAGTAGTGGCGAGGAGAGTGGCCCGGTAGCCGGTCTAGAGACAGGTCTGTCTCCTGACCCAGACGCAGCCGAGGGGGCTAGTAGTGAGGCGGAGACCCTACTTGATGATGAGGAGGTTGATCGCACTTGGCAGCCTCGTCGTCATCAGGCAATTTCTTCCGCATCATCAGGAAAAGAGGGTGGCAGCTTGGCAGTGAGCGAAACAGTCGGTGGGTTGCCCAGGAGACAGCAGCAGGGTCGCAGCAGTGTCAGTGGAAGCAGTGTCAGTGGAGCCAAACGGCCACGGAGTAGAGCACCAGCTCCACTGCAGCCTACCACCACGGCCAGTAGTGGTGCCGGTGTGCACGGAGGAAGCAGCAGTCAGCCAGTGAGGAGTATCGGGGGCAAAGTTTCCTACTCAGCGGTGTGGCAATTTTTCGTCAAGCCGCCCGAGGAAGTAAACGTAGCCGTATGTCGACTATGTGGCCAGAAAGTCAAGCGTGGCCAGGGGGCCCATGTTGGGACTACAGCGTTGCGGCAGCATATGCAGCGTCGCCATTTGGTGGCCTGGGAAAACCGTGATAAAGATACGGCGGTTCTGCCCGCCCCAGCCCCCGCTCCATCACCCGCTCCGTTACTTGCTCCGTCACCCGACGTCAATCGCCCTCCATCAGCCAGTCAAGGCTCCAACACCTCTGCTGAGGGGAGTTGTCGCTCGTTGGCATCTTCCGCTCGTTCAGATGCTCCTTCTCCTGCTACTCCTCTTCACGGATTCCGTCAGCAGTCTTTCTTGGAATCCGTTTCCAAGAGACAACAGTTTGCGAGCACGCACCCGACGGTGCAAAAGCTGAACGTCCTCCTGTCCAAGTTGCTGGTGCTGCAGTCCCTCCCTTTCCAAGTGGTGGACTCAGCACCTTTCAGAGAAATGATGGCTTGTGCCGCGCCGCGGTGGAGAGTGCCAAGCCGTCATTTCTTCGCCAAAAAGGCAGTGCCAGCCCTGCATTCACATGTAGAAGACATGGTGGGCCAGTCTTTGAGCATGTCGGTCTCTGCCAAAGTGCACGGCAGCGCCGACGTGTGGAGCTGTAACTACGGTCAGGGACAGTACATGTCATTTACGGCCCACTGGGTGAACGTGGTGCCGTCACAGCCGCACCAGCAACTTGGACAGGTCACGCCGCTTTTGCCTCCACGTTTGCACGTCCTTGGTCCGGCAAAGATGTCCGCCTCTACCACCTCTTCTTCCGCCGTGTCCTCAGCCGCCACCCCCGTGCCAAGTCCCATTACCCGACCGGCATATCACATGTGCAGGGCGCAACGGTGTCACGCTGTTCTGCACCTGGTATGCCTTGGCGAACGTAGTCACACAGGGGAGGAACTTCTGAGTGTAATGAACAGAGAAATCGACAGATGGCTGTCTCCGCGCAAACTGAAAATCGGAACCATGTTGACCGACAACGGAAAGAACATGGTGTCTGCTCTGCGTCAAGGAAGGTTGTGCCATGCGCCATGCATGGCTCACGTGTTCAATCTGGTTGTCAAGCGGTTCCTAAAATCCACCATCCCACTGCAAGACATCCTTAAAATGTCACGTAAACTTTGCATGCATTTCAGCCATTCCTACACCGCAAAGCACACCCTCCTTGAGCTGCAGCGGCAGAACGGAATTCCACATCATCGCCTGATCTGCGACGTTGCAACAAGGTGGAATTCAACCCTACACATGTTAGACCGCCTTTACGAGCAGCGAAAGGCCATCACCGATTTCCTGATGTTACAAGCGGATAAAGGTACTCCCCTGTGTAACTTCGATGTCAGCCATTGGCAGCTCATGCGTGACACCTGCCGCTTGCTCAGGCCCTTTGAGGAGGCCACGCTATTCGTGAGTCGGCAGGACTATGGGATGAACGACGTCATTCCTCTGTTGCACGTCCTTGAACAAATGCTGTTAGCAATGGCTGGTCAGGGTGCGGTAGACGTGGCGCACAGATCTCAACGCCACATGACCCCTGTGGGGGCAGGACAGGAAGAAGAGGAGGAGGTAGAGGAGGACATTTGTGCTCAGGAATTATTGAGTGAAATTGGTGGTTTTTCCACTCAGCGGACAGGCGTGGAGGAGCAGGAGCATCTGGTAGAGGAGGAGGAGGAGGGGACAGAGGACCCAGACGCACCGTGGCAGTATGCTGTGGAGATGGAGGCAGGGAGTCCCTCGCATTCCTTGGCACAAATGGCCCATAGCATGCTCGGTTGCTTGCGTAGCGACAGCCGAATAATAACCATCAGACAGAGGGATGACTTTTGGCTGTCCACCTTGTTGGACCCTCGCTACCGTTCAAAAATGGTGGCCTTTTTCACACCTGCTGAGAGGGAGGCCAAAATAACGTACTATAAAAACCACCTATGTAGTCAGTTGGTCTCTGCCTTTGTGCGCCAACGTCCATCCTCAGACACTGTGGGCCCTTTGCGCTCGCGTTCCGCTGCCATGGCAGCAGGGGAGGGGTGGGGTGGTAGGAGCAGTGGCAGCTCCACCAGCAGCGGCTGCCTCAGTCTGCAGTCGATGATGAGTAGCTTTCTTCACCAGCGCAGTGAGGAAACTACTAACCAGCCGCAGCAGCAGCAGCAGCAGCATCAGGTGGACCTGGAGCAGGACCTCAAACAACAGGCTTGGGCCTACTTGGACAGCACCCTGCCAACCGAGGTAGACAATCCCCTTGACTACTGGGCAACGAAACTTGACCTTTGGCCCCAACTAGCTGAATTTGCCCTTGAAAGGCTGTCATGCCCGGCCAGTAGCGTGGCATCGGAGCGCGTGTTTAGTGCGGCAGGAGGTATTGTAACTCCGCGGAGGACACGACTGTCCACCCAAAGTGTGGAGAGACTCACGTTTGTGAAAATGAATCAGGCGTGGATTAGTCTGGATTTCAAACCACCAGTTCCTGACACAACTGACTAAATCCGCCATGAATCATGCCTCAAACATGTGCCACTTTCAGGTCTCCTCACACACTGCTGGTGTGTTCCATTTTTTGTCATAGGGTGCTGGCAGATTACGGGCCTCCCATAGCTGCTGCCAGGCCCCTAATCTGCCATGGGCCCCTATATACCGCCTCCTCATGCTGCTGCCAAGTCCAGAGTCTCTCATGGGTCCCTGTACGGCCTCCCATTGCTGCTGTCTCCATCGCCACACTCTGCCATGTGCCACTTTCAGGTCTCCTCACACACTGCTGGTGTGTTGAATTTTTTGACATAGGGTGCTGGCAGATTACGGGCCTCCTATAGCTGCTGCCAGGCCCCTAATCTGCCATGGGCCCCTATATACCGCCTCCTCATGCTGCTGCCAAGTCCAGAGTCTCTCATGGGTCCCTATACGGCCTCCCATTGCTGCTGTCTCCATCGCCACACTCTGCCATGTGCCACTTTCAGGTCTCCTCACACACTGCTGGTGTGTTGAATTTTTTGACATAGGGTGCTGGCAGATTACGGGCCTCCTATAGCTGCTGCCAGGCCCCTAATCTGCCATGGGCCCCTATATACCGCCTCCTCATGCTGCTGCCAGGTCCAGAGTCTCTCATGGGTCCCTGTACGGCCTCCCATTGCTGCTGTCTCCATCGCCACACTCTGCCATGTGCCACTTTCAGGTCTCCTCACACACTGCTGGTGTGTTGAATTTTTTGACATAGGGTGCTGGCAGATTACGGGCCTCCTATAGCTGCTGCCAGGCCCCTAATCTGCCATGGGCCCCTATATACTGCCTCCTAATGCTGCTGCCAAGTCCAGAGTCTCTCATGGGTCCCTATACGGCCTCCCATTGCTGCTGTCTCCATCGCCACACTCTGCCATGTCCCACTTTCAGGTCTCCTCACACACTGCTGGTGTGTTCAATTTTTTGACATAGGGTGCTGGCAGATTACGGGCCTCCTATAGCTGCTGCCAGGCCCCTAATCTGCCATGGGCCCCTATATACCGCCTCCTCATGCTGCTGCCAAGTCCAGAGTCTCTCATGGGTCCCTATACGGCCTCCCATTGCTGCTGTCTCCATCGCCACAGCTTGCCATGTGCCACATTCAGGTCTCTTCACACTGCTTGTGTTTTCAATTTTTTGACATAGGGTGCTGGCAGATTACGGGCCTCCCATAGCTGCTGCCAGGCCCCTAATCTGCCATGGGCCCCTATATACCGCCTCCTCATGCTGCTGCCAAGTCCAGAGTCTCTCATGGGTCCCTATACGGCCTCCCATTGCTGCTGTCTCCATCGCCACACTCTGCCATGTGCCACTTTCAGGTCTCCTCACACACTGCTGGTGTGTTGAATTTTTTGACATAGGGTGCTGGCAGATTACGGGCCTCCTATAGCTGCTGCCAGGCCCCTAATCTGCCATGGGCCCCTATATACCGCCTCCTCATGCTGCTGCCAAGTCCAGAGTCTCTCATGGGTCCCTATACGGCCTCCCATTGCTGCTGTCTCCATCGCCACACTCTGCCATGTGCCACTTTCAGGTCTCCTCACACACTGCTGGTGTGTTGAATTTTTTGACATAGGGTGCTGGCAGATTACGGGCCTCCTATAGCTGCTGCCAGGCCCCTAATCTGCCATGGGCCCCTATATACCGCCTCCTCATGCTGCTGCCAAGTCCAGAGTCTCTCATGGGTCCCTATACGGCCTCCCATTGCTGCTGTCTCCATCGCCACACTCTGCTATGTGCCACTTTCAGGTCTCCTCACACACTGCTGGTGTGTTGAATTTTTTGACATAGGGTGCTGGCAGATTACGGGCCTCCTATAGCTGCTGCCAGGCCCCTAATCTGCCATGGGCCCCTATATACCGCCTCCTCATGCTGCTGCCAAGTCCAGAGTCTCTCATGGGTCCCTATACGGCCTCCCATTGCTGCTGTCTCCATCGCCACACTCTGCCATGTGCCACATTCAGGTCTCTTCACACTGCTTGTGTTTTCAATTTTTTGACATAGGGTGCTGGCAGATTACGGACCTCCCATAGCTGCTGCCAGGCCCCTAATCTGCCATGGGCCCCTATATACCGCCTCCTCATGCTGCTGCCAAGTCCAGAGTCTCTCATGGGTCCCTATACGGCCTCCCATTGCTGCTGTCTCCATTGCCACACTCTGCCATGTGCCACTTTCAGGTCTCCTCACACACTGCTGGTGTGTTGAATTTTTTGACATAGGGTGCTGGCAGATTACGGGCCTCCTATAGCTGCTGCCAGGCCCCTAATCTGCCATGGGCCCCTATATACCGCCTCCTCATGCTGCTGCCAGGTCCAGAGTCTCTCATGGGTCCCTGTACGGCCTCCCATTGCTGCTGTCTCCATCGCCACACTCTGCCATGTGCCACTTTCAGGTCTCCTCACACTGCTGGTGTGTAGAATTTTTTGACATAGGGTGCTGGCAGATTACGGGCCTCCTATAGCTGCTGCCAGGCCCCTAATCTGCCATGGGCCCCTATATACCGCCTCCTCATGCTGCTGCCAGGTCCAGAGTCTCTCATGCCATGTGCCACTTTCAGGTCTCCTCACACTGCTGGTGTGTTCAATTTTTTGACATAGGGTGCTGGCAGATTACGGGCCTCCCATAGCTGCTGCCAGGCCCCTAATCTGCCATGGGCCCCTATACCGCCTCCTCATGCTGCTGCCAGGTCCAGAGTCTCTCATGCCATGTGCCACTTTCAGGTCTCCTCACACTGCTGGTGTGTTCAATTTTTTGTCATAGGGTGCTGGCAGATTACGGGCCTCCCATAGCTGCTGCCAGGCCCCTAATCTGCCATGGGCCCCTATACCGCCTCCTCATGCTGCTGCCAGGTCCAGAGTCTCTCATGCCATGTGCCACTTTCAGGTCTCCTCACACTGCTGGTGTGTTCAATTTTTTGTCATAGGGTGCTGGCAGATTACGGGCCTCCCATAGCTGCTGCCAGGCCCCTAATCTGCCATTGGCCCCTATACCGCCTCCTCATGCTGCTGCCAGGTCCACAGTCTCTCATGGGTCCCTGTACGGCCTCCCATTGCTGCTGTCTCCATCGCCACACTCTGCCATGTGCCACTTTCAGGTCTCCTCACACTGCTGGTGTGTTCAATTTTTTGACATAGGGTGCTGGCAGATTACGGGCCTCCCATAGCTGCTGCCAGGCCCCTAATCTGCCATGGGCCCCTGTACCGCCTCCTCAAGCTGCTGCCAGGTCCAGAGTCTCTCATGGGTCCCTGTACGGCCTCCCATTTCTGCTGTCTCCATCGCCACACTTTGCCATGTGCCACTTTCAGGTCTCCTCACACTGCTGGTGTGTTCAATTTTTTGTCATAGGGTGCTGGCAGATTACGGGCCTCCCATAGCTGCTGCCAGGCCCCTAATCTGCCATGGGCCCCTATACCGCCTCCTCATGCTGCTGCCAGGTCCACAGTCTCTCATGGGTCCCTGTACGGCCTCCCATTGCTGCTGTCTCCATCGCCACACTCTGCCATGTGCCACTTTCAGGTCTCCTCACACTGCTGGTGTGTTCAATTTTTTGACATAGGGTGCTGGCAGATTACGGGCCTCCCATAGCTGCTGCCAGGCCCCTAATCTGCCATGGGCCCCTATACTGCCTCCTCATGCTGCTGCCAGGTCCAGAGTCTCTCATGCCATGTGCCACTTTCAGGTCTCCTCACACTGCTGGTGTGTTCAATTTTTTGACATAGGGTGCTGGCAGATTACGGGCCTCCCATAGCTGCTGCCAGGCCCCTAATCTGCCATGGGCCCCTATACCGCCTCCTCATGCTGCTGCCAGGTCCACAGTCTCTCATGGGTCCCTGTACGGCCTCCCATTGCTGCTGTCTCCATCGCCACACTCTGCCATGTGCCACTTTCAGGTCTCCTCACACACTGCTGGTGTGTTCAATTTTTTGACATAGGGTGCTGGCAAATTACGGGCCTCCCATAGCTGCTGCCAGGCCCCTAATCTGCCATGGGCCCCTATACCGCCTCCTCATGCTGCTGCCAGGTCCACAGTCTCTCATGCCATGTGCCACTTTCAGGTCTCCTCACACTGCTGGTGTGTTCAATTTTTTGACATAGGGTGCTGGCAGATTACGGGCCTCCCATAGCTGCTGCCAGGCCCCTAATCTGCCATGGGCCCCTATACCGCCTCCTCATGCTGCTGCCAGGTCCACAGTCTCTCATGGGTCCCTGTACGGCCTCCCATTGCTGCTGTCTCCATCGCCACACTCTGCCATGTGCCTCTTTCAGGTCTCCTCACACTGCTGGTGTGTTACATTTTTTGTCATAGGGTGCTGGCAGATTACGGGCCTCACATAGCTGCTGCCAGGCCCCTAATCTGCCATTGGCCCCTATACTGCCTCCTCATGCTGCTGCCAGGTCCAGAGTCTCTCATGCCATGTGCCACTTTCAGGTCTCCTCACACTGCTGGTGTGTTCAATTTTTTGACATAGGGTGCTGGCAGATTACGGGCCTCCCATAGCTGCTGCCAGGCCCCTAATCTGCCATGGGCCCCTATACCGCCTCCTCATGCTGCTGCCAGGTCCACAGTCTCTCATGGGTCCCTGTACGGCCTCCCATTGCTGCTGTCTCCATCGCCACACTCTGCCATGTGCCACTTTCAGGTCTCCTCACACACTGCTGGTGTGTTCAATTTTTTGACATAGGGTGCTGGCAAATTACGGGCCTCCCATAGCTGCTGCCAGGCCCCTAATCTGCCATGGGCCCCTATACCGCCTCCTCATGCTGCTGCCAGGTCCACAGTCTCTCATGCCATGTGCCACTTTCAGGTCTCCTCACACTGCTGGTGTGTTCAATTTTTTGACATAGGGTGCTGGCAGATTACGGGCCTCCCATAGCTGCTGCCAGGCCCCTAATCTGCCATGGGCCCCTATACCGCCTCCTCATGCTGCTGCCAGGTCCAGAGTCTCTCATGCCATGTTCCACTTTCAGGTCTCCTCACACTGCTGGTGTGTTCAATTTTTTGTCATAGGGTGCTGGCAGATTACGGGCCTCCCAAAGCTGCTGCCAGGCCCCTAATCTGCCATGGGCCCCTATACCGCCTCCTCATGCTGCTGCCAGGTCCACAGTCTCTCATGGGTCCCTGTACGGCCTCCCATTGCTGCTGTCTCCATCGCCACACTCTGCCATGTGCCACTTTCAGGTCTCCTCACACACTGCTGGTGTGTTCAATTTTTTGACATAGGGTGCTGGCAAATTACGGGCCTCCCATAGCTGCTGCCAGGCCCCTAATCTGCCATGGGCCCCTATACCGCCTCCTCATGCTGCTGCCAGGTCCACAGTCTCTCATGCCATGTGCCACTTTCAGGTCTCCTCACACTGCTGGTGTGTTCAATTTTTTGACATAGGGTGCTGGCAGATTACGGGCCTCCCATAGCTGCTGCCAGGCCCCTAATCTGCCATGGGCCCCTATACCGCCTCCTCATGCTGCTGCCAAGTCCAGAGTGTGTCATGGGTCCCTGTACGGCCTCCCATTGCTGCTGTCTCCATAGCCACACTCTGCCATGTGCCACTTTCAGGTCTCCTCACACTGCTGGTGTGTTCAATTTTTTGACATAGGGTGCTGGCAGATTACGGGCCTCCTATAGCTGCTGCCAGGCCCCTAATCTGCCATGGGCCCCTATATACCGCCTCCTCATGCTGCTGCCAGGTCCAGAGTCTCTCATGCCATGTGCCACTTTCAGGTCTCCTCACACTGCTGGTGTGTTCAATTTTTTGACATAGGGTGCTGGCAGATTACGGGCCTCCCATAGCTGCTGCCAGGCCCCTAATCTGCCATGGGCCCCTATACCGCCTCCTCATGCTGCTGCCAGGTCCAGAGTCTCTCATGCCATGTGCCACTTTCAGGTCTCCTCACACTGCTGGTGTGTTCAATTTTTTGTCATAGGGTGCTGGCAGATTACGGGCCTCCCATAGCTGCTGCCAGGCCCCTAATCTGCCATGGGCCCCTATACCGCCTCCTCATGCTGCTGCCAGGTCCAGAGTCTCTCATGCCATGTGCCACTTTCAGGTCTCCTCACACTGCTGGTGTGTTCAATTTTTTGTCATAGGGTGCTGGCAGATTACGGGCCTCCCATAGCTGCTGCCAGGCCCCTAATCTGCCATTGGCCCCTATACCGCCTCCTCATGCTGCTGCCAGGTCCACAGTCTCTCATGGGTCCCTGTACGGCCTCCCATTGCTGCTGTCTCCATCGCCACACTCTGCCATGTGCCACTTTCAGGTCTCCTCACACTGCTGGTGTGTTCAATTTTTTGACATAGGGTGCTGGCAGATTACGGGCCTCCCATAGCTGCTGCCAGGCCCCTAATCTGCCATGGGCCCCTGTACCGCCTCCTCAAGCTGCTGCCAGGTCCAGAGTCTCTCATGGGTCCCTGTACGGCCTCCCATTTCTGCTGTCTCCATCGCCACACTTTGCCATGTGCCACTTTCAGGTCTCCTCACACTGCTGGTGTGTTCAATTTTTTGTCATAGGGTGCTGGCAGATTACGGGCCTCCCATAGCTGCTGCCAGGCCCCTAATCTGCCATGGGCCCCTATACCGCCTCCTCATGCTGCTGCCAGGTCCACAGTCTCTCATGGGTCCCTGTACGGCCTCCCATTGCTGCTGTCTCCATCGCCACACTCTGCCATGTGCCACTTTCAGGTCTCCTCACACTGCTGGTGTGTTCAATTTTTTGACATAGGGTGCTGGCAGATTACGGGCCTCCCATAGCTGCTGCCAGGCCCCTAATCTGCCATGGGCCCCTATACTGCCTCCTCATGCTGCTGCCAGGTCCAGAGTCTCTCATGCCATGTGCCACTTTCAGGTCTCCTCACACTGCTGGTGTGTTCAATTTTTTGACATAGGGTGCTGGCAGATTACGGGCCTCCCATAGCTGCTGCCAGGCCCCTAATCTGCCATGGGCCCCTATACCACCTCCTCATGCTGCTGCCAGGTCCACAGTCTCTCATGGGTCCCTGTACGGCCTCCCATTGCTGCTGTCTCCATCGCCACACTCTGCCATGTGCCACTTTCAGGTCTCCTCACACACTGCTGGTGTGTTCAATTTTTTGACATAGGGTGCTGGCAAATTACGGGCCTCCCATAGCTGCTGCCAGGCCCCTAATCTGCCATGGGCCCCTATACCGCCTCCTCATGCTGCTGCCAGGTCCACAGTCTCTCATGCCATGTGCCACTTTCAGGTCTCCTCACACTGCTGGTGTGTTCAATTTTTTGACATAGGGTGCTGGCAGATTACGGGCCTCCCATAGCTGCTGCCAGGCCCCTAATCTGCCATGGGCCCCTATACCGCCTCCTCATGCTGCTGCCAGGTCCACAGTCTCTCATGGGTCCCTGTACGGCCTCCCATTGCTGCTGTCTCCATCGCCACACTCTGCCATGTGCCACTTTCAGGTCTCCTCACACTGCTGGTGTGTTACATTTTTTGTCATAGGGTGCTGGCAGATTACGGGCCTCACATAGCTGCTGCCAGGCCCCTAATCTGCCATTGGCCCCTATACTGCCTCCTCATGCTGCTGCCAGGTCCAGAGTCTCTCATGCCATGTGCCACTTTCAGGTCTCCTCACACTGCTGGTGTGTTCAATTTTTTGACATAGGGTGCTGGCAGATTACGGGCCTCCCATAGCTGCTGCCAGGCCCCTAATCTGCCATGGGCCCCTATACCGCCTCCTCATGCTGCTGCCAGGTCCACAGTCTCTCATGGGTCCCTGTACGGCCTCCCATTGCTGCTGTCTCCATCGCCACACTCTGCCATGTGCCACTTTCAGGTCTCCTCACACACTGCTGGTGTGTTCAATTTTTTGACATAGGGTGCTGGCAAATTACGGGCCTCCCATAGCTGCTGCCAGGCCCCTAATCTGCCATGGGCCCCTATACCGCCTCCTCATGCTGCTGCCAGGTCCACAGTCTCTCATGCCATGTGCCACTTTCAGGTCTCCTCACACTGCTGGTGTGTTCAATTTTTTGACATAGGGTGCTGGCAGATTACGGGCCTCCCATAGCTGCTGCCAGGCCCCTAATCTGCCATGGGCCCCTATACCGCCTCCTCATGCTGCTGCCAGGTCCAGAGTCTCTCATGCCATGTTCCACTTTCAGGTCTCCTCACACTGCTGGTGTGTTCAATTTTTTGTCATAGGGTGCTGGCAGATTACGGGCCTCCCAAAGCTGCTGCCAGGCCCCTAATCTGCCATGGGCCCCTATACCGCCTCCTCATGCTGCTGCCAGGTCCACAGTCTCTCATGGGTCCCTGTACGGCCTCCCATTGCTGCTGTCTCCATCGCCACACTCTGCCATGTGCCACTTTCAGGTCTCCTCACACACTGCTGGTGTGTTCAATTTTTTGACATAGGGTGCTGGCAAATTACGGGCCTCCCATAGCTGCTGCCAGGCCCCTAATCTGCCATGGGCCCCTATACCGCCTCCTCATGCTGCTGCCAGGTCCACAGTCTCTCATGCCATGTGCCACTTTCAGGTCTCCTCACACTGCTGGTGTGTTCAATTTTTTGACATAGGGTGCTGGCAGATTACGGGCCTCCCATAGCTGCTGCCAGGCCCCTAATCTGCCATGGGCCCCTATACCGCCTCCTCATGCTGCTGCCAAGTCCAGAGTGTGTCATGGGTCCCTGTACGGCCTCCCATTGCTGCTGTCTCCATAGCCACACTCTGCCATGTGCCACTTTCAGGTCTCCTCACACTGCTGGTGTGTTCAATTTTTTGACATAGGGTGCTGGCAGATTACGGGCCTCCCATTGCTGCTGCCAGGCACGTAATCTGCCATGGGCCCCCGTACCGACTCCTCATGCTGTGACGTTGCAACAAGGTGGAATTCAACCCTACATATGTTAGACCGCCTTTACGAACAGCGAAAGGCCATCACAGATTTCCTGATGTTAAAAGCGGATAAAGGTACTCCCTGTGTAACTTAGATGTCAGCCATTGGCAGCTCATGCGTGACACCTGCGCTTGCTCAGGCCCTTTGAGGAGGCCACGCTATTCGTGAGTCGGCAGGACTATGGGATGAACGACGTCATTCCTCTGTTGCACGTCCTGGAACAAATGCTGTTAACAATGGCTGGTCAGGGCGCGGTAGACGTGGCGCACAGATCTCAACGCCACATGACCCCTGTGGGGGCAGGACAGGAAGAAGAGGAGGAGGTAGAGGAGGACATTGGTGCTCAGGAATTATTGAGTGAAATGGGTGGTTTTTCCACTCAGCGGACAGGAGTGGAGGAGCAGGAGCATCTGGTGGAGGAGGAGGAGGAGGAGGAGACAGAGGACCCAGACGCACCGTGGCAGTATGCTGTGGAGATGGAGGCAGGGAGTCCCTCGCATTCCTTGGCACAAATGGCCCATAGCATGCTCGCTTGCTTGCGTAGCGACAGCCGAATAATAACCATCAGACAGAGGGATGACTTTTGGCTGTCCACCTTGTTGGACCCTCGCTACCGTTCAAAAATGGTGGCCTTTTTCACACCTGCTGAGAGGGAGGCCAAAATAACGTACTATAAAAACCACCTATGTAGTCAGCTGGTCTCTGCCTTTCTGCGCCAATGTCCATCCTCAGACACTGTGGGCCCTGTGCGCTCGCGTTCCGCTGCCATGGCAGCAGGGGAGGGGTGGGGTGGTAGGAGCAGTGGCAGCTCCACCAGCAGCGGCTGCCTCAGTCTGCAGTCGATGATGAGTAGCTTTCTTCACCAGCGCAGTGAGGAAACTACTAACCAGCCGCAGCAGCAGCAGCATCAGGTGGACCTGGAGCAGGACCTCAAACAACAGGCTTAGGCCTACTTGGACAGCACCCTGCCAACCGAGGTAGACAATCCCCTTGACTACTGGGCAACGAAACTTGACCTTTGGCCCCAACTAGCTGAATTTGCCCTTGAAAGGCTGTCATGCCCGGCCAGTAGCGTGGCATCGGAGCACGTGTTTAGTGCGGCAGGAGGTATTGTAACTCCGCGGAGGACACGACTGTCCACCCAAAGTGTGGAGAGACTCACGTTTGTGAAAATGAATCAGGCGTGGATTAGTCTGGATTTCAAACCACCAGTTCCTGACACAACTGACTAAATCCGCCATGAATCATGCCCCAAACATGTGCCACTTTCAGGTCTCCTCACACTGCTGGTGTGTTCCATTTTTTGTCATAGGGTGCTGGCAGATTACGGGCCTCCCATAGCTGCTGCCAGGCCCCTAATCTGCCATGGGCCCCTATACCGCCTCCTCATGCTGCTGCCAAGTCCAGAGTGTGTCATGGGTCCCTGTACGGCCTCCCATTGCTGCTGTCTCCATCGCCACACTCTGCCATGTGCCACTTTCAGGTCTCCTCACACACTGCTGGTGTGTTCAATTTTTTGTCATAGGGTGCTGGCAGATTACGGGCCTCCCATAGCTGCTGCCAGGCCCCTAATCTGCCATGGGCCCCTATACCGCCTCCTCATGCTGCTGCCAGGTCCACAGTCTCTCATGGGTCCCTGTACGGCCTCCCATTGCTGCTGTCTCCATCGCCACACTCTGCCATGTGCCACTTTCAGGTCTCCTCACACTGCTGGTGTGTTCCATTTTTTGTCATAGGGTGCTGGCAGATTACGGGCCTCACATAGCTTCTGCCAGGCCCCTAATCTGCCATGGGCCCCTATACCGCCTCCTCATGCTGCTGCCAAGTCCAGAGTGTGTCATGGGTCCCTGTACGGCCTCCCATTGCTGCTGTCTCCATCGCCACACTCTGCCATGTGCCACTTTCAGGTCTCCTCACACACTGCTGGTGTGTTCAATTTTTTGTCATAGGGTGCTGGCAGATTACGGGCCTCCCATAGCTGCTGCCAGGCCCCTAATCTGCCATGGGCCCCTATACCGCCTCCTCATGCTGCTGCCAGGTCCACAGTCTCTCATGCCATGTGCCACTTTCAGGTCTCCTCACACTGCTGGTGTGTTCAATTTTTTGACATAGGGTGCTGGCAGATTACGGGCCTCCCATAGCTGCTTCCAGGCCCCTAATCTGCCATGGGCCCCTATACCGCCTCCTCATGCTGCTGCCAAGTCCAGAGTGTGTCATGGGTCCCTGTACGGCCTCCCATTGCTGCTGTCTCCATAGCCACACTCTGCCATGTGCCACTTTCAGGTCTCCTCACACTGCTGGTGTGTTCAATTTTTTGACATAGGGTGCTGGCAGATTACGGGCCTCCCATTGCTGCTGCCAGGCACGTAATCTGCCATGGGCCCCCGTACCGACTCCTCATGCTGTGACGTTGCAACAAGGTGGAATTCAACCCTACATATGTTAGACCGCCTTTACGAACAGCGAAAGGCCATCACAGATTTCCTGATGTTAAAAGCGGATAAAGGTACTCCCTGTGTAACTTAGATGTCAGCCATTGGCAGCTCATGCGTGACACCTGCGCTTGCTCAGGCCCTTTGAGGAGGCCACGCTATTCGTGAGTTGGCAGGACTATGGGATGAACGACGTCATTCCTCTGTTGCACGTCCTGGAACAAATGCTGTTAACAATGGCTGGTCAGGGCGCGGTAGACGTGGCGCACAGATCTCAACGCCACATGACCCCTGTGGGGGCAGGACAGGAAGAAGAGGAGGAGGTAGAGGAGGACATTGGTGCTCAGGAATTATTGAGTGAAATGGGTGGTTTTTCCACTCAGCGGACAGGAGTGGAGGAGCAGGAGCATCTGGTAGAGGAGGAGGAGGAGGAGACAGAGGACCCAGACACACCGTGGCAGTATGCTGTGGAGATGGAGGCAGGGAGTCCCTCGCATTCCTTGGCACAAATGGCCCATAGCATGCTCGCTTGCTTGCGTAGCGACAGCCGAATAATAACCATCAGACAGAGGGATGACTTTTGGCTGTCCACCTTGTTGGACCCTCGCTACCGTTCAAAAATGGTGGCCTTTTTCACACCTGCTGAGAGGGAGGCCAAAATAACGTACTATAAAAACCACCTATGTAGTCATCTGGTCTCTGCCTTTCTGCGCCAACGTCCATCCTCAGACACTGTGGGCCCTGTGCGCTCGCGTTCCGCTGCCATGGCAGCAGGGGAGGGGTGGGGTGGTAGGAGCAGTGGCAGCTCCACCAGCAGCGGCTGCCTCAGTCTGCAGTCGATGATGAGTAGCTTTCTTCACCAGCGCAGTGAGGAAACTACTAACCAGCCGCAGCAGCAGCAGCATCAGGTGGACCTGGAGCAGGACCTCAAACAACAGGCTTAGGCCTACTTGGACAGCACCCTGCCAACCGAGGTAGACAATCCCCTTGACTACTGGGCAACGAAACTTGACCTTTGGCCCCAACTAGCTGAATTTGCCCTTGAAAGGCTGTCATGCCCGGCCAGTAGCGTGGCATCGGAGCACGTGTTTAGTGCGGCAGGAGGTATTGTAACTCCGCGGAGGACACGACTGTCCACCCAAAGTGTGGAGAGACTCACGTTTGTGAAAATGAATCAGGCGTGGATTAGCCTGGATTTCAAACCACCAGTTCCTGACACAACTGACTAAATCCTCCATGAATCATGCCTCAAACATGTGCCACTTTCAGGTCTCCTCACACTGCTGGTGTGTTCCATTTTTTGTCATAGGGTGCTGGCAGATTACGGGCCTCCCATAGCTGCTGCCAGGCCCCTAATCTGCCATGGGCCCCTATACCGCCTCCTCATGCTGCTGCCAGGTCCAGAGTCTCTCATGGGTCCCTGTACGGCCTCCCATTGCTGCTGTCTCCATCGCCACACTCTGCCATGTGCCACTTTCAGGTCTCCTCACACACTGCTGGTGTGTTCAATTTTTTGTCATAGGGTGCTGGCAGATTACGGGCCTCCTATAGCTGCTGCCAGGCCCCTAATCTGCCATGGGCCCCTATACCGCCTCCTCATGCTGCTGCCAGGTCCAGAGTCTCTCATGGGTCCCTGTACGGCCTCCCATTGCTGCTGTCTCCATCGCCACACTCTGCCATGTGCCACTTTCAGGTCTCCTCACACACTGCTGGTGTGTTCAATTTTTTGTCATAGGGTGCTGGCAGATTACGGGCCTCCTATAGCTGCTGCCAGGCCCCTAATCTGCCATGGGCCCCTATACCGCCTCCTCATGCTGCTGCCAGGTCCACAGTCTCTCATGGGTCCCTGTACGGCCTCCCATTGCTGCTGTCTCCATCGCCACACTCTGCCATGTGCCACTTTCAGGTCTCCTCACACACTGCTGGTGTGTTCCATTTTTTGTCATAGGGTGCTGACAGATTACGGGCCTCCCATTGCTGCTGCCAGGCCTGTAATCTGCCATGGGCCCCCGTACCGCCTGGTCACGCTGCTGCTGGGTCCACAGTGTGACATGGGTCCCTGTACCGCCTCCCATTGCTCCCACTCTGCCATGTGCCACTTTCAGGTCTCCTCACACTCCTGCTGGTTTCCATTTTGTCATAGGTTGCTGGCAGATTACAGGCCTCCCATAGGTGCTGCCAGGCCCCAAATCTGCCATGGGCCCCCGTACCGCCTCGTCACGCTGCTGCTGGGTCCACAGTGTGACATGGGTCCTTGTACCGCCTCCCATTGCTCCCACTCTGCCATGTGCCACTTTGAGGTCTCCTCACACTCCTGCTGGTTTCCATTTTGTCATAGGTTGCTGTATGGCCTCCCATTGCTGCTGCCTCCACCGCCACACTGTGGCTCCAAACACTGGTTTTGGCCCCGTGACTGGCCAAATGAGTGAAGTGTGCGGTGATTCGAAGATCGACGGCACTCATCTGCATGTCATACTGAGTGACAGTATTATTTCTCTTCCCCAGCAGACTCCAAGGGCATTTAAATTAAAGGTACAGTGTTCTGCACTAATATTAAGTCTCTCTGAAGCCTAGAAACACCCTTTTTTAAGTTAAATTCACAGCGAATTTATTCGACTCGAATCGAATATTGTCCACGAATTCGCCGAATCAGTCGAATCGAATTTTTCATTTCTTCGCTCATCTCTAGTATTAACCTAATAAAAATGGTAATTCTCCCTAAGGTTTTGTATAAACTCCAAATGATTCCCATTAAACTCCCAGGGACATACTTTAGAACAATTAAGCAAATGGTAACAATATATATATGGAAAAATAAAAAACCTAGAGTATCATATGAAGTGCTTAGTAGAAATAAAGAAAAGGGGGGGGGGGGGTAGGAGTGCCGGATCTCAAAAGGTATTATAGAGCAGTGATCTTATCAAGAATTTTTGACTGGAAACATAATATAAAGAGTAAAAATTGGGTCACAATAGAAAATACACTTAGTGGGGAAGATTTGAGTGGGATTGTTTGGGTGTCAACACAGTTTAGAGAATTAGCTGAGAGCACAAGTCCATACACTAGGATTGTTTTGAAAGAATGGGATAGATTGCACAAACAGAGGAATTGGGATTTTAACTCACTGTTGATGCCATTAAGAAATTCAGAGTTTTTCCCCCCAGGTAAAGAGGAAATTACGGGTAAATGGATTAAGAAAGAGGATGCTCAGTTGAGAGATGTAATGGAGGGGGTAAACTTACGAACACTAGAGGATTTGAAAAGGGAAGAGGGAGGGATTTTCACTAAAATAGATATATGGAGGTATAATCAATTAAAACGATTCGTGGGGAAATTGACGAAGCCCCTTAGAATTAGAAAAGATTGGAATTTATTTGAGAAATTTTTTGAAGTTCGAGGTGATGGGAAACACAACACTGCTAAAACATATAGAATTCTCACTGATTTAGATAGTAAGGTAAAATTAAGATATATAGAAAAATGGGAAAGGGATTTGGGGGTAGAGTGGGAGGAACAAACACAAAGAAAAATATATAGAATGGTACATGGAAATGTTAGTATGCGGGAGGTGGAATTGAACTATAAATGTTTAAGTAGGTGGTATATCACTCCGAGGGTAGAGCACAAAATGAGTAGTGAGAAACAACCTGGGTGTTGGCGAGAATGTGGAGAGGGGGGCACAACGTATCACGTGTGGTGGGGATGCCCAAAAATACAAGTTTACTGGAGGAAGGTTGTAAATCAAATTAGGAATATCACTGAAATTGAGATTGGTTTGGACCCTGAGACATGCCTTTTTCATATCACAGAAATATCAATGAAAACATTTAGGAATATGGGTATAGAGTGCTACTTAAATGCAGCTAAAGGATTGATACCTAGGTTCTGGCGTAAAGTGGAGGCACCGGAGGTAGATGGTTGGATAGCCAGAGTGGATCAGATTGTTAGAATGGAGAAACTGTATTATATACAGGAGGATAAGATGGAGGTCTATTATACAAAATGGAAGAAATGGGAGGAATTTAGAGCAAAGAGGAAAGAAGCTACTCCGTGAATAAGAACAAAGATGGGAATTGGTCAGATGTCAGGGGTTTATTGAAGAGGGATGGGAGGGAGGGGGGGCTGAGGGATGGGGGTTAAGGGGAGAAAATGATATGCAATAAGTGTTTTTAGAAGAAAATTGTTATGTTGTATTTTATTACATCTCGTTTTGGAGATATTTATATTGCTATATTTGAAAACAAATAAATATTTAAATTAAAAAAAAAAAAAAAAAAAAGAAACCTGTCCAGCACAGGAAAGAGGACCATATTAAGAGGGCCTTCCGCCCCCTGTAGGACCTGGGTAATTACAGTGTCCCAAAAAGTGACTGAAAAGGGAGGAGGTATATACAGAGCCACAAAAGTATAGGAGGAATTATTAAACTCCAGGAAAGCTATAACATAACCATATGGGAGATGGGAGATGGGAAACATTTTAGCTGAAATACTTTAATTATTACATAGTTAGTGTAGTTGAAAAAAAATTCCATCTAGTCCATCTAGTTCAACCAATAAAAAGGAAAAAAAATGTATACAATCCTATATACACAATCCTATACCCACAGTTGATCCAGAGGAAGGCAAAAAACCCCCCAGTAAATCATGAGTCAATTTGCCCTTGCAGGGAAAAAAAATCTTTCCTGATCCCACAAGAGGCAGTTGAATATTCCCTGGATCAACTTAGCTATAAACGTTAGTATCCAGTTATATTATGTGCTTTTTTAAAACAATCTACTGAGCTGGCCAGAACCACTTCTTGAGGGAGTCTATTCCACATTTTCAAAGCTCTTACTGTGAAAAAACCTTTCCGTATTTGCAGAATAAATCTCTTTTCCTCCAGACATAAAGAGTGCCTCCTTATCCTCTGTGATGACCTTAAAGTGAATAAGGCAGGCCATAGACGGGCCGTTTATCGGCCGAATTTTCGTCCAATAAATGAAAAATCGGTCGTTGCTAGCAGCGATGCTGCCACCAATGTCCACGAAAAACGGCCGTTTTTGGTGGATTTTCCAGCATGACCGATATGTGTGTTCTTATAGACTCTTCATACCCACAAAATGCGGTGCCCCTTCACCAGCTGTTGAGTGGATAGTCTCACCAACAGAAGGGGCGAATGTCACCCTCAATCCAGACCCAGTGGCATGAACTGAAACAGATTTTGACACCATAAGCAGTGAATGTCTTCCAGTTTTCACCTAGACTATGTGGATTATACTAAGCCCTTTAGAATCTATTTGAATGCAAGCTTACAAGGGCTAGGAACTGTATTGGCTCAGGGGAAAGATGGCCAAATATGGGTAATTGTATACACCAGTCACAGTCCACAGGCTACAGAGCGTAAGCCTTACAATTGCAGTTCATTCAAATTAGAGTTCCTGGCCCTCGTGTGAGCCATTACTGAAAGATTTGCCAAATACCTTACAGGAGTTCAAATTGCTGTGTACACAGGTAATAGTAACCTGGCATATTTAAACTCAGCTAAGCTGGGGGCGCTGGAACAAAGGTGGATGGCCCGACTGGCCCACTTCAACTACAAAATTCACTGGACGCCCGGCTGCCTGCAATCTTGTGTCAGTAGTCGAATCGACAGCAACCCCCCAGTGGGTGGAAGAGGTGTACACTTGATGAGTTGGCCACCCTACAACAGAGGAATAAAATCACTTCACAACTACAGTAGTTCTTCTTTCCTCCCCTCGACAGAGTTGGTCGAGGGGGCGCACTGGACACCTTGGCTGCTATTGTGCTATGTGCTGGGTGTCCAGTGCGCTCCTATACCTTTAAAGAGGGGTGGGCTCCCTCAGGTCCACCTGCCCTTGGTCTATCCATTAAATACATGTATCTCTACTATGGGGGCTCTCAAAATTTGTAGAGTTAGGAACTGCAGAATATCAGGGTGCTGGAATGAGGCTCTGTAGCTTACGCATGTGTTTGCAAATGTGTGCTCACTAAACCCCTGTTTTTAATGCATACTGTTAGGCTCACTCAGTTTGTTTGCAGGCTGGTTGGTAAGCTGAGCTGGGAATTATTCTCTTTTATTGTTTGACATGCATCACCCTTCCATGTGCTCCTTGCTGTGAAGGCCAGTTATAGACCGTGGCAGTTCCCATTTTTGTACTGTGGACCAGTGCATGCACAGATGTGCCGCAGGGCTCTCTCTGTATGCGAGCCCTGTGGCACATCTGCATATGCACAGGGGGTGGCAATTCTCAGCATAATTAAAGCTGTTTTAGGCAGGTCAGCCCACCTTTAAGAAGAGATTCATTTTAAGCAGTTGCAATACAAACGTTTTTCTTTTCCTATTGGGGTAAAGGATTTATTTAATTGAATAAATGCTGACAATTGTAAGCACCCCAGTCAATGTTAAATGGTTTGTCTTGTTCCTGTAACTGCCACATTTTATGGATAGCTTGGTCTGTTAAAGGACATTGAAAAGTAAGAGACTTTCCGGCAAGATCACCAGGTGAAAATAAAAGCCGAAAACGAATTCTATCGCTACATCTAAGAATTTGTAAGATGCAGTATAATGAATTTTATGAGGGGGGGGGGGTTAATACCTCTCTAAACTGTAAAAAAAATTTAGGGGACCTTTGCCTTTGTAAATAAATAGAAGATTTAAAACACGGAAATTTCAGGTAACCATCTTAAGGGTGTTGTAGTTTGTCCCAGCCCGCCTTGTCACAGCTTGGTCTGCATGTAAATGTGGAGACAAACAGACAAAACAATGTGTGATATGGGGAAATAAATTCATATTCTGAATACCATTGCTTCATGCATTATGAGAATAAATTATGTTTCATGATAGTGTGAGCATAAAGCAGTAATGGTCAGTTTGCAGAATAGAGATGGGCAAGTAAGACCATATAAAGGAATTCTTTTTACTACTGCTTTGCCTGTATGTGAGCATCGCAGCCGTTGATCTCCCCACCTTACTCATTCTTACAAAGTGAAAATTAAATTTATAATATACACACCATGCATACTGGATGGCATTGGGATGAAAGGCCTTTCCATATTGAAACATATTCCCCTTCCAACATATTCCATATGCAGCATTTTCTATTGTTTTTTCCAAGGTAAAAATACCACAATTGAACCTCTAATGCCCCCTCCCCTTCTCTCCTGGCACCTCTGTAAAAAAAGGGCCATATGGAGCAATTAAGAGCTGCATACGAGGTCCTCAGTGCCTAGCAGGATGGCAATCACTGGCAAAAGAAGTCTTACCTTGATGGAATACACAAGGGCAAGAAATCCAAGGCAGAAACAGTTTGTGTACATGGCGTTGAACAGTGACAAGATGATGTAGTCTTTTACAGGGGAAACCTCAGGAGCTCCTGTAGCAATCGTTACTACAGTGGATTGAATCTGCTGTCCGGGGTTATTCAGAAACTCCATCCCTTCTTGTTCATTTGCTGTCTTGCTGTACCTCGGTGGCAAATTAAGTTCTGAGGCATAATCTCTTGGTTCCATAACTTTAGTGAAGGAAAGATTACAGATATTTTCTTGAGAGCTTTGGTAAAAAAAAGTATCGCGGAGAGCAGTCTGGAGAATATTTGCTGGTGGGAGGGAAAGGAACTGTGCCAGATGTTTGGGGCAGTTTTTATGTTCTCAAAACAGGAAAAGAAAACCACTAGCAGCTTGTATGGGGAAAAAGGGTAAACCTGAAGAACAAAAACAACCAGATGGAAGAAAATTATTGTATATAGACATATGTAAATAATTGTTATATTAGATCAAAGTTCTATGTGGAGAGGTTTTTGATTCTGCTGCATATAGCATGAGAAGTGTTCACCCATTTCTGGGTTACAGAACCAGATAACTATGGTATACTGCCACTGAAAACAAATCACTTTTTACCTTTGCTAGATGTAGTACGCATTTAGTTGTGTTGGCCTGACATCAGTCAATTCTGCACCAGGAAGACCTAATGCCATAGTACACCACTCTTTAAAAACAGTTTACTAGTTTACATGCATATTTTTCACTCCTTTATTGAATCTATTCATTATTAATATATAAACATTGTATTTTATGTCTTTCTTATTTCAGAGCAAGTACAAGTATCAAACAAAGTATTGTCCTTTTGTCTTCACTCCAAAGGTTTAGCTACTGGAAAGCTGCACTTATCATTGTTGTCTTTCATCTTACAAAGTAACTCAAAGTAGCACAAGATTAAAATATTTTATTTAATTTAGTTCTACAGTATATACACTCACCGGTCAATTTATTAGGTGCACCCTGCTAGTACCGGGTTGGACCCCCTTTTGCCTTCAGAACTGCCTTAATTCTTCATGGCATAGATTTAACAAGGTGTTGGAAACATTACTCAGAGATTTTGGTCCATATTGACATGATAGCATCACGCAGTCGCTGCAGATTTGTTGTCTTTACATCCATGATGCAAATCTCCCGTTCCACCACATCCCAAAGGTACCCTATTGGATTGAGATCTGGTACTGTGGAGGCCATTGGAGTACAGTGAACTCATTGTCATGTTCAAGAAACCAGTTTGAGATAATTTGAGCTTTGTGACATGGAGCATTATCCTGCTGGAAGATACCATCAGAAGATGGGTACATTACAGTCATAAAGTGATGGACATAGTCAGCAACAATACTCAAGTAGGCTGTGGAGTTTAAACAATGCTCTAATGGTACTAAGGGGTCCAAAATGTGCCAAGAAAATATCCCCCACACCATTACACCACCAGCCTGAACCATTGATACAAGGCAGACTGGATCCATACTTTCATGTTGTTTAAGCCAAATTCTCACCCTACCATCTGAATGTCACAGCTGAAATTAAGATTCATCAGACCAGGCATAATTTTTCTAATCTTCTATTGTCCAATTTTGGTGAGCCTGTGTGAATTGTAACCTCCGTTTCTTGTTCTTAGCTGACAGGATTGGCACACGGAGTGGCCTTGCACCAACAACCATGCCACGTTCAAAGTCACTTAAATCCCTTTCTTCTCCATTCTGATGCTTGGTTTACTTCAGCAAGTCATCTTCACCACGTCTAGATGCCTAAATGCACTGAGTTGCTGTCCAGTGATTGGCTGATTAGCAATTTGTGTTACCAAGCAATTGAACATGTGTACCTAATAAAGTGGCCGGTAAATGTATTGCTTTCACTTACAAATTTTATGCAGTGCCAGTCAAAAGGCATTTTCTATGTCAGTTTCAATCATTTGGTCACTTTATGAAAACCCTTTGTCATGTATTACATTTTTTTAGAAAACATATAAAGCACTTAAAAAAGTTAAAAAAAGAAAAAAAAAAGTCTTCAAATTAATACTGATTGGGTTTATTAAATACATGAAACAAGATTTTCAGAGCATTATGAGAATTCTAGAAAGAAAGCACAGCTAGAGGTGAGGTCTGGGTTTAGGTCTAGCATGGGTTCGAGGTTTGTTTTTCATTGACCCTTTAGCTAATGCAGAGTTTTGCCATAGTACCCAATAATGCACTGCCTGGTCTTTGAATTTAGGTCATCCAGCTTGGAAGGACCAATTAGAGGACTGTTAGATAAGCCATCATTATAAAAGGATCAGTACCTAGCAACCATATTGGCAATGTGCTCAAGCTGTGATAGGGAAAGCATAACACAAAGTGCCCAAACAAAACCATTATATCAGTATCACCAGCTGATATTTTCACAAAAGCTAGTGTTGAAAACAAAAATAGGCTTTCCAAATGATATTTTTCATTTTCAAATAAAATTAAGTTTAAGCTTTAAAGTAATTCTAAAGGTTGTAGTTTTTTTAAATAACAAACATATTATGCTTACCTGCTCTGTGCATACGTTTTGCACACAGCAGCCCTGATCCTCTTCTTTTTTGGTCCCCCGCCAGTGGTCCTGGCTCCTCCCCCTGCCTCTTGCTATGGAGGCACCCGAGCTGCACTCATGTGAATGGACATTGTCCATACACATACATAGCGTGGCTCGACCCTACTCCCCGCGCTCTCTTCATTGGCTCACTGGCTGTGATTAAAAGCAGCAGGAGCCAATGACTCCCACTGCTGTGTGAATCCATGAGGAGAGAGAGAACTGGGAGAGCCACTGCTCTCATGCACCTAGAAGGTTTTTTTACCTTAATGCACATGTAGCGCCCCTCTAGTTATCCAGGTTAAGCTAGCTAGGTTTTTTTAGTCAGAGGCTGAGTATCAGCCTGGGATGAGTTAGCCTGGGTGTTAGTCAGTCAGTTTATTTGTAGGTCAGAGCTGTAGGCTCTGCAGGTCAGTTCCCTGTTACCCCCCCCTGCTCTAGAAGCTTGAGACGTTTCTAGGAGGCAGTGGGTGGGGGTGAGGAGGGACTGATCTGCATGTTTGAGGGATCTTGACCAATCCTCAAGCAGGAGACTTAGAATGTGGTCAGGACAACCCTCACGTATGACTGAGCATGATCAGCAGGAAGAGTCAGTGTCGGGTGGAAGGTGGAGTGAGAGCCTGGAGTGTGGAGCCTGGGAGGGGGCTCAGGTAAGGGTCCTACCTACAGACAAGTTCTAGAGAAGGGGATCTCCACTGTACCACTACAAGGAGGGACAGCCTGGGCAGCAGGGAAGGAGCCAGCCTAGCAGAAGGTCTGAAGGAAGCCACCAATCCTTAAAGCTATCAGGAAGGACAGTGTGAGCAGGAAAGGGGGAGAGGATAGTCAGGTGGAAAACGCAACTAGCTCCTCAGCCGGAACTGTTTAAATTTTGGCAGCTTCTGGGTCCCCCTGCCCAGGGAATATCCTTAGTACTGCTGGGTGAAGAGGAGAATTCATCTGGGGTGAGGCGGTACACCAGAGAGCTGGAGTACTGTCAGAGGAAAGACAGTTCTTTTGTCTATAGACTTGTACATACACTATATTGCTGGATATGACATCACCACGCTTCCTTCCTACGCGTTACGTCACAGGTCACGTGACTTCCTCAGGGCTCAAGGAAGTCACGTGACCCATGACGTAATGCATAGGGTGGAAGCGTGGTGATGTCATATCCAGTACGGACAGCAGCCGCCACCTTAGTACTCCCGATCTCATAAACCTTCTCTGTAGTTTTTTGCTGCAAGAATTTAGCCTTTTTTGGTCTGTGGACCTATTTTAAATGTAAGTAGCTATTTCTGGATGTTGTTTTCAATAAAGTTTGAGACATATTACACTATGGGAGTCTTCTTGCTTGCATCTTTTTTGTGAGGTACTGGAGATGATAGAGGTCTGCGGCCATTTCTGGAACATGCCTGTGAGTGTTTGTCAGCGCCATTGGAGATGACCTTTTGCTCTTTGATTGCTATCGAGGATCAATTTCTTGGAATCATCATTTGAGGTTCTCTATGCTATGTGACTCCTTGTGGGTCGCATTTTGAAGGTGAGCGTGCACACTAGCCGGTGGAGGATATTTTCGGATATTTTTGCAGCACTGGATGTTTCACGGTGTACACTGAAGATTTACTGTGTTTTTTTGTGTTTTGGGAATGTCATATTTTTTAGGACTGAGTCACTTTTATCACACTATACACATCATTATTATTATTATTATGTTCACTTCTGTCACCAGCACATTATAGCATTTTGTGCTGCCGTTATTGTCATTTGTCATTGTTTACACCCATTCACATGTTTTTTGGATATGTTATGTTTACACTGAACTGAGGGGCATATGTGTATTCAGTATTTATTCAATATATGTTTTTATGGTTTCTTGTTCATGCACTAAGTAGTGCAGCACCCTTTCACTAATTTATATATTCCACGGTCAACTGTTAGTGGTATTATAACAAAGTGGAAGCAACTGAGAACAACAGCAACTCAGCCACGAAGTAGTAGGCCACGTAAAATGATAGAACGGGATCAGCACTTGCTGAAGAGCACTGTGTGCAGAAATCACCAACTGTCTACAGAGTCAATAGCTAAAGACCTCCAAACTTTGTTTGGCCTTCAGATTAGCACAACAACAGTGCATAGAGAGCTTCATGGAATGGGTTTCCATGGCCGGGCTGCTTCATCCAAGTCTTACATCACCAAGTGCAATGCAAAGCGTCAGATGCAGAGGTGTAAAGCACACAGCCACTGGACTCTAAAGAGGTGGAGAAGTGTTCTCTGGAGTGACCAATCACACTTCTCTGTCTGGCAAGCTGATGGACGTGTCTGGGTTTGGTGGTTGCCAGGAGGATAGTACTTGTCTGATTGCATTGTGCCAAGTGTAAAGTTTTGTGGAGGGGGGAATATGGTGTGGGGTTATTCTTCAGGGGTTGGGCTTGGCCACTTAGTTCCAGTGAAGGGAACTCTTAAGGCGTCAGCATACCAAGACATTTTGGACAATTTCATGCTCTGTGGGAACAGTTTGGGGATGGCCCCTTCCTATTCCAACCAGTGCACAAAGCAAGGTCCATAAAGACACAGATTAGCAGGTTTGGGGTGGAGGAACTTGACTGGCCTGCACAGAGTCCTGACCTCAAGCCGATAGAACATTTTTGGGATGAATTAGATTGGACACTGCGAGCCAGGCCTTCTCGTCCAACATCAGTGCCTGACCTCACAAATGCACTTCTGGAACAATGGTCAAACATTCCCATAGACACACTCCTAAACCTTGTGGACAGCCTTCCCTGAAGAGTTGAACCTGTTATAGCTGCAAAGGGTGGGCCAACTCATGTGCGTGTAAAGGCAGGCGTCCCAGTACTTTTGGCAGTATAGTGTAGTTGATGCGGCGTTCGTCCTCACAGTTCACAGTTCCTTGGGCATCCCCATGCATCCCTAAACCTCATCCAAGTTTGATACCACTTAATAAAACCAAAGAAACAAGCCTAAGGACTGGTTGCAGTCCTGGGGTACATTTACTTATGCACCCTGCCTGTGTGCACAGATCTGTAAACCCAAAAATCACTTTAAGGACCAAGATTTGTCTGCAACAACTGATTGAAAGCTAGCTATTCAATTGTCAACCTTTTTCCTACTTTTTCCCATTAGTTTGGGTCATCTCCCTTTCTTTTTTCTAAATACCTTTTACAGGGATTGGAATTAGAGATGAGCGAATTATTCAAAAATTCGATTCGGCTGATTCGCCGAATTTGCGGAAGAAATTCGATTCGATGCGAATTTATTCGCTGCGAATTTAACTTATTAAAAGGGTTTCTAGGCTTCAGAGAGCCTTTATATTAGTGCAGAACACTGTACCTTTAATTTAAATGCCCTTGGAGTCTGCTGGGGAAGAGAAATAATACTGTCAGTCAGTATGACATGCAGATGAGTGCTGTCGATCTTAGAATCACCGCACACTTCACTCATTTGGGCAGTCACGGGGCACGAAGAAGAAGAAGAAGAAGAAGAAGAATGAAAAGAAGAAGAAGAATGAAAAGAAGAAGAAGAAGAATGAAAAGAAGAATGAAAAGAAGAAGAAGAAGAATGAAAAGAAGAAGAAGAAGAATGAAAAGAAGAATGAAAAGAAGAAGAAGAAGAATGAAAAGAAGAAGAATGAAAAGAAGAATGAAAAGAAGAATGAAAAGAAGAAGAAGAAGAATGAAATGAAGAAAAAGAAGAATGAAAAGAAGAAGAAGAATGAAAAGAAGAATGAAAAGAAGAAGAAGAAGAATGAAAAGAAGAAGAAGAAGAATGAAAAGAAGAATGAGAAGAAGAATGAAAAGAAGAATCAAAAGAAGAATGAAAAGAAGAAGAAGAATGAAAAGAAGAATGAAAAGAAGAATGAAAAGAAGAAGAATGAAAAGAAGAAGAAGGAGAATGAAAAGAAGAATGAAAAGAAGAAGAATGAAAAGAAGAAGAAGAAGAATGAAAAGAAGAAGAATGAAAAGAAGAATGAAAAGAAGAAGAAGAAGAATGAAAAGAAGAAGAAGAAGAATGAAAAGAAGAATGAAAAGAAGAAGAAGAAGAATGAAAAGAAGAAGAAAAATGAAAAGAAGAATGAGAAGAAGAATGAAAAGAAGAATGAAAAGAAGAATGAGAAGAATGAAAAGAAGAATGAAAAGAAGAAGAAGAAGAATGAAAAGAAGAAGAAGAAGAATGAAAAGAAGAATGAAAAGAAGAAGAAGAAGAATGAAAAGAAGAATGAAAAGAAGAAGAAGAAGAATGAAAAGAAGAAGAAGAAGAATGAAAAGAAGAATGAGAAGAAGAATGAAAAGAAGAATGAAAAGAAGAATGAGAAGAATGAAAAGAAGAAGAAGAAGAATGAAAAGAAGAAGAAGAATGAAAAGAAGAATGAAAAGAAGAAGAAGAAGAATGAAAAGAAGAAGAAGAAGAATGAAAAGAAGAATGAAAAGAAGAAGAAGAATGAAAAGAAGAAGAAGAAGAATGAAAAGAAGAAGAAGAATGAAAAGAAGAAGAAGAATGAAAAGAAGAAGAAGAATGAAAAGAAGAAGAATTCCAGTACAGCAAAAAGTGTATCTGCAGAGAGCTCCGCTATTTCTGACTGTTCTCTGACAGTTCCTTCACATTTACAGCGGTTGAAACATTGTATCTATTTGTTTCCGAATAAAAACATCTGTATCCTAAATGGAAACAAATAGATACAATGTTTCAACCGCTGTAAATGTGAAGGAACTGTCAGAGAACTGTCAGAAATAGCGGAGCTCTCTGCAGGGACACTTTTGCCGGCTGTAGAAGGGATGAAAATCGGCCGATCGGGAAAAATTTGATTTGCGCATCCGAAGTTTGCTAATATTCGGATTCGGTGCGAATCGAATTTTTCCTAATATTCGAAACGAATTCCACTTCGCCAAGTTCGATTCGCTCATCTCTAATTGGAATGCATCAAGCAGTTGTTGCTAACAGTCTGTTCAGTGTCTTACTGCATCTTTTGAGAAAAATAAATAGATAAAAACACTGCATCCAAAACACACCAGAGGTGTAACTAGAATCTTCAGGGCCCCAATGCAGGAAACCATGAAGGGTCCCCCTGACCCCCGTCCTGTGGCCCTTTCCATTGGTCCTGCAGTGGGACCCTTTCACATGTTCTGCAGTCCTGTTCATGCTGTTTTGGGGCCAGGGCCCTGCTGCAAGTGTGACCTTTGTGACCCTGTCTCTCTCTCAGTGGGACCCCTTTCTCTGTGTGGCCCCTGGTTGTCTCTATCAATGGGATCCCTGGCTACTCTGTGTGGCCTCTCTCTCTGTGTGGCCCCTGCCCCTTCTCTGTCTCCCACTCAGTGGGGCCCCTCTCTCTGTGTGACTCCTGGCTTCTCTCTCTCTGTGGCCCCTGGTCCCTCCTTCTGTCTCTCTTAGTGAGGCCTCTGGTCCCTCCCTCTGTCTCTCTCTCTCTCACTGGGACCCCTCGTTGTGTGACTGCTGGCTTCTCTATCTGTCTCTCTCTCTCATTGGCCCCTCGTGCATGCTTTACCACCTCTTTGTGGCTTAGGTTACCCCAGAGTTAAAAATTTCACATTCTGAGCTGCTAGCCAGGCCTTAAGAGTTACCCGCCACCAGTTGCCCCACACAACCCCTACCCTGCCACGCCTCTAATTTCACCCCTAAACATGCCCTTGTAAATTATCTCATGAATGACACTGTTAAATGTTATATGCAGTTCACATGAACTGAGTGAAAATTTGATGTGGTGCGGGAAATACACAGAAATCGGTGGAGACTCTACACCAGATGCATGTGAATTCTGCCCTGCATTGGTGTGAACCGGGCCAAGGCCTGGTTCACACTGGTGCAATGCAGAATTTGCTGATTTCTATGCATTTCCAGAACCGCATCAAAATTGCACTCTGTTTATGTAAACCACGGTGGGTGTATATGTTAAGTTAACACACCCCAAAATTGGTTGATAAAGTGCAGTGTTTTGCAGAATCCGAATTTATGGGTGTGAACACCCATGCATTTTGATTCTGGTGCGGCAAAAAAAAAAGTTTCCTGCACCATTTTGGTCTATACAAATTGTCGTATAACTTGTTCTACCAGAAAGTGTTCACTGGCAGTGGCAGGCTGGCACTCACTTTTTCTTCAGTCCAGGTGTTTGCAGCAGTTCACACCTCCGTACACACATGGAGCACATACAGTCCACACTTGGGGAAGCTACAGTGCCCTGTTGTCTCCCTCCAGCCTCCTTCTTCCCCTCCGCTCCTAGGAATACTCCACTCAGCCGCAAAGCTTCTTGGGAGCTGTAGTCCTCCCCTCCAACCCCCTCAGCAATAGGGCAGAGACTACAATCCTGGCATCTCCCATGCCAGGCTCCCAGGCCTCAGTATACCAAACGATGGAGGGACTGAGAACCAAGCTGCCACAGCTGCTTTGCACCGCACATGTACATGTGGCCAGGCGGCCCTGGCATGCACGCTGTGCCCTATGGCCTGGGACACACTCGCCCCCACATTATTTCCACTCACCAAATGCGAGCAGGCAAGTGGAAATTTTGAGGCCCAGGTTACCCCACACGTTTGGCTGCATAGAGCTGCAGCTACCCAAGGAGAAGCAGCAGCCGGGGACCATTGGGGACCTCATCACTTGGATCGGCTGAGGATGAGGACAGAAAGATGAGACACAGCACAGAGACAGTTTCAGTTACACAGCGGAGTGGGGTGGTGGGAGGGAGGGGGATCGAGTGTTCAGGAGAGGGTCCCAGAAACTGAGCACAGGGACACAGACAGCTGCATCTCCAGAATGCATCACCAAGGAGGGAAGTAGTACTGGAAGAACTAAGCACAGTGCAGGCATGAAGACACAGGATACAGGAGGGGGAGAGACCCTTTCACATTTTCTGCAGTAGGTCTTGGGACCCCACCCCCTCACTCTCAACGGCAGATCGCCAGGGCCCAGTTGCAAGTGTGACTTTTTTGACCCTTTCACATGTTCTGCAGTAGGTCTTGGGACCCCACCCCCCCACCCTCGATGGCAGATCACCAGGGCCCGGTTGCAAGTGTGAATTTTACGACTCGGGTAGTTAACCACTGCCACACATACACACCCTGGTTGCACTGCAACCCCTGCCATAAAGGCATGTACACAAAAAGTCTTTTCTTAGTTAAACACTATATATAACACAAATGCATTGATTTTATTCATGAACCTCCCTGGCGGTATGATTATTTCAGATTGTTGGTGCTGAAAGTAGTACCATTATTGCATGGAAATATGTATTTTTTTTATTGTAGCCTGTAATTCTTAGGAATAACTCACTGAAATCTGTCCGAACAAGAGTCTAGTAAACATTCCGGATATGATAAAACTTGAAACACGAAATCATAAATTATAATTTAATAAATAATCATAAAAAATAATAATATAATAATAATACATTTAATTCAATAATATAATCAAACCAAAAACACTGAAATTTGAAATATAGCGCCAAGTTCGCACATCGCTGAGCAAAGTCGCAGAATCGTTTTCAGTGTCTGATGACGAATTTCCCCACAAATCAATATCACTCAATTCTGCAAGTGGTTCTGATTTACTATCGCTGTTCTCTAGCTGGTCTAAAACCGATTTTGACCCAAAGGGATGCTCTTTGGATGCCATGGAATTTTCCCAGTTTCCAGGCAGAAAGAACAGTCAAAATGCAGGCAGGGCACAGGACAAAGCACTCGGGACAAAATGTATGTGAAATGCTTTGCTACAGTAATGTTTTGCTATGTAATAATCGTTTTTTAAAAAAATGACATTTTTTAAAACTTTCAAATTTGCTGCCGGTTCTGGCGCCCGTACGTCCTGACGTCACAGGGACCGGAACACAGTAGCCGGATGTCGGCATCGGCCGGAGGAGATGGCCGGGGACACTGCAGGAGGGACATCGCGGGAGCGAAGGACAAAGTAAGCGCTGCAGGGAATCCCTGAGCAACGCTGCAGGGTATTCCCGAGTGTAGCTCGGGGTTACCGCTTTTGGTACTGAAACTTTACCCCGAGCTACACTCGGGAATACCGCCAGGGAGGTTAAGAAGCTACAAGGTCACCATCATTCCAGAAAAATTGCATTCAGTTATGCATTTATCTGGTTTCACAAAAAAATCTGTGAAACACATTTATCTGGAGTGCTGGTGACTTTGTATTTTCTTATCTGGTTCTAACATAGCACCAGGGGCAGACTGACAACTCATGGGGCCCCTGGGCAATAGGGGATCATGGGGCCCCTGTGTCCTTGCCCAAACTCAAAAAAGCCTATGAAAAAGGTACCAGGGACATTTCATGGGGCCCCCTACTGACCCCGGGCCCTCGGGCAGTGCCCGAGTTTCCAAATGGTCAGTCCGCCCCTGCATAGCACCATCTATTGTAATCACTTTGAGCACTGACAGAATGCACCTTTATTTTTAAACTTTCTTTGACTTTATCAGTAACATCTGCAGTTGGTGTTAGTGATCCTCTGTGATTCAGGTCTGAATAATTTTCCTAAAAGTCAGCTTCAGTCACAAATCTCCCCTTCTGGGCTGAAGGGCCTCTCTGACATGACACATGCAGCAGTGCAGGCTAGTACTTTGAGCGCATGTTGGACCACCTCCAGCCGCTGGTACATCCTTGGCACCAAGTAGTTCATGGATATTTAGTTACAGGCTTGCTGTCCCTGCCTGTGTTTGTTTAACCAGGGCAGAGTCTTACAAAGAGGACTTTATGTTAAAAGAAACAAATAATAGTGATGGGTGCTGGGAAAATGGCTAGGTCTAGACTATTGTTTGGCTCTCAGATCATATTTTTTTAGTTGTTTTTTGTTGCATTCATAGTGCTACCCCTGCAGGGGCCGCTGGATAATGCTTGTCCCCAATGGTTGCCCTGACTTTGCAAGCCTCCCGACACCTCTGGCACTCTGGGTTCAGACATATTTTAACAGTATGAAGTAATAATGCAAGAGATATGATTCTTTAGTAACACCTCTATATTAGACTCATTCAAAAGAGTAGAATGAAGAATGAATGAAGGTTTGGGAGGTACATCCCCAGTTAACGCATTAACGCAAAACACTGATAAAATGGAAATAGTCAAATTGCAATGGTTAACAGATAATGTGGTCACAAATGCTACGTTGTAACTATGCAACTGCAACACCAGCAGCAGGAGGGGGAGGAAAAGGATTGTTGACTTATCAGCTCTCTCTGGGCCACTAGGCATCACTATAGGGAATACAAAGAAATATATATATATATATATATATATATATACAGTGAAGGAAATAAGTATTTGATCCCCTGCTGATTTTGTATGTTTGCCCACTCAAAAAGAAATGATCAGTCTAAAAAGTGAATGGTAGGTGTATTGTAACACTGAGAGACAGAATAGCAACAATAAATTCAAAAGAAATGCATGTCTATCAAATTATGCACTGGTTTGCATGTTCATGAGGGAAATAAGTATTTGATATCCCTTCACAAAACATGACTTAGTACTTGGTGGCAAATCCCTTGTTGGCAATCACAGAGGTCAGACGTTTCCTATAGTTGGCCACCAGGTTTGCACACATCTCAGGAGGGGTTTTGGCCTACTCCTCTTGGCAGATCCTCTCCAAATCTGGTAGGTGGCACTGTTGGATGGCACTGCCGGGCACTTGTGGGCAGCAGTGCTGGGCACAGGTGGGAGGCACTGGTGGGTGGCACTGATGTTCGGTGCCGATCCGTCCTCTGACAATTGCCAGTTATCGGCAGTACTTTCCTCACGCTGTGACAGTGCGCGGAAAGTGCAGCCGATAACCGGCAACTGCATTTACCGGTGATTTGCCATGTTATTGTACATGGCTGATCACATGGTAAAAGGTCGCTGTGATTTGCCTTTTACCACATCACGTGATTAGCTGTGTCCGTAGGATCATGGAGATCGCGGGGGGGGGGGACGTGCGGGAAGGCGCGTTCTTGGAGGACGTCATATGACGCCGTGAAGCCGTCATTTGGCTATCTGCAGTTGGCAAGTGGTTAAAGGATGCTCTTGTTCACTGTCAGTGGTGACAGTTGTATGCCTGCTACTGACCTCGGCTACCTCTGTGATCTCGCTCCTGCTTCCAACTGGGCTTCATACTAGTTCTAAGTGTCTGTTTCAGCTGTCCTTCATAACCACTCCAGTCATCACAGTGTGTTCCTGCCTAATGCCCGCTGAGGACTTCAACAAGCCACACTTGCTGAGTGCCCCTTTAACCTCAGCTGGTCTAGCATGCATCACATCAGCTCCTGACCTGATTTTCTGCCTGACTTCTCAAGCCTGCATCCCCAGCTGCAAGTTTTGCTATCAACTCCTTCAGTGGGGCCTGGGCTGGAGATACAAGAGAGGCCAACCTCGTCAATTGAGTACGTGAGAGTTGGGCATTCGCCTGCTCACCAATCTCATGGATGTCATGGCCTCCTAGGAACAGGGTTCTTGCATAGGCTTCTTGGCTGTTCGCAGAGAAATGCAGAGTTACTACATGACAGCCTGTCAGTGCGGCAAGCAGAGCTGACTTGCTGATGACTGGATAGTGACAGTCCCCATGCAGAGAAGCTGATGTGATGGTGTAGTGTGATGATCAGCATCACCGTTGTGCTGAACTGGTATGAAAAGTCCCGCAGTAATAGCGAGTAGTCTATCTCTGGAGAATTGCAGTTCCCCTATTCTCAGCTCTGAATCTCGGACAAAGAGAGCTAGGTAGTCCCTTGCTGTAGAATTTATATGCTTTCCCAGCATCCCTCTGTGTTCAGCTCTCTCTGGTAGTCGAAGTCCAATCTGCACTCAGGACAGTATGTACTGGCTATAGGACTACAGATCCCAGGACCTTCAGCCGTACAAGAGCTGTATCCACTGAGGTGAGGTAACATGAGGTGATTTGGCAGTCCCAGTACTGGGCACTAGGGGCAGGGCTGCAGTTAGAAACCATGGGGTCCAATACAGTCAACCTGACAGGGCCCATTTGAAGAAAAAAAAAACAGTTTACTATGCTTCAGTTATGAATGAACACAGTGAGTGATTGGTACCAATCACTTGTTGTGTTCATTCAGGAAAGTAAGGGGCTGATAAAAATGTGACACATTTACCGGTTCTTTCCCCTACTCTCCATCCTAAAGGATCCTATTGTGTGCTTGCAGCTGCTGGTGGGTAGGAGAGGAGGGTCACTGGCAGAACTGTTGAGATGGGGGTATACAAGGGGGGGGGGGCTGGGCAGCAGGGGGAAATGTATGGTGCACAGAGAGGGTGATGGAGCAGCAGGGGGGAGGGGGAAATTACTGGAACCGATCCCCTATATGACTCCCTCTGCAACTGCTGAAAGTCAGCGAGAGGGAAGATGCCTTTGAACTGCAAGCTTTCAGACCAATCTCACTGCTAAATGTGGACTTGAAGATTCTGGGAAAGGTTCTGAGCACTCAAATTAATAAGTATCTACTCTCACTTATTCATCGAGATCAGGTTGGCTTCGTTCTGGGACGAAAAGCTGCTGATAACATCCGTAAAGTCATCTATCTCATTCATATCTTACATCACCGCAGGATACCAGGGTTTCTTTTATCCCTGGACATTTATAAAGCATTCGATTTGCTTTCTTGGGAGTATTTGACATATACGCTGTCTAGATGGGGGTTTGGTGACGCATTTCTGGCTCGGATCTCAGCTTTATATTCGTCTCCTTCGGCCTCTGTTAAATATGCAGGTTTTTTTCTTCATCTTTCCCTATTTTCAGGGGCACGAGACAAGGATGCCAATTATCACCTGCTCTTTTTGTTCTCGCTCTTGAACCTTTAGCTGCAGCCATTCGAAATCCCCTGGATATTTCTGGTGCACTATGCCGGCACTCAATACAAGGCCAACTTTTATGTGGATAATGCTCTTTTGGTTTTAACCAATCCTCTCATCACCCACCCTAATCTCCAGGTCATATTGGACCGTTTTTCGACTATATCTGGCCTTCGCATCAATTTGTCTGAATATTGAATATTACGCTCCCTGCCGACCTGCTTGAGTGGTTGCAGACACAATTTCCCTACCATTGGGCATCCCATTCTTTGGCGTTACACTTACTTCCTCCTACTCTGCCTTATTTTGGGCTAATTATTACCCCTTATTGCGCTCTTTTACTTCCCTGCTTCATTCTTGGCAGTTTCTTCTTTATCATGGATTGGCAGGATACATGCTGCGAAGATGACTATCTTGCCGAAGATCCTGTACTTTTTCCACACTTTCCCTATTCAGGTCCCTGCGTCTTTTCTTCGTGTACTACAAAGCCGGATTCTCCGTTTTATTTGGGCTCATAAACATCCCAGAGTTCCTAGAGCCACTCTGTATACTCAAAGACTACAGGGAGGTTTGGGAGTTCCATGTTTCTAGATACTACTTGGCAGCTCAGATTTCCCAGTTGTCTATGCTTCATGCCACGACGTATATCCCATTATGGGGACTCTTGGAATTACCCAACTGTGCTCCGCTTTCCTTAACTACATTGCTTTGGCTCCCACCTAAGTTGCAGCCTCCAGATTTGAGCCCTATCATTCACAGTTTACGGACCTGGGATTCTGTTAAATATTCGGGTAATTTGATATCATCGTTTCTACCTCTTTTGCCGATTACGCATAATCCTTTATTTTCGCCAGGCCTAGAACATCCCCCTTCTTTCTCTTGGTGGAACTCCCATGGCTTTGTTATTGTACATGATTTTCTGAGCGCTCGTACGTTTCCATCATGGGAGTCTCTTTGAGAATCAAGGGGGGTCCCGCTACGGGAATATTATCGGTATTTGCAATTGCGCCACTGGGTCCTATCCCTCCGTCGTACTTCTACATATCCTTACTGCAAAACGCCCTTTGAACACATCTGTCAGCATTCCCCAGGGTCCCCTGGTCTCATTTCTGTAATTTATGCCTCTCTTAACAGTAGGTCCTCCTCACCACCCCTATCTTATGTCTCTCAATGGGAGCGAGATCTGGGTTTATCGTTTGCGGCGGAGGATTGGCGTAAGGCCTGGGGGATGGTGGCGAAATGTTCATTCAATACAGTCACTCTTGAGGCAGCCTACAAAGTTCTCCTGCGGTGGTACTGGGTCCCGGCTCAGACTGCTCACTTTAATCCGACTGGCAGAGATAGGTGTTTCCGGAACTGTGGTCTATGTGGGAACATCTTTAATGGTCGTGCCCTCGATTGATAGGCTTCTGGTCTAGGGTTTTTGGTTTGCTGCAAACACTATTTCATATTATGGTCCGTAGGGATGCAAGAGTGGCCCTCCTGCATTGCCCAATTTTGGGTCTCTCTAGGTCTCAGCAGAAATTGGCATCCTACCTATTTATTTCGGCCAAAAGTGTTATAGCTCAAGCTTGGAGAACCCCTTTGGTTGTCTTCCAGGGGGTGAAGACCCGGATGGATGCTATGTTGATCAATAAACAGATGTCTAACATTCTTCATGATTCTCATCCGAGATTCCTTAAGGTTTGGGAACCTTGGATACGTTATTCCTTACTATCCCTGCCTCCTACTAGTTATGGCCTCTTATAGTCGTTGCCTGTGCTAGCCCTGGATCCGTGATTTTTCTAGTTTTCCTTTTCTCCATGTTTTCTTTCTGATTCTTTTTTTTTTTTCTCTCTATGTTTTTATATTTTCTTTTTCCTTCCTTCTAACTTTTCTTCTTTTTCCGGTAATATAATGGATTGCTGCTGCTATTATTTGGTTCGGCTTTTTGCCGTCCCTCCTTGATGTCATTAGACATTACGTTATTTGGCTAATACAAGTCAGCAGGATGTATCTGTTTATGTGTTATTGTTCTGCTCTGCCCCTGCGTAGGCGTATCTTGAACTTGTTGTATAAAACAAAACTTTCTCATTAAAAATATTGAAACAGAAAGTCAGCAAGAAGGAGAGAAGAAGAAGCCAGTTTTCAGCTGCTGCAGAGAGAGCCATGCAGGAGATCGGTTCCAGTAATTGCCCCCATCTTGTCGATTACCCTCCCTGCCCACATCCGATTCACCCAGCTGCCTGGGCCCCCCTGCTGGCCTGGGCCCCATACAGGAGGACTGGTGATACCCCCTTATCCATGGCCTTGACTAGGGGGGAAAAGGAATAATTGTAGTACCATTTGTAAGTGTCTTTAGATGGCATAATGACATAGCTGGCACCTGGCTACACACTAATAGAATATGGATGAACATTAAAACAGTTATACGATGAAGACAACAGAATAGAGGATTATGGAAAAATTGACATACATATTTTTGTTTTACATTAAAAACAGCAAAAAAATTCTGGCAAAACACACCTCTATAATATACAGTCAGGTCCATAAATAATGGGACATCAACATAATTTTAACATTTTTGGCTCTATGCACCACCACAATGGATTTGAAATGAAAAGAACAAGATGTGCTTTAATTGCAGACTGTCAGCTTTAATTTGAGGGTATTTACATCCAAATCAGGTGAACGGTGTAGGAATTACAACAGTTTGCATATGTGCCTCCCACTTGTTAAGGGACCAAATGTAATGGGACAATTGGCTTCTCAGCTGTTCCATGGCCAGGTGTGTGTTATTCCCTCATTATCCCAATTACAATGAGCAGATAAAAGGTCCAGAGTTCATTTCAAGTGTGCTATTTGCATTTGGAATCTGTTGCTGTCAACTCTCAAGATGAGATCCAAAGAGCTGTCACTAACAGTGAAGCAAGCCATCATTAGGCTGAAAAAACAAAACAAACCCATCAGAGAGATAGCAAAAACATTAGGCGTGGCCAAAACAACTCTTTGGAACATTCTTAAAAAGAAGGAACGCACCGGTGAGCTCAGCAACACCAAAAGACCCGGAAGACCACGGAAAACAACTATGGTGGATGACCGAAGAATTCTTTCCCTGGTGAAGAAAACACCCTTCACAACAGTTGGCCAGATAAAGAACACTCTCCAGGAGGTAGGTGTATGTGTGTCAAAGTCAACAATCAAGAGAAGACTTCACCAGAGTGAATACAGAGGGTTCACCACAAGATGTAAACCATTGGTAAGCCTCAAAAACAGGAAGGCCAGATTAGAGTTTGCCAAACAACATCTAAAAAAGCCTTCACAGTTCTGGAACAACGTCCTATGGACAGATGAGACCAAGATCAACTTGTACCAGAGTGATGGGAAGAGAAGAGTATGGAGAAGGAAAGGAACTGATCATGATCCTAAGCATACCACCTCAGCAGTGAAGCATGGTGGTGGTAGTGTCATGGCGTAGGCATGTATGGCTGCCAATGGAACTGGTTCTCTTGTATTTATTGATGATGTGACTGCTGACAAAAGCAGCAGGATGAATTCTGAAGTGTTTTGGGCAATATTATCTGCTCATATTCAGCCAAATGCTTCAGAACTCATTGGACGCCGCTTCACAGTGCAGATGGACAATGACCCAAAGCATACTGCAAAAGCAACCAAAGAGTTTCTTAAGGGAAAGAAGTGGAATGTTATGCAATGGCCAAGTCAATCACCTGACCTGAATCCGTTTGAGCATGCATTTCACTTGCTGAAGACAAAACTGAAGAGAAAATGCCCCAAGAACAAGCAGGAACTGAAGACAGTTGCAGTAGAGGCCTGGCAGAGCATCACCAGGGATGAAACCCAGCGTCTGGTGATGTCTATGCGTTCCAGACTTCAGGCTGTAATTGACTGCAAAGGATTTGCAACCAAGTATTAAAAAGTGAAAGTTTGATTTATGATTATTATTCTGTCCCATTACTTTTGGTCCCTTAACAAGTGGGAGGCACATATGCAAACTGTTGTAATTCCTACACCGTTCACCTGATTTGGATGTAAATACCCTCAAATTAAAGCTGACAGTCTGCAGTTAAAGCACATCTTGTTCGTTTCATTTGAAATCCATTGTGGTGGTGCATAGAGCCAAAAATGTTAGAATTGTGTCGATGTCCCATTATTTATGGACCTGACAGTATGTTATGTATATGTTAAATGTTATATAAGTTGTCCATAATGGAACTGCTTTTGTTTCACCGAAGACACGAGATTGTAATATTCTTTAAAATATGGGTACGTGCAAAGTGTTAAAAACCTGTATTAGTGAGTCACGAGTGTTTGTGGTGGCAACTCAGTCTGACCAAATTTTGCTGAATTTATTAGGGCAGTCCTTGGCTTCATATGTCATTTTGTAGAGATGTAAGACCTGGTTCTCTTCCTGTTGATCTTAGTTGTCGTCCATTGTAGGACCACAGTCTATTTGGCATTTCTGCCCCTTAGCAGAACCTAATTCAGCATCTCTCAACACATCGCATATACATTGTTCAGGATTAGAGATATTGGGGATGACATAAATTTAGTCACTGCACATCAGGAAGGTCTGATTTTCCCACAGCTTCCGCTTATGTGTAACAAGTCAACTTCTTCCTTCTAGGCAGATTTATGCTCTTTTTAGCATATTTTAGCGACAGTTGGCCTTTAATCCTTGATTTAGACCTTTGTATAGGGAGTCTTCCATTTAGTTCTGTGAGGCAAGTGTCTGAGCTGGTGACCTTATTATAGAAGAAAACCTTTTTTGTTTTTGCATAGAGGTCCAGGACTTCCTTCTTGCCAAAGGCAGTACCAAGTTTACATTGCCAGTTCCAGATTGTGTTTGCTTAACCAGGGCAGCAATAGCCACACAAGGGAAATAACTAAAAATGTAAGTAAAAGTTTAAATTTAAGCCCCCCGCCTGCAGACCCCCACAACCACAGCACAGGGTTGTGGGTAAGAGGCCCTTGTCCCCATCAACATGCACCCCGCCCCATGTTGAGGGTATGTGGCCTGGTATGGTTCAGGAGGGGGGGGCTGCATGCTTGGATAAGGGTCTGTTATGGATTTTGAGGGGCGACCCCACACCATTTAAAAAAAAATTTTGGTATGGGGTTTTTTTTTTTTGCCATAATGTTTATGGTATTTGGGTTTACCTCAAAATCCAAACCAGATCTGAAGGACTTGGTATGGATGGAGGGGGGACCCCATGCCATTTTTAAAATATTTTTTTAATTTACGGCAATTTTTTTTTTTTGGTTACATTCAGCTGGGAACCCCGCTGATAGCTGATGACTAAAAATGGATGAAAAAACAGATGTGAACGGATGTAAACTCACCCATTTTTTCTTCGAAAAAACGTGACTGAACTGATGAAAAAAAAACAGAACGCCTTTTTGAAAGGACCCTTGAAAGAAAAGTGCTTTTGACTTTCTGTTGGTTCAGGGGTCATTCTGTGAAGGTGAGCAGCCAATTTTTTTGGTGGAGGTAGTTAATACATGGGTATTACTTTAAGAAGACTGAAAACAACCACTACTCAGTGATTGGTTATTGGGACTTTTACGAAGTTCACATTGAGACTTATAGACACTTTATTTTATGATTGATTATTGTATGAGCTTAATGTTTGGTTGCGCTACACGATTTTGTTTTGTATGCTTATAGAGAGTTATGTGAAAAGAACCTTTAGTGTTTAGCAGAGCATCTAAGAGCATATTGGTACACAAGTATAATATATTTTTATTTACTGTATGTCATCTCATTTATTTGTATGCTTAGAGGTCTGTGACAACGTGGATTGACAAATGTCATTATCATTTTAATCATAAATTCTAGGTAACTTAAGGTGCCTTTTGCTTGAAATGCTCAAAAGTGTTATTTTCTGCATTTGGAGAAAATATTTCTATTAATTACTTTTCCTAGTAAATTATATTTACACTGTGATAAGCCAGCAGCCTATGCTGGGCATTTTGCCAAATTAGTGTTTTGTATCTTATCTATGTGCGCAAGAGGTGCTGCCCTGAGCATTTGGTGATAACAAACCCTGACCTCATAAAAATTTTTTTTTTAGCATGTAACCAACTGGGCATTAGATCTGCATAAGTATATGCTGTATATATACAGTGGGGCAAAAAAGTATTTAGTCAGCCACCAATTGTGCAAGTTCTCCCACTTAAAAAGATGAGAGGCCTGTAATTGGCATCATAGGTAGACCTCAACTATGAGAGACAAAATGAGAAAAAAAATCCAGACAATCACATTGGCTGATTTGGAAATAATTTATTTGCAAATTATGGTGGAAAATAAGTATTTGGTCAATATCAAAAGTTCATCTCAATACTTTGTTATATATCCTTTGTTGGCAATGACAGAGGTCAAACGTTTCTTGTAAGTCTTCACAAGGTTGGCACACACTGTTGCTGGTATGTTGGCCCATTCCTCCATGCAGATCTCCTCTAGAGCAGTGATGTTTTGGGGCTGTTGCTGGGCAACACAGACTTTCAACTCCCTCCAAAGGTTTTCTAGGGGGTTGAGATCTGGAGACTGGCTAGGCCACTCCAGGACCTTGAAATGCTTCTTACGAAGCAACTCCTTCGTTGCCTGGGCGGTATGATTGGGATCATTGTCACGTTGGAAGACCCAGCCACGTTTCATCTTCAATGCCCTTGCTGATGGAAGGAGGTTTGCACTCAAAATCTCACGATACATGGCCCCATTCATTCTGTCCTGTACATGGATCAGTCGTCCTGGTCCCTTTGCGGCCCAAAGCATGATGTTGCCACCCCCATGCTTCACAGTAGGTATGGTGTTCTTTGGATGCAACTCAGCATTCTCTCTCCTCCAAACATGATGAGTTGTGTTTCTACCAAACAGTTCTATTTTGGTTTCATCTGACCATATAACATTCTCCCAATCCTCTTCTGGATCATCCAAATGCTCTCTAGCAAACTTCAGACGGGCCCGGACATGTACTGGCTTAAGCAGGGGGACACTTCTGGCACTGCAGGATCTGAGTCCCTGGCGGCGTAGTTTGTTACTGATGGTAGCCTTTGTTACGTTGGTCCCAGCTCTCTGCAGGTCATTCACTAGGTCCCCCCGTGTGGTCCTGGGATTTTTGCTCACCGTTCTTGTGATCATTTTGACCCCACAGGGTGAGATCTTGCGTGGAGCCCCAGATCGAGGGAGATTATCAGTGGTCTTGTATGTCTTCCATTTTCTAATTATTGCTCCCACAGTTGATTTGTTCACACCAAGCTGCTTGCCTATTGCAGATTCAGTCTTCCCAGCCTGATGCAGGTCTACAATTTTGTTCCTGGTGTCCTTCGATAACTCACCATAGTGGAGTTTGGAGTGTGACTGTTTGAGGTTGTGGACAGGTGTCTTTTATACTGATAACAAGTTCAAACAGGTGCCATTGATACAGGTAATGAGTGCAGGACAGAGGAGCCTCTTAAAGAAGAAGGTACAGGTCTGTGAGAGCCAGAAATCTTGCTTGTTTGTAGGTGACCAAATACTTATTTTCCACCATAATTTGCAAATAAATTCTTTCCAAATCAGCCAATGTGATTGTCTGGATTTTTTTTCTCTTTTTGTTTCTCATAGTTGAGGTCTACCTATGATGCCAATTACAGGCCTCTCTCATCTTTTTAAGTGGGAGAACTTGCACAATTGGTGGCTGACAAAATACTTTTTTTGCCCCACTGTATTAGTTTCACCATTTAAGTTGCATTACTGAAATAAACGAACTTTTGCACGATATTCTAATTTTTTGAGTTTCACTTGTAGGAATTGGTAAACGGGTATACACCTATAAAGGTGATAAAAGAAAACGTATATTTTAAATTACTAATCTTGACATGACCCCGGAAGTCTTCGGCAAGAAGATGATCCTGGAACAAGGATTCAGCAAGGCAGAGACCCTGTCGGTGCAGTCCTTCGTGAAAGGTATTTTCTTCATAACCTTTGTTTCGTTACAGGTCTGCAGAATGTACTGGGAGATGGTGAAGACCTCTGGGCCCGATTCCCCTTTCCGCAAGTTTCTTGCGAATTCTCCCATTCAAAGGGACGAAAGGCGGATAACGGTGTCCATGAGGAACCCTCACGTCCCCGGTAGAGATATGGCCACCTATCTCCAGAGGTTCTGCGTCGTGTTGAAGGACCCAGTCCGGATACTAGACGCCAACGGCTTCTGGACAGGTAAGTGGGCCGTGTTTTGCAGATTGCTGAGAGATCGTCCCGCTGGAGATCTCCAACACCTGCAACAGTGCTTCTCCCTGGGACTCCTACATTACCCGGATCAACCCCAGTCATGCCGCAGGTGCGGACAGCCGGGGCACGAGGGTAAGGATTGCCATGTGCTCTCTTGTAGATTCTGCCGGTCTGCAGGTCATGAGACCAAGGATTGCCCGAGGTCCAAAACCTGCAACCTCTGTGGACAGTCAGAGCACGTCTACAGGGACTGCCCAGAGAGAAGCAGGACGTATGCGGGGGCCCTGAGCAAGGGCCCTGCTAAACCACCGCCACAGAAACCTCAGATGGACCCAGGTAAGAGGAACCTCCCACCCCCTTCCCCCACCTGAGCCCCCCCTACCCCTCCGGTGCCCCCGGACCCTGGTCCCCCTGCCCCTTGCCCTCCTGCACCCCCTGCCCCTGGCCCCCCTGCCACACCCCTCCCGGGCCCGGTTCCACCCCCCCTGACCTGTCCTCACAGGAGGATTTCCCGCCCCTTCCCCCTGCCACTCCCGTCAGCAGCTCTGCGGCGGGGAACAGGAAGCGGAAGAAGGAGCAGGCCAGCCCGGCGGCGGAGGACCCCTCCTCCACCACCAAACGGCCTGCTGTCCTCCAGAATGCCGCAGGTCCCGACCCCGTGGGGGAGGACCTCGACACGCTGGAGGAAGAGGTGGAAGAAGAGATGGCTCTGACCCGGTCGGAGCCAGATCTCTCCACCGACTTCGATGAGGTCCTCAATGAGGTCCTCAACCAGATTGGTCTGAGCCAGGACATTGGTCAGGCTACATAGGCCACAGAGGTCACCCCCCCTCTCCAGGGGAGGTAAGCACAGCCCCTGCCGACTAACCCCTTCATCTCTTTCCCATGATGGCTGAGATCTCTATCTTTTCCATTAATGTGAGGAGCATCAAGGATGTGTCTAGGAGGCAGACTGTGCTGACCTTTCTCTCCACACAGCAGAGTGATGTCTACATGCTTCAGGAGTGCGCCCTTCCCCCTCTGAGGAGGTACACTCATTTGTCCTCCCAATGGACCCACGGTCCCTCCTACTGGTCTGGGGGTGGCGATTGCAAGTCTGCAGGGGTAGCGGTTCTTATCAGGGGAGGACGTTTCACTGTTGACTCCGTCCATGAGCTCGTCTGTGGCCGCCTTTTGGTCATAGACGGCTCGTGGGCGGGGGAGCCCGTTAGGCTCATCAATGTGTACGCCTCCCCGGAGAAGAACGTGCGGCTGGAGCTTTTCCAAACCCTGCGGACGCAACTCGTCACAACGAGAACAGTAGTGATCGGCGGTGATTTTAATTGTCCGATAGAGGAGGACGGGCGCAGCTCCAGCATGTACGCAAAACTCGACACCACCTCGAAAGCTGCTCCGGGAGGTGATTGCGGAGGCTTCCCTGCAGGACGCCGTGGGATCCGTGGGGCGCGGCTCCGTGAACTACTCATGGAGCTGTCCCGACGGATCTGTGCGTTCCAGGATTGACTTTGTGCTCACCTCCAGGGCAGTCAGGCACCGCGGGTTCTCCATGGTTCCCTGCTTTTTCTCTGACCACAGGGCCATTCAGTTTCGGGGTGACCTGGGAGAGGGCTTTGCCCCAGGCCCAGGCTCCTGGAAGCTGAATTGCACCCTGCTGGACGATAAGGAGATGCTAGAGGAGCTCAGGGAAACCTACGGTGCCTGGAAGGAGGAGAAGTCTTTCTTTCCCATGGGAAGCGACTGGTGGGAGTTCGTGAAAGTCAAGCTGCGCAGCTTCTTTCAGGCCAGGGGACGCCAGCAAGTGTGTGCCAGGAGGAGGGAACTCAGGAGACTGCAGCGTCAGCTGCAGTCCCTGCAGGACCTTTATCTCTGTGGCTGGGACATGAGGCAAGACCTGGAGGACACCAAGAAGAGCTTGAAAAAGCACTTTGAGGAAGAATCCAGGCACATTGTCTTCCGTGCCAAGGTGGAGCATCTAGAGAAAGGTGAGAAGTGTAACTCTTTCTTTTTCAGGAAACTCCACTCAGGACACACACCCCTGTCGGAGCTGCGCGACAAGACTGGAACACTCCAGAAGGGGAAGGAGGCCGTGATGGAAGTGGTCAGCGACTACTACACAGACCTCTACTCCCCCAAAGAAACAAACACGGCAGCAGCCGACAGATTCTTGTCAGGTATCTCTAACGCTATCGATCCTGCAGGTTTGTCGGCCACCAACGCCCCCTTGACATTGGAGGAGCTGCACTCTGCCGCTAAATCCTTTAGGCGAGGCAGGACCCCGGGCTGCGACGGTCTCCCAGCGGAGCTCTATGTAGCGCTGTGGGACCTCGTGGGCCCGGACCTGCTCGAGCTGTACGAGGTGATGGTGGTGGAGGGCAAGATGCCTCCTTCGTTGAGGGAGGGGATGATCACGATCCTGTACAAGCGTAAGGGGGAGAGATGTGACTTGAAAAATTGGCGTCCCATCTCTCTCCTGAACGTGGACTACAAGATCCTCGCCAAAGTCATGGCGAACAGGCTGAAGGCTGTCATCGGACAGATCATCCACCCGGATCAGACTTGTGGCATTCCTGGCCGCAGGATTGCGGACAGCCTAGCGCTTGTCCGGGACACGGTCCAATACATCAAGGACCGCCGTGTGCACGCGGCCCTGGTCAGTCTTGATCAGGTAAAGGCCTTTGACCGTGTCTCCCATGGGTTTATGTGCAGAGCCCTGCGCAGGTTTGGTTGGATCCATTTATGGAAACAAATACATACAATGTTTCAACCGCTGTATGGAAGGACAGTCCCAGAACTGTCATAAATAGTCTATTTCTGACAGTTCTATGACATTCCCTCCATACAGCGGTTGAAACAGCTGTATGGAGTGAATGTCCCAGAACTGTCAGAAATAGACTATTTCTGACAGTTCTGGGACATTCACTCCATACAGCGGTTGAAACATTGTATCTATTTTTTTCCATAAATGACATTCTGCAGATACACTTAGAGGAGCGCTGCAGATACACTTTTTGCCGGCTTGGAATTATTCTTATTTTCATCCTACTTCTTCTTTTTCTTCTTATGAGGATGAGGATGAAGAAGAAGAAGTAGGATGAAAATAAGATTAATTCCAAGCCGGCAAAAAGTGTATCTGCAGCGCTCCTCTAAGTGTATCTGCAGAATGTCATTTATGGAAAAAAATAGATACAATGTTTCAACCGCTGTATGGAGTGAATGTCCCAGAACTGTCATAAATAGTCTATTTCTGACAGTTCTGGGACATTCACTCCATACAGCTGTTTCAACCGCTGTATGGAGGGAATGTCATAGAACTGTCAGAAATAGACTATTAATGACAGTTCTGGGACTGTCCTTCCATACAGCGGTTGAAACATTGTATGTATTTGTTTCCATAAATGGATCCATTTATGGAAACAAATACATACAATGTTTCAACCGCTGCATGGAAGGACAGTCCCAGAACTGTCATTAATAGTCTATTTCTGACAGTTCCATGACATTCCCTCCATACAGCGGTTGAAACAGCTGTATGGAGTGAATGTCCCAGAACTGTCAGAAATAGACAGAAACTGTCACAGAACTGTCCTTCTTCTCATCCTTCTTCTTCTCATCCTTCTTCTCATCCTTCTCCTTCTTCTCATCCTTCTCCTTCTTCTCATCCTTCTCCTTCTCCTTCTTCTCATCCTTCTTCTCCTTCTTCTCATCCTTCTCCTTCTTCTCATCCTTCTCCTTCTCCTTCTTCTCATCCTTCTCCTTCTCCTTCTTCTCATCCTTCTCCTTCTCCTTCTTCTCATCCTTCTCCTTCTCCTCATCCTTCTCCTTCTCCTTCTCCTCATCCTTCTCCTTCTCCTTCTTCTCATCCTTCTCCTTCTCCTTCTTCTCATCCTTCTCCTTCTCCATCTTCTCATCCTTCTCCTTTTCCTTCTTCTCATCCTTCTCCTTCTCCTTCTCCTTCTTCTCATCCTTCTCCTTCTTCTCATCCTTCTCCTTCTTCTCATCCTTCTCCTTCTTCTCATCCTTCTCCTTCTCCTTCTTCTCATCCTTCTCCTTCTTCTCATCCTTCTCCTTCTTCTCATCCTTCTTCTTCTCATCCTTCTCCTTCTCCTCATCCTTCTCCTTCTCCTCATCCTTCTCCTTCTTCTCATCCTTCTCCTTCTCCTTCTTCTCATCCTTCTCCTTCTCCTTCTTCTCATCCTTCTCCTTCTCCATCTTCTCATCCTTCTCCTTCTTCTCATCCTTCTCCTTCTTCTCATCCTTCTCCTTCTCCTTCTTCTCATCCTTCTCCTTCTTCTCATCCTTCTCCTTCTCCTTCTTCTCATCCTTCTCCTTCTTCTCATCCTTCTCCTTCTTCTCATCCTTCTCCTTCTCCTTCTCTTTCCTCATCTCCAAGGGCATTTAAATTAAAGGTACAGTGTTCTGCACTAATTTAAAGGCTCTCTGAAGCCTAGAAACCCTTTTTATAAGTCATCTTCGTAGCGAAGAAATTCGCATCGAATCGAATTTCACACTGGAATTCGCCGAATCAGCCGAATCGAATTTTTGAGAAATTCGCTCATCTCTAATTCTCACCAACAGGCACAAAGACCTGGCATGGATGGCAATCCAAGGGGGGTTGCCTCTCAGGACATTTATGCATGCCAGGAACCTGAGCAGATACAGACACTGCCCCTTCTGCATCATCCATGAGGAAACGTCTCACCACGTTTTCTGGGAGTGCTCTTTTGCTCAGGCCCTGTTGGGGGCCCTGGAACCTGAACTCAAGGACTTTGTACCACAGACAGCCATCACTAACTTTGGGGTGTTGAATGGACTATTCTGTGGGACTTTTTCTCTGGAGGACATTGACGGCGCCTGGCGGGTGCTGTGTTGTTTTAAGGACGCTTTATGGTGCGCCAGGAAGCGCCTCATCCACCAGCGGGAGAGGATGTCCATTGAGGACTGCCGCAGACTGATCCTCAGTCTGCTCAGAGACTATACCTCGATGGACTTTAAGGAGGAAGAGGACGTCTGAAGATCTCCCCTTCCCCCTACTCCCCCTTGCGTGTCTTTGTCGCTTCAATAAAGCTTCGGGTCTGTGTTTTCCCCCTTCCCCCCCCCCCACACTCCCGATGCCTATTGTAGATTGTAATATTCGGCTTTTGTTTTTTTTTTGCATGACTTAGTGATATTAGGAAATGTACTGTGTATTAGGATGCTATGGTTTCGGGGTAAGCGACGTTAAGCATGACGTGTTGGTCTGGGGGATCCATCCTCCACGCACATCACGTCAGGCATCATACCGCTGAGCGAATGTATTTATTTCTGAATGTATTTATAGTATGCTTGGAACTATATTGCAATGTGGTGCGCTGCGTCGCAGTATAGGGTGAGATGTACCCCGATTACAAGTATCATGTTGTTTTTTATACTTCTGTAATAAAAGTATCTTTTCAATCAAAAAAAATAAAAAATAGTGGAGTTTGGAGTGTGACTGTTTGAGGTTGTGGACATGTGTCTTTTATACTGATAACAAGTTCAAACAGTTGCCATTGATACAGGTAATGAGTGCAGGACAGAGGAGCCTCTTAAAGAAGAAGGTACAGATCTGTGAGAGCCAGAAATCTTGCTTGTTTGTAGGTAACCAAATACTTATTTTCCACCATAATTTGCAAATAAATTCTTTCCAAATCAGCCAATGTGATTGTCTGGATTTTTTTTCTCATTTTGTCTCTCATAGTTGAGGTCTACCTATGATGCCAATTGCAGGCCTCTCTCATCTTTTTAAGTGGGAGAACTTGCACAATTGGTGGCTGACTAAATACTTTTTTGCTCCACTGTGTGTGTGTATATATATATATATATATATATATATATATATATATATTGTTTGTAAAAACTTTGTATAATGAGTTGTTATATAGTTTCACAACTATATCATTATTTGTTTTTTTCCACACAGTTTTTGGCTGTTAATGATAAATTGCTAGCACATATTTTGGCACTCCCAAGTTAATGTGGATTTAAACTCAAAAGAAAACATCTAATATATTACAGCTTACCAGTTCTTACATGTGGTGGCTGCATTAGTTCCCTTTTTTAAGCTTTCTTTCCTTTTGACCTGGAGATCCAAGCAGTAAGTCTGTTGTTTTTCAAGCTGTCCTGCAGATGTAGCAGTAGTGTTGAGACAGATGTGCTTATAATGATCAGCTTTTATTTATGTAAAACCTTTTTCCTAAAGGGAAAAAAAACTGTTGCTATAGTTTCTTATAAAGTGTTAGCTAGAGTTTGGCTTCAATTTGTTAGTATATCTAAATCTGCTACCAATTAGTATTCTTTTTCCTGATTTAAAGTGATATTAATTGATAGTTTTTTAAACATTTTTAAATAAATGTTATACTTACCTGCTCTGTGCAATGCTTTAGCACAGAGCAACCCCAATCCTCCTCTTCTGGGGTCTCCCGCCAGCGCTGCAAGCCCTTCCTTTTCGGCGGTTTCCATGGGGGCACCCATGTGGGCTCACTCCCAAGCTGCCCTGTTTGCATCAATTGACACAGAGTGGGTGGCTCGGGCCTGCCCCCTGCTCCCTTGTCACAGTATTTGATTGAAAGCAGCGGGAGACAAAGGAGCCATCTTCCTGCTATCAATTTGCCCAATGAGGAGGGAGACAGTGTCTTGAGCCGCTGCTCTTATGCACATCGCTGGATCAGGTCGGGCTCGGGTAAGAAAAGGAGGGGGAGCTGAAGCACAGAAGGTTTTTCACATTACTTCATAGAGTGTATTAAGGTAAAGAAAACCTAAAGTGATTCATAGAATGCATGAAGGTAAAAAACCTTGAGCCTTTACAACCACTTTAAGGATTTAGAACCACTTTGACTTTTTGTTAATTCATATCTTCTAAATATTGTTCATGGTTCAAAGATCATTTCTGTTCCTCTTTGGTTTGATATGGCACATAACAGTACTTGGCAAAAAATGTTTATATTTTGGGATAATCTCCCAATTTTTATTTTTTAAGCATGCTTGTCTTGAAAATATTACAAAATTACAGTCATAAAAGAAAGCAGTTTTAACAAATAAAGTGTTGCCAGAGAAAACAAATTGCACACAACTGTTACAATGGGATATAAAAAAAACAACTTTTTCCATATTGAATCAAAGACCAAAGCTAGAATTACAGAGAAAAAAGGGCAGTGGCATACCAACCAACCAGAACAAACAGATTTCTGATTGTCATGATTTACTATACACAGCAGCCTTCTTACTGAATAAGCAATATTACAAGAGTGGACATTGTGTGCAAAATACAATAGCATTTGTATCAAAAATTAAACTTAGACAAGCTACAAAATCTAAATAAAAGTATAATGCATCTGTGATGCCCCCTTCTCACTTTGCAATTTGGAATAGCGGGCAGAATCGTTTCCAAATCACATGGCAACCGCAGGAAAATATAGGATACACGTTTTGGTACCAATTTCCTTCAATGACACCCCATTCAATGAGATTCTGTTGTGATTGCCGCATAGCAGGATCACATGGCAATTGCAGCACATCGTGTCTTTAAAAATTGTGAAAAGCTTGTAGCCTGAAAAGGAGCAGAAGCTTCTCTTGAGGTGACAAACACACATAGGACAGACCATTCAAGTTGGCTGGTCCTATGTGACACGCAGACGTACTTGATAACTGCACTTTGAAAATCGCTATGCAACATGTGAACGGGGCCTGAAACAAATAGCACTATCAAGGTACAAGGGGATTAAAAACAGTTTCATAATTAAGTAAATAGAAAAACGTGGTACATTGAGCTCTTTATGTATTGAAACAGTGATGACTAACAGCCATTATACTTTGGTTAATAAGAAAGATAAAATAATGCAAAAACCTTTTTACAAAAAGCTTGATTAGAACATTTTTTTAGGCGAGTGGGTATCTATATTTTTCAACCTTAACAGAACAATTGTACCAATTGTTACTCTTTAAAACATCTTAAAGTGGAACTTTAGTCAGAAAATTAAGTCTTGCTAGATGACTTCAGGCTGGCCCCTTTTGCAGGTATAGCTATGTAAAACATAAGACGCAATAAGTGGCTATACTGTTTAAAATCCAGTAATATACTCTCACCCTGCTCTGCACATGTTAAGTTGCTCTCTATTCTCAACACTGTAATAATCAGTGAGTTACTAGAGACTAATCTGTTGACAGCCTAAAAATTTACTGCTGCTGAGGTGGAAGCAACTTTATGTCTTGGCTCAGCCTTCCCCTCTAGCTGAGCCAAGACATAAAATCAAGACTGGAAATGCACACGTTTTAACTGCAGAAAGTGACAAATAGTTTTTGAGACTAAGGAGAAGGGGAGCATATTTAATAATGGCATGACTGTTCCTGGCTTCAACAAAATGGCGGCCTCTGGCAAGAAAAGACAGGAGCACTGCTAGAGACAATTTACAGCATGCACTTATTTTGGGAGCAAAATTATTAAAGATGAATGTATGTTCCTTGCTAAAGATCATCTTGTTTTATCAAGTTGTTTTGGGTATTGTTCTGCTTTAAAGTGTATCTATAGCTAATTTGTTTAGTTTTGAGTGTTGAAATATTACAACTCCTGTCAGGTTTTACCACAGTTGAAGGCTCCATTAGAGAGAATTCTTCATTTCCTATCTGGTAAAGAGGTTGTCCCCATGACAGGAAGAGAGGTTAAATCTCCCCAATAGCAACAAAGACAGAATGTAAATCAGCAGTGAATTTCAATGCAATAAGTAAGCATTTTACTGAATAAAATCTATTCATTCATTCATTTTGTTTTGTTGTGATTTGCTGTGATTGGCCACAGCTAATCACATGGTACGGATGGGCTGTTATTGGCCCTGTCTGTACCATGTAACCACTGTGACCAATCACAGCTAACAACACAATTGTAACAATGAATTGTCGGATCAAAGCCATTCCTTGTTTACATTTGTTATGTGATCTGCTGTGATTGGTCACAGCGATCACATGGTACAGTCAGCGGGCCGGGAAACTGATCAGTCATCGGATGTGTCCGGTGAACACGGCCGGTGTCAGATATCGGCCCCAAGGAACCCGGAATGACAAAAGTCTTGCCTGGCTGTCAAATTGCTATAGGTCGGGTGTGAAGTGGTTCAATTAATCCCTAATGTGCCTGAATGATTTCTCCAGTCAGTCACAGAAATGAATGAAAACTCTCACAGCTGCTTTGAAGCTTGTTCAACTGCATGTTCAGACCACCTCATGTGAATGGACCCTAAGGAGCCAAGAAGAGAGAACAACCTATTCATTGTTATCACATTTGTCACCTGTTCCTTGATAAAGTGAAGGCCGGACTACCTTTACACCTTTTTACAAATTGGGAACCTAGCAGTCAGTGTAGTAACATTTTAGTCCAAAATTCTGAGATTTAAAAAGAGGAGTTAAAATTGAAAGGAATGAGAAGGCAAAAGACACTCAAGAATTACAGCCCTGGAGCTGCTATCACTTTCCATATCCGTTTCCGTATCCATGTCCAAAATTAAATTCATTTTGTTGTTTATTCGTCATATCTTTATGGAACGCTTCCATTATGGTTTTCATCTGCACAATAAAGGTGGCCAATATGATGATAGTAAACACAACAGAGAGCGCAGTGGCGGCAATGTTTAAAGAACGGGCTGTGGAACTATAGCTGGTTGCACCATGCTTGTCTTTCAGCAGCTTCCTGTCCCGGGACTACAAGACAAAAAAAAAGTTCTAGTTATAATAAAGCAGGAGTCAAGTTAATGTCATATTAGAATAATCCGCAGTAGGGATCTTCCTTGAAAATGCACACAAAAGTGAGAAGTAATATAAAAATGCAACACTGGCAACAGGCACTGCCGTCTACAGGGAATTGTTCAATATGTTGTAATAAAGTTTTGACAAATACATACAAAGTAAGTAATGTAGATAAATATATACTGTATACTGGACATAGTCAATACAAGAAAACAATATCAATAAAAGATCCACATATAATTAAGGAAGCATCAAAATAATTCTTGACCTTTTTCTAATGACAGAGAATGGAGTAAGGGCTCATGTACACTGCAGCTCCTAAACTGACGTTCAGGAGCTGTTCAGCATTTTTTCAGCAGCCGCTGAACTCTCCCTAATGTTTTCCTATGTGTCCATGTACACTGTGTCGTTTATAGTCGTTTACAGGCAGTTGAGTTTACAGTCGTTTTTTTGAACGCACCAAACTTGTATTCAGAAGTAGATTTTACCGGCGTTTCAAACGCAAAACGTTTGTAAACACGTGTAAACGCGGCTAACCGCGTTTATAAGCGTTTGCGTTTGGAATTTTTTTTTAACTCTTCCATTTCCAGATGATGTCCAGAAACTTTTTTCATCATGAAAAATGTATGCAAAGCGTTTTCCCATTAAGGAAATGGAGCTGGTACACTGCTGCCAGCCTGATAGCTTCCTCTGCATCCAGAGAGCTTGAGAAGTTTCTAGGTGACAGGTGTGGAGCTATGCAGATGGCACCATGAATATTAATACAGTCCTGGCCGATCCCAGAGATGCAGACTCTGATGGCATCCTGGGATACTGTATATATTCAGTGAGCACACTGAGTTCTGGGTCTTCCCTGTATAGGATTGCTCCAGCCTGGAGGGGGCATGCTGCCCTCCCAGGTAATGCTGCTGCATCTGCTCTTCTGGGCCTCAGGTGGGTGACCTGAGGCCTGAATGCTGAGACCCAGGTTCTGCTAGAATGGACTGAGCGGCCATCTACTGAAGATCTCATCTGGTATAACGGAGGAAGGCAACCAGCAGTCTTTTGGTTCTCTTAGGCTCCATGTACACTGCAGCTGATAAACTCATGTTTAGGAGCTTTTCTGTGTTTTTTTCAGCAGCCCCTGAACTCTCCTTAATGTTTTCCTATGTGTCCATGTACACATAGTCATTTACAGTCATTTACAGGCAGTTGAGTTTACAATCATTTTTTGAACACACCAAACTTGCGTTCAGGAGTAGATTTTACCGGCGTTTCAAATGCCCAATGCTTGTAAACGTGGTTTATAAGCGTTTGCATTTAGAAGTGTTTTTTAACTGTTCCATCTCCAGATGCTGTCCAGAGCCTTTTTTCCTCATCAGAATGCATGGAAAGCGTTTTCCATGTATTCAAATGGATCTAGTACACCAGCGCACTCAGTTCCGGGTTTCGCATGAAGGAAAAAATGGTAGAACGTGCCGCATTATGCTCATGATGGGATCCATAGTGAATACAACCAGAAAAGACAGGCAATCTCAACACATACTGTTGTCTCTACTTCTGTTCTCTCTATTCCTCTCAAAATGTGTGAAATAGTTAATGTTTTCCTATTTTTTCAGTGCATTCTGGGCATTTGGGAAAGTCTCCTGAGGTTATCTTTTAAAAACGCTTCTAAACGCACATGAATACGCCTAAATGTGGTATGCAAATGCAGGTAAACTGACATTTTTTAACCTACGTTTTCCAGCAGTCAGTTTAGATCATTCAGAAGAGTTTTCCAAATGCCCCGTGTACTTGAATCCTTGGGGGAGATATCCAGTGGGGTTTCACTTATGAAAGCTATAACATATGCTGGCCTTATATACTTCTTTACAAATTTAGCACGGTAGGACTTGGGGTAACCTTAAAAAAAGCTTTGAGTATCATTGGTAAGATAATTTTTTGTATCTGTATTTCCTGCAAAAAGTAAAAGGAAAGAACAAAGCAGAAGAGGAATATAGAAGTGTAGCTAGGTTTGCTAGTGGTTGCAAACAATTTTCACTTGTTTGGAAGATTTGCGTCCCACCTGTGACACAAGGAGGGTTTAATGAATTGCCTGCAAAGTTGAGGTGCAGTGACCAATTTAGGGAAGATCGTGAACAATGCTTGGCTATGGAGTGTCTTCAAAACTGGGGGCAGCCATTTTGGGTGAGCCAATATGTATGCAGGACTGTATGCATCCACAGAGAGAACTGGAGGAAAGCCCCAACCATCACCTGAGGAAAACAGAAGCTGAGCTGCTGAGGATTCTGGAAATAACAAAGCCTGCTGTAAGGGGATATGACTTGTGGGGAATGAAGTCCTGAGAGAGACTGAGCCTGTACTACAGGTTCGTCCTGGAACTACAGATCCCAGTATTATAAGGAATCCAGAGAGAGAAAAAGTAAGAAATGTTCCAGGGCTAGAAGCAGTCTCAGGAGGATGTGGTGGGACACACACATGATGCAGTAGGCTGCTGTTGCGCCATTTGCCACAGTGTCAGGGATGCAGAGAGACTGAGCAACGGACATCTCCTGGTTTGTAAGGATGTCATTGTGAAGGCTGGTGTCACTTATTGATTGTGGAGTGGACATCACTGATCTTGCATACCATACATAAATCTTTCTTAAAATACAATTCCTCCCTCCATGCTGCCAAACAAGCCTACTTTGTTACTCTTGTTAATACCTTGTCATCCAGTCCTCATCGTCTCTTCTCTACTTTTAACTCTCTACTATCTCCACCTCCACCCAGTAACTCAAAAACAAGAGTGATGCAATTTGTAGGGGCATCTCCACTGCACAGACATCTATCCCACTTAGCATACCTTATACTAAACAAACCTCAACACTTTCTTGTTTTGACCTTGCTACTACTGAAGAGGTCACTAAAGTCTTCTCAGAAGCCAATCTCACCACCTGCCCCCTGAATCCTGTTCCCTCACAACTACTACGGTCACCTTCTTCTTCTATCCTTTGGTCCCTCACTCACATCTTCAATCTCTCCCTCTCTACTGGCACCTTCCCCTCCCCTCTAAAGCATGCACAGATCACTTCCATACTTAAAAAGCCCTCACTGGACCCCACGAACTTGAACAACTTAAAACCCATCCCCCTGCTCCCGTTTACCTCTAAACTCTTAGAACGCTTAGTCTACAATCGTCTGAGCTCCTACCTCACTGACAACAACCTTCTTGACCTTGTACAGTCTGGCTTTCGCTCACTCCGCTCCACTGAAACTGCCCTACTAAAACTCACTAATGATTTACTAACTGCTAAAACCAATGGCCACTACTCCATACTCTTACTACTTGATCTCTCTGCAGCTTTTGATACTGTTGATCATCCCCTCCTCCTCAAAAAATTCCACTCTCTTGGCTTCCGAGACTCTGCCCTATCCTGGTTCTCCTCCTACCTATCGCAGCGCTCCTTCGGTGTTACCTATAACTCTGTCTCCTCCTCTCCACTTCCTCTTTCTGTAGGGGTCCCTCAAGGTTCTGTCCTTGGACCCCTTCTCTTTTCCATCTACACCTCCTCCCTTGGTCACTTGATAAACTCCCATGGCTTCAAGTACCAGCTGTATGCTGATGACACACAAATCTATCTTTCTACTCTTCACCTCACCCCTTCCGTCTCCTCACGCATTACTATTCCACTAAGTGACATATCAGCATGGATGTCACTCCACTTCCTCAAACGAAATCTCTCTAAAACGGAGCTCATAATATTCCCTCCAGCCCGTGCCCCCTCCCCTGACTTCTCCATCAAGATCAATAAAACCATCAGTCCCTCCTCTCATGCTAGGGTACTAGTGTAATCCTTTACTGCCAACTGTCCTTTCAGCCCCAAATCCAATCACTGTCCAAATCTTGTAGACTTAACCTCTGCAACATCTCCAAGATATGCCCGTTTTTAACCACTGAAACCACAAAGCAACTTATTCATTCCCTTGTTATCTCTCGCCTTGACTATTGTAATTCCCTCCTCAGTGGCCTACCTAATCGCAGGTTAACCCCTCTTCAGTCTATCATGAATACTGCTGCCAGACTCATCCACATTATCAACTGTTCCATATCTGCCATCTGTCTCTGCCAATCCCTCCACTGGCTTCCCATTGCCCAACGAATAAAATTCAAAACATTAACAATAACATATAAAGCCATTTATAACTCCGCCCCAAATTACATCACCAATCCTATCTCCAAATATCACCCAAATAGTCCTCTCTGCTTCTCCCACGACCTCCTGCTCTCTAGCTTCCTTGTCTCCTCCCATGCTCAGGAACTCTACCCCAATTTATCCGACTATTGCCTACTCTGCCCACTTTTAGGTGATCTCTGAAAACCTATCTCTTCAGGGAAGCCTATCCTGCCTTCAGCTAATAATGGAATCTTCTATTTCTCCTATCAGTTCATCCCCTACAGTTATTACCTTTTGTACCACCAGCCCCTCCCTCTCAGATTGTAAACTCCAAGGAGCAGTGCCCTCCTAACCCTCTTGTATTGAACTCTATCGTTGCTGTATTGTCTCCCTTTATATTGTAAAGCGCTGAGCAAACTGTTTTTGCGCAATATAAATCCTGTATAATAATAATAATAGTGAATTATATCAGAAAAGTGCCAAACCAAATAAATACCAAAATAAGCAGCAAACCTAAAACCCCTAAAAAAAGGTATGAATAATATAAATGAATATAGGAATGCGCTAAATCACAAACAGTGTAAAAAATCAATCAACTTAATCGTGCTAAATAATTAAAAAAGTGTCCATATATAAAGTCCAAACACCATATGATTCTGAAAAATATTGTGGAAATAATAACGCCGTGATCAAACTCCACCACCAGATGAAATAAATAAGCTCACCAGAGCTAAATGCTGATCAAATTATAAATCAGCATAAGCGCTGTTGCTCTGGGAGCGATGATTGTAGGGAATATCCAGACTTTAGAAGCAATACTCTGCAGTACACCAGCCAGCATACATGGAAATCTTTTATATGATCGTCGTTTTCACCATGGCTCACCCAAGATGGAAAGTGGCAGGAGACAGGTCATCACCCTGGGAGTTGGTGAGAGACTAATGGCCATACCCTACCACGCTCTCAGGGTCCTGTTCACGGCAGAAGTTCTGAAAGATCTGGCATTTCTGCCAGTACTCTGCATGGCTGCAGAAGGACACATCAGCCTCAGTTTGGTGCCAGACGGTCTTTATAAGGAGGCTCATCACTTTCTTAAGTTGCTGGATGATCTCTAGCTCCCCTTGCCCTGTTCCTGTTTCCTGTGACTTTGACCCGTGATTTCCTGTTACCGACTCGGCTTGCTCTTGGACCTGTCTACTCTGCTTTACCCCTGATCTGACCTCGGCCGGGCTTATGGATACTCTCTCTCTCTTGCTCCCCTGTACATGACCTCGGCTATCCCATCTGACTACGTCTGCTCTGATTCCCACCTGGTACCTGACCTTGGCTTGAACCGACTACCCAGTAAACATCTAAATCCTGGAAGGGCTTGCATACCACGCACAGGCGCCTCCTGTCTGCAGACCTATCTCCGTGCACCAGCTGTGTTTCTGAGTGGACCTCCAACCAACACTCCTACAGGCGACCTGTGCAACTTTGGGCCTGACTCCCGCTGTCCCACTCTCAGGGGAGTCCGGGACTTAGCCGCAAGGGAAGCCCTCTCTCCATTGGCCTCCGTCACCAGGTACATGATACACGCCTTACCTAAATAAACAGTATTGCCTACTGGGGACACAATTCAAGCATATATCCAGGTTTGTACTAACCTAATTTTGAGAGCTGCAATGCTGGATTTTGGCCGCAACACACTGGTCAGTAGAGGAGAGCTTGCCAAAGACCATTGCCCTAGCATTTCCTTTTAAACAGGGCCGCTCATAGTATAGGGATAAGGGTCACTCACTAGTCTGCTTGTTTATACCATCATGTTATTTTGCAACTGTTTCACATACTTGTTGAAGTGTTTCCATTTTCAGATTGTTTCTGCAATAAATGTCCACCCTTCAGCCCTGATGTATTGGAGAGCATGGTGTTGCATGAAGAGTCATGGGCACTGGGAACAGGAGACCCGAGAAAACAGTGGTTCCTTTGGGGGTAAGTACTACAGAAAAATGATGGAAAAAAACTATGGAAAATCCAAAAAGGCTACAGGGTGCAGGGAAAGGGGAGGTAGGAGGGGGCACATTTTGGGGGATAAGAGGAGGAATCCCCTAGCCCTGAGGGCTAGCCTGCCCTCTGGTCATTCTTATAATAAGCCAAATTGAAGATCACATTTTTAGGAATTTCTCATGCATATCTACTGAGATAGCTGCTGAATTTTTGTTGATCATTGTTCTATTTAGTCATGTTTTAACCATTTGGTAACTCGGGTGATTTACATGGTTGGGCTATGGTTTGTTTTGTGGCACTGAATGTAAATCTGTTTATTTTTGCAGTGTTATGTTAGATATCCTGGATTGGTTTATTTAATAGGGCTTTGATAGGGCCTTTGCTCAAGTTACAATTTATACTGTTTATTAAGGGATAAACCCTAATCCAGAGGTTTTGGGACATGACCATCTACTATGAATTATCTCAGCATGAACTGAACAAAATAGTTGCACACCACTGGCGTAACAACAAAGGTCACAGAAGTTGCAGTTGCGACCTAGCCTCTGCTCCAGGGGGCCCTGGGGACTGTCTGTCAACTCCAGTTCTTATGCGCCATTGGCGGCTACAGATGTCGATCACCGGGTCCCGGTTGGAGATTACACTCCAGCACTAGGCGATCAGCGAGTATCACTGACAGGGAAGAGACCTGTGTGTAAACGATATAGGTCTCTCTCCTGCCAGCAGTAACATGCTGCTATGTATTTTTCTGCACAGCAGAGAAATACACAGCAGTATCTTTCCCTAGTAAAACAGCACACAGTTAACCCTTTGATCGCCCCAGATGTTAACCCCTTCCAGTCCAGTGTCAGTAGTACAGTGTCAGTGCTTTTTATTAGCATTGATCACTGTATTAGTGTCATTGGGATGTCAGTGGTAGCTAGTCTGTTCCCCCCAGTGTCAGAATGCCCACCGCAGTCCCGCTATAAGTCGCTGATCGCCGCCATTACTAATATTTAAAAAATGTAAAAAAAAATTCCAGTATATATACCAGCCATTTATAGATGCTATAACTTTCATGTAAACCAAATAATTTACATGTAGTGTGATTTTTTTTTAGCAAAGACATGTAGCAGAAAACATTTTGGGCTAAATTTATGATGAAATTTGATTTTTAAAATTTTTTACTGGATGTGTTTTATAACAAAAAGTCAAATATTGTTTTTTTTTCAAAATCATTGGTATTTTTTTGTTTATAGCACAAAAAAAACAACAACGCACAGGCGATCAAATACCACCAAAAGAAAGCTCTATTTGTGGGGAAAAATGACATAAATTTCATTATTATTATTATCATACAGTATTTATATAGCGCCAACAGTTCGCTCAGCGCTGTACATTACAATGGGGGACAATACATGAGACCAGGGGCGGACTGACCATTTGGAAACTCGGGCACTGCCCGAGGGCCCTGGATCAGTAGGGGGCCCTATGAGATGCCCCTGGTACCTTTTTCATAGGCTTTTTTGAGTTTGGGCAAGGACACAGGGGCCCCATGATGCCCTATTGCCCGGGGGCCCCATGAGTTGTCAGTCCGCCCCTGCGTGAGACAGTACAATAACAATACAGTGCGATACACGAGGGGTTCGAGGGCCCTGCTCCTTGGAGTTTACAATCTATGTACAGTGTTGCATGATCGCGCAATTGTTAAGGTATCGCAAAAGATGGCCTGGTCAGGAAGTTGGGTAAATCCTCAGGAGGGCAAGATTCCTCACGTATATCACAATGTGATATTTTCCTTCTACTTTGCTGAAAGAGTTAACATTAACCCATTAGTCATCATGTCAAGAAGCCTTGTTCTATTAAAGATATTATCTCCCTCTGCCCAGCCTCCTCACATGCCCTGTGATCTCTTATCTGGAACTGGATACAAGATGAAAAGAGAACAGGACAAGTAGCAGCTGTTTGGAGGCTGAGAGCCTGTTTCCCTGTATTAGCTCAGTGTAGGGCAGACAATTTCACATTAGGGATACTACAGTTTTGCCTGCAAAGTGCTCTAGGAATGGTTAGGACATGGACTGCCTGTATTATTTCAGCATGTGTGATGTCCTTCAGCCTGGGTTCACACTGATGCGGTGCGACATATTGCATGTGATTCGCACAGAAACCGCACTGCATTCATGTGCAAATCACATGCAAATTCTGTGCGGTGTGATTTGAGCCATACATTTTGTATGGCTCAAATCGCACCACATCCGCAATAAAAAGGTGCAGGACACTTTTTTTTAGTCCGCACTAGAATCGGATTGCATGGGTATTCACACCCATGCGATCTGATTCTGCACATCGTGCTGCATTTTGTAAACTGATTTCAGGGTGTTGTTAACATACAGAATCGCAGCAATTTGCATGAACAGGATGCGATTGTGATGTGGTGCGGAAGTCGAACCCAGGCTCAGTGTGTAGTAAGCCAAACTTTTATTTATTTTTTTTTGCATACAGACAAAAGAGAGATGAACACCTAAAGAAACCAGGGCTGGTTCACATCATGCCTGCAAAGGAATCGCACAAGAACGTTCTTGTGCAATTCACACTGCATGCAAAACACACTCCATTTACGATCTGCAGTGGGTGTCAGTTAGACGTTAGTGACACCCCAAACACAGGTCACAAGCGCAGTGTGTTTGCCCACACCAGATCACATAGTATTTTTGTTACAGTGCATTTTAAAAAGTAGTGCATGCAATACTTGTGGTGCGGTGCAATTTCTGTCCATCCAAAAAGAATGGGCTGAGATTGTACTGCGCAGAGCTGCATGTGAATTGCACAGGAACTGCAGAATGTCGCTGTGCATATTACATGCGGTTTCTGGTGTGAACGGACACTGAACTAATGGATTGAGATAAAATGAAGATGAAAAAGAGGGAAAGAGAAAAGGGGAGAGAGAAAGTAATGGAAAGAGAAAAAGAGAGAGACGGAAAGACAGAAAGGTAGGCACGGAGAAAAAAAAATTAAAATATAAGCTCAGGGACGACATGACGTGGTGAATAGTGGGACAACCTAGTATGGAAAGTGTAGGAAGTTGGGATAGTTTTGAGCTTACCTGATTGGAGGGTTGTTTGCTGGGAGGGGTCACAGGAAGGTAGGGGAGAGTCTGATCCGCAGAAGTCTGGAATTTTTTGAAGAAGGAAAAGCTTCCCACCCTCCCGCACCCTTCGTTTTTGGGCTTGAATTGTCAAGGCAGCCTTGGCGGTGGTTGGTCTTTGGAGGAGGAAAGAATTCTGTATGTAGAATGGTTTGGGACCCATCGGTGGTATGAGGACCTCGGTACATTCCTGTTAATAAGGGGTTAACTCGGAATAGGTAAAATGGTGGTCACTGCGGATAAGTAGGGTTATCTCCAAGCCGAAGTGTTGTGGCTGGGGGCCTAAGTTTAAGAAAAGCAAAAGATAAGTTGGGTTTGTTGCCCTCAAAAGACCACCACATTTTTCCTCTGTTTCTATTTTAGGAATGTTATGTTATTTATTATGAAATAATTTATTGGTTAATAAATAGCTGCTATGGCCATGTGACTCCAAAACCTGGTTTGTGTTATTTGTGAATATATGGGTTGGTGGAGGGTATGTCCTAGCAGGCCAGGTTTTAGGTTGGAAGGCATATATTCTACCCTTGTCATGATATAGCAGTAAAGTTTGAGAATTTAAGAGACAGAGACAGCAAGAGAGAAGAATGAGAGAGCAATACGGAAAGAGAGAGAGGGGAAAAATACGAGAGAGCAGGAAAGAGAATAGTAGAGGAGAATAGGAAAGGTTGTAATATATTCTTGCAAGCGATTTTACATTCTACACTGGGGTCGGCTTACAAGTATTCAAAATACTTGAGAGAGATATCTAAATGTGGACAGCTTCTCTAAAATCTTTTGATTTACCCTCTTAATATGTAAATAAAGATCTAAAATGACTTTGAGTATGTTGGCGCGCAGTGGAAGCGGTGGGTGGTAGTTGGTGGGGAGAGGAGGCCCTGGTCAAATTTTGCAACAGGACCCAGAAGCTTCAACTTACGCCTCTGAGGGCAAAAAGGTGTTTCTAAGGGTCTAGCCTTTGTTATAAGGTTCCTGTATCCCAGGTTTAATTCAATTATACTAAATCACCTATTTGGCTCTTGGATTTTGGGGAACTCCACTGACAAGATTACCCTTTTGGAACTGCGCTTCCTTTCCCTCCAGGCAATGAAGTTTCTCTCATCCCGTTTGACTAATGCTAAATATACCATGGCCATACCATGATTACACCAAAATGACCTTGGTAGGCGGGAAGCGCTGGGAACAATCTTTTAGGAGAAAATGTTCTAAGAATCAAGTGGGTAATTTATCTTTCTGGTATTTACACAAAAATGAATGTCAGCTAACCTTTTAAAGCTTTAGACTGTTTTCCATTGTTTAATTTCAACTTGTCTGTTGCCAAAGCCCATCTAAAAGCTTGTTTAACCCTTTCATTGCCAAAGCTGTTTTTTTTTTTGCTCACATGTTAAAATGCACATTTTAGACCTAAATAATAGTTAAAACCCCCAAACATTACAGAAAGTTCCCTATATATGAACATTCAAGTTACAAACTTTCAAAGATGAGAGCATGTGCTCGCATGTCCAAAGCTGGGTACACACACTCATTCTTTTTTGTTCAACCCAGCCGGCTGAATGAAAAAAACTAACAGATCGCTGTACCAAGACAAGCAATGTTGCTGCTGTGATCAGGGGCGTATTTACCACAAGGCAAACAAGGCATTTGTCTAGGGCGGCAGTTTTCAGGGGGGGCAGCAGCATTTTTCAGGGGGGCAGCGCTGGCCCCCGAAAGAAAAGATACACACAGCATGGGGACCAAGTGGGATCTGAGAGAGGCTGTGGGCTGCTTGATGGAGTGTGCAGAGCCTGACTCTTGTTCCTGGGGATGTCCAGAGCTGTGAAGGTGAGTGCCTTCTCTCTCACTGGGGTGGAGGGGTTGTCAGTGTATAGGGCAGTGGTAGTGGAAGGCTCTCTTAGCTGGGGGTGGGGAGAGGGCTGGGGTGTTGTTGGTCAATGTCAGGCTCTCTTCATGGGGAGGGGGGTGTTGGTTGGTGGCAGAATCTCTCCATGGGGGGGGGGGCTGGTTTTTGTGTTGCCTGGGGCAGCACAAAACCTAAACACACCACTGGCTGCGATCTCCCCTGCTGTGCCTTTGTGTTCTGACAGGGGGACTCCCTGTTGTTTGGACTTAAATACAACTTGGACTTATGAACATGCTTCCAGAACCGAACTTGTTCATAAGTAGGGGACTTAGCCTGGGTTCACACTGGTGTGGAACAGAATTTGCAGCAGTTTCTGTGCGAATTCCGCACCACATCAGAATGTGACGCTGTTCATGCGAACCGCTGCGGGTGTGTATGAATACCCACGCGTTCAGATTCTAGTGCAGACCAAAAAAAGGGTCCTACATCTTTTTTGTGCAAATGCGGTGTGATTTGAGCCATACAAAATGTATGGCTCAAATAGCACCTCACAAAATTTGCATGTGATTTGCACAGGAATGCAGTGCAGTTCCTGTTCGAATCACATGCGATATGCCGCACCACACAAGTGTGAACCCAGGCTCACTGTATATATTTTCTGAAAGCAGGAACCATGGAGAAAAAATGGTGGTAGCTACAATGTTTTATGTCACATGATATTAGCGCAATGGTTTATCAAATGCATTTTGGCCCTGGTATGTATATGTATGAATGTAAGTTAGGGACCTTATATTGTAAGCTCCTTGGGGGAAGGAACTGTGAATATATAATACATATGTAAATTGATGGCCCTATATAAGTACCTGTAATAAATAAATAATAGACTTCAGTATGTTATAATGTAGCTCTACCCCCGCAGGAGCCGCTGAGTTTTGTTTGGGTCCCCCTAAGCTTTGCGTGACCAGGTAACACACATTTTCCACATCTTCACACAGAGTCAGTAAATAGTCCTTGAGCTGTTTTTTGTTGTTTTATTAAAGTGGTATTAATCTCGTTTTTTAAAATTCTCCTAAACGTGCACTGTTTAGGAGATATTCTCCCTTTTCTAAAGCTGGCGCATGCGCTCTGAAGGAACGGCATATCTGTGCCATTCCTTCAGAGCTGTGTGCCGTGGCCCAGGACTCCCGTGCACATGCGAGGGAGTGACATCATCGCGGCCCGGCCTGCCAAGACGACTGGAGCTTGTGAACCCGGATGGAAGATCAGGTGAAGATGGAAGCCTCTGCAGTGGTGACAGCACGCCACTGAATTGTTTTAAGGTAAGTTTACTATGCATACTAGCACATTATAGCATTACCTTGCTGGGGACTTTTTATTCTTTCCTGTAGTCTACTACCGCTTTAAGGGGTTAATAACTTGGATGGGGTTTAGGGGTATATGGGATGTCCAAGGAACTGTAAAACGCAAGGTCAACTTCTTAGCAAACTGTACATTGTAGCACTGAAGTCCCCCTGATGTATCTCCTCAGACCCCAGATGAATCCTTCCTCTTCACCAAGCTGCATTGATGGTATTCTTGGGCAAGGGATTCCAAGATCTGCTAATTAAATAGTCCCGGATGAGAACTAGTTGGGTCTTGCACCTCACTGCCCTCTCCCTTTATCTGGCCCAGGGTTGTAGAAGTACTCACACTGTCCTGTCCTGTTAGCTTGAAGGGTTGTAGCTGCCTTCAGGCCTTAGACTGGGCTGACTCATTCCCTACTGACAGGATTTTCCGCCCTGGGAGACTTGGCACAGTGGAGAGCCTGCTGTCCAGCAACCAGCCTGTAGGTAGGCTCCTCTCCCTGGGGCCCCCTCCCAGGCTCCACTCTTCAGCACCTTCCTTCAGTCTATCTTCCACCTGACTCTCCTGTTGTACAGGCTCTGTGACATTTTAGGGTTGCCCTTAGCCACCATGCCTGGCTTCTGCTTGGGGATTGGTCAAGTTCCCCTAAACATGCTAATCTGAGCCTCCTCCCCTCCTCCACCCCTCTTCCAGAAAGTTCCAGAAGTTTCTGGAAGGGTGGGAGGGCTCCAGAAGCCCTGACTTGTAGAGCCTCCCTGCTTGTCCTGAGGTGAACTCACTCCCTCACTCCCAGGCTTACTCATCCCAGGCTTCTAACAAGTCTCTAGCTCACAAAAATAGCAAAGCCTACCACTAGTGGGTGCTACAATAATGTTCATCGGCAACCCTTTAAAAGCTCTTACAGGTCATCCGTTTAGAATTTACTGTAAATAATAACCCTAGAATACTTGCTCTCACTCTGGTGTGGACGGCAATATAGAACATGTTATATACAGATCAAGCTCCATTAGTTGCTTACCCGGCCAGTGCTGCCAGGGAATGACAGCCCTGAAGCAAGAAGGAGCATAATACATGTTGCTTCCAGGTTCATTCACTGGAGGGAGATCAGCAAATGGTCAGTCGTTGAGCTGCCATGCCAATCTTGGGACAACTTAGTCTGGAGTACATGGTGGGGGCCTTACATCCACCCAGTGAGAAGGATGACAGTTGGGAGCAGACGCTAGATGTGTATGTAAAAGGGGCAAAGCCTTAAATTGGTGTCAACCTAAAGATTAAAGAGGCACTGCCACCATAATATTAATATCAGCAACAATCTTCTGTAGGATTATATGTCATATTACCTTGTTTTGTGCATTCAATCTCCCTGTGATTATTGATGATATTATATTGAACAGGCCTGAGATTGCTGCTGGTCACCATCTTGAAGGCAACATCACCCTCATAACCACCTTCCGCCCGCCCTATAGTACAATGACAGGTGCAAGGTGGTTCTCTCGTTCTGATAGGACGTCATGTGACGTCCTACCATTCTCACTGCGCATGCGCGGCTCAGGGAGCGTGCAGCGCGGCGATCGCCGGTGCGCTGTGTCCCTCGCTGACAGCTCGAGAGGAGAGGAGAGACGGTAATCGGCTTTCCGCGGAGGGGACATGTGCACTGATCATCAGGGCACTGATGATCAGTGTGCCCTGATGATCAGTGTGGCCCCAGAAGTGCCACCTGTCAGTGCTCATCAGTGCCACGTGCCAGTGCCCATCAGTGCCACGTGCCAGTGCCCATCAGTACCACATCAATGCCACATATCAGTGCATACCAGTGCACATCAATGCCACATATCAGTGCCCATCTGAGCTGCCTTTCAATGTCACCCATCAGTGCCAGTCAGTGCCACCTATCAATGCCAATCAGTGCCACCTATCAGTGCCAGTCAGTGTCACCTATCAGTGCGCATCAGTGCCGACTATGAGTGCCAGTCGGTGTTGACTATGAGTGCCAGTCAGTGCCGCCTAACAGTGCCAGTAAGTGCCGCCTAACAGTGCCATATATCAGAGTCATGTATCAGTGTCATTTATCAGTGCTGCCTTTCAGTGCCCATCAGTGATGCCTGTCAATGCCCATCAGTGCAACCTACCAGTGCCTCCTCATCAGTGCCCATCAGTGCCACCTATCAGTGTCCATCAGTGCAGCCTATCAGTGCCCATCACTGCAGCCTCATTAGCGCACATCAGTGAAGGAGAAAAATCACTTATTTACAAAATTGTATAACAAAAACTAAGAAAAAACATTTTTTTTTCAAAATTTTCAGTGGTTTTTTGTTTGTTTAAGAAAAAATAAAAAACCCAGAGGTGATTAAATACCACCAAAAGAAAGCTCTATCTGTCTCCAAAAAATGCTAAAAATGTCATATGGGTACAGTGTTGCATGACCACGCAATTGTCATTCAAAATGTGACAGCGCTGAAAGCTGGAAATTGGCCTGGGCAGGAAGGGGGTAGAAGTGCCCTGCAGGCTAGTGGATCAAGGCTGTCACTCAAGTGACACTCCCTAATATTCCCATGGTATCATTTATTTATGTTTGAGGCTCTCATTTAGCAGGTGACAGGGCAGAGAGGCTAATATTAGCGGAGAAATCTCAGAATCTGGCCATATACGGTTAGGTTGGATTCAGCCAGCGAGCCGGGGAGGACAAGCACTGAATGAAATGTGGCTGCCCATCTAATCCTCTACATATAATACAATCATGTCCTGCCTCTCACACATTTTGGGCACTACTGACTCTGCACTAACTAGCATTTATGTTTCATTATCTAGGGAGTGCACAGATAACAAAGCTTGCCTGAAATCCTAACATTTGCTAACAAGTAGCTGTGCAGATTGCTATCTGTCTATGTAGCAACAGGTGGAGGGGGGAGGGGCAGGGGTCCGCAGAGACAGGAACTGACACTTGGATCAATAGGATTTAATTTGCAAATTTTCATTTTAAAAGCATTTATTACATTTTCTAATGGTTAGCAGGATCAAATTAATGTGGTGTTTTGACTGTAGTGACAAGAATATTCAAAAGAGCAGGATGCAAAATAACTTTTGAACCAGCAAAATTCTAATTGTAAATGCACAGTGGGTAAGTGGTTAGCACTTCCCCCTGGCAGTACTAGGGTCGTTGGTTCAAATCTCAACCACAGCACCACCTGCCTGGAGTTTGCATGTTCTCCCTGTCCCTGTGTGGGTTTCCTGTGGGTGCTCCAGTTTCCTCCCACCCTCCAAAGATATGCAGGTAGGTTAATTGGCCCTAGTATGTGTATGTATGAATGTGAGGTAGGGACCTTAGATTGTATGCCACTTGAGTGTTAGGGACTGATGTGAATGTACAATATATGTATGTAAAGTGCTGCGTAAATTGATGGTGCTATATAAGTACCTGAAATAAATGTGGTTTTCTTTTGAGAAAATGTGTACACATTATAATGCATCCTGTTTATTTACAACACATCTGAGATTCCATTCAAATAGCAGGTCTGGATGAAATTTTAGGGGTTTCAACTGGAATTAGTTGAATAAATGGTGGCAAGAAAGAATGTGCTTATTATATTCTTCTGCTACAAGGTTCTATTTTTAAAAAAATGACGTCTGGTGACAGGTTCTCTTCAAAGCTACATTCAGTGCTCCCAATAAAGTGTGTATTGAGCAACTATTGAGCAAGGATCCTCCAAACAAGCATGTTTAACCACTTGACTACCGGACACTTTCACCCCTTTCCTGCCCAGGTCCCCATGCTGTGTGTATCTCTTCTTTCAGAGCTGTCGCGCTTTGAATGACAACTGAGCAGTCATGCAACACTGTACCCATATGAAATGACATATAGAGCTTTCTTTTGGGTTTTTTTATTTTTTGCTAAACAAACCAAAAACTGAAAATTTTGAAAAAAAGTTTTTTTCTTAGTTCCTGTTATAAAAGTTTGTAAATGAGTACTTTTTCTCCTTCACTGATGTGCGCTAATGAGGCTGCAGTGATGGGCACTGATAGGCTGCACTTATATCCACTGATAGGCGGCACTGATGGGTATTGACAGGCATCACTGGTGGGCATTGACAGACATCACTGATGGGCACTGAAAGGCAGTACTCATATATGGCACTAATAGGCAGCACTGACAGGCAGCACTGACTGGCACTGATAGGTGGCACTGATTGGCAGCACTCATAGGCAGTACTGACTGGCATTGATAAGTAACACTGACTGGCACTGATAGTTGGCACTGAAAGGCAGCTGAGATGGGCACTGAGATGTGGCATTGATGTGCACTGGTAGGCACTGATATGTGGCAAAGATGGGCACTGGCAGGTGGCATTGATGGGCACTGGCAGGTGGCATTGATGGACACTGGCAGGTGGCATTGATGGACACTGGCAGGTGGCACTGTTGGGGCTACACTGATCATCACGGCACGGATCATCAGTGGCCTGATGATCAGAGGCATTCCTCAGAGGTGTTTCCTCTGAGGAATGCTGATTACCGTCTCTCCTCTCCTCACAAGCTGTCAGCGTGACAACTCTTAAGGAGAGAAATGCCAATAACTGGCATTTCCGTATTTACATGCGATCAGCTGTGATTGGACACAGCTGATCACATGACAGAGCCGAAGTCATCGGCTCTTTCCGCTATGACGTCCTCCCAGAACGAGAGAACCACCGCCTGTCAGTCATTTCCTTATTAGGCGGGCAGGTGGCGGTTAAAGCTTTAGGGTCTATGCACATTGGGCTTCCAGAAAACGACAATTTCCTAGGCAGAAAAAAAATTGGCACATAGAGCGTTTTTGTTTGTACATGTGTTTAGCGTTTTTTTTTTCTGCAAGAAAACTTCTCTCAAAAACGCAATCCAGAGGGGTTTTTTTTTCTGCCTCTAAACGCTGAACTTAAATAATGCCTTTTAACGTCCTAATGTGCATGGAAACATAGGGCAACATTGAGCTGCTTCTATAGGCAAAACTCCTGTAGAAACAGCCTTTTTTAAGCCCAGTGTGAATGGACCCTTATAGAATATAGGAAAATACATTACTCATGTGTAAGGTTTGCTACAGAGGGTCAAATATCTCCAATGAGTGGGGAGGTATCTGCCTATCCTTGATCCAGTTGCTTCGACATCTGGGGCCAGCATGATTTTTGCAGTTTAGTGCGCACATGTAATACATGCAGTTCCCTTCCCAACCAAGAGTAAAGAATCAAGCGTGATCAGACAAAATGTTTCAAAAAGTTGGAAACTCTTTGTTCAATAAGTGTCTCCACCTAATGGAAACCTGGGAAATCACATTTATCAGAGTCATGTGCAAAAATGATTGTTCTCATCAAGCCAGTTGTAGCCAGCCTAACACTAGTTACTGTTGTGTGACTAACATGGATGAGTGTAAGTTCAGTGGAACAGATTTTACATCAAAGATGATTTGTCCACTGAAAACAATTATTAAGTAGGAATGATCATCCACATTAATGATGAATTGCTAAGTCTCAAAGGTGCTCAATGGCAAACCAAATCTGTTTCAACATGAAATGAGCAGAACAACAACTTTTATATTCCTGGCATGAAGCCCAAAAACTCCATCTTACCTTGACAGAAAATATAAGGGCGATGAATCCAAGGCAGCAGAAGTTTATATACATGGCATTGAAGAGCGACCAGATAATGTGATCTCGGACAGCGGGAACCTCCGGGGTTATTGTCACCACAGTGGATTGGATCTGCTGACTTGGGATATTCTGAAACTCTATTCCTCCTTTCACCTGCTCATAACCACGGCTGTTGTATGTGGGTGGAGAGCGCAGCTCATCGGTGTAATTGCTGGTCTCCATCACTCCTGGGTGGCAGAGGACAGAATAGAAGACTTTCTGCTGAGCTCTGTTGAGAAATGTGTTTGTGGAACACTGGAGACGATATGGTAATATTAGCTGGTGGGAGGGAAAGGAGGAGTCTGATGGGAAAGTTGCATTTCTCTCTTGCATATTACCAATGAAAGACAAAACAAATGTAACTGGAGATGGAAAAGTAATACAAAATATGCTGTAAACTAATAAAGAGATGTCCTGCTGCATGAGATCAACTGAAATACTAGAATTGTGAAAATCTTAGGATGGGTTACACTGATGGGGTGCAAAATTTGCAGCGTTTTCGGTGCGAATTCTGCACCGCATCACAGTTGCACCCTGTTCATGTGAACACATAATGTATGGCTCAAATCGCACCGCACAGAATTCGCATGTGATTTGTACAGGAATGTGGTGCGGTTTCCATGCAAATCACATGCGATATACCGCACCGCACAAGTGTGAACCTAGCCTTAATGAAAAGATATAGGCTGTGGACATTCTGTTCAACCCTGAATACAGGATGGCATTACTGTGATAGCTATATACTCACAATGCTGTGATCATCATGTAACACCCTCTTAGATAGGTGCTAGGTTTAGATAGACATAGTATGTGTTTTGATAGGTACATTTTGTTGCCGTACTGTACTTAGTGTGGATGTGATTTGTTGTTAGGTAAAAGAATAGTTTGCACACTATAAAGAGTGTTGCAATATTCTGCTAGTCAGGTCTGCTCAGTATGTTCAGCTGCTGCCAGCCTGATAGCTTCCTCTGCATCCAGAGAGCTTGGGAAGTTTCTAGATGACAGGTGTGGAGCTATGCAGATGGCACCATGAATATTAATACAGCCCTGGCCGATCCCAGAGATGCAGACTCTGATGGCATCCTGGGATACTGTATATATCTCCTAGATTGTAAGCTCGAAAGAGCAGGGCCCTTGATCCCCTCATGTTTTGCATTGTATTGGTATTCTTCTGTCACATGTTCTGTCTCCCTTTGTAATGTACAGCGCTGAGCGAACTATTGGCGCTTTATAAATACTGTATAATAATAATAATAATAATAATATTCAGTGAGCACACTGAGTTCTGGGTCTTCCCTGTATAGGATTGCTCCAGCCTGGAGGGGGCATGCTGCCCTCCCAGGTAATGCTGCTGCATCTGCTCTTCTGGGCCTCAGGTGGGTGACCTGAGACCTGAATGCTGAGACCCAGGTTCTGGTAGAACGGACTGAACAGACATCTACTGAAGATCTCGTCTGGTATTACGGAAGAAGGCAACCAGCAGTCTTTTGGCTCTCTTAGGCTCCATGTACACTGCAGCTGATAAACTCACGTTCAGAAGCTGTTCAGCATTTTTTTCAGCAGCCCCTGAACTCTCCCTAATGTTTTCCTATGTGTCCATGTACACATAGTCGTTTACAGTCGTTTATAGGCAGCTGAGTTCACAGTCATTTTTTTGAACGCACCAAACTTGCGTTCAGGAGTAGATTTTATCAGCGTCAAACGCCAAACACTTGTAAACGCACGTAAACACGGCTAACCGCATTTATAAGCGTTTGGTTTGTAAAATTTGTTTAACTCTTCCATTTTCAGATGCTGTCCAGAACCTTTTTTCATCATGAAAAATGTATGCAAAGCGTTTTCCCATTACTCAAATGGACCTGGTACATCATACGTTGAGGTTTCGCATGAAAGAAAATAAGTTAGACACTGCTGCAATAATTTCTGAACAGAAATGAGCTGGAACACATCCAAACAATACAAAAAAAAGACAGCTAATCTCAACAAATACTGTTCTCTCTGCTTCTGCTCTCTCTATTTCTCTCAAAATGTCTGAAATAGTTAATTTTTTACTGATTTCCAGTGCATTCTGGGCATTAGTTAATTTTTTACTGTTTTTCAGTGCATTCTGGGCATTTTGAAAGGTCTCCTGAGGTTATCTTTAAAAACACTTCTAAACGTAAACGCTCATAAACGCACATAAACGCAGTATGCAAACATGGCTAAACAGACGGTTTTTAATCTACGTTTTCCAGCAGTCAGTTTCCATCATTCAGAAGTGTCCCGTGTACATGGAGCCTTATAGACTTTGTGCTACTAAAATCCCTCTGGTGCCAGGGAGTAAGCTGGGGGTGCTACTGAAGGGGACACTGGCTGGTGTACCAAAGAGCTTTGTCCATTTATTCTCCTACTTAAAAAAGGGACTCTGCTCTTGTGGCTCTAACCCTTTGAGGACCGTAAGATTTTGGAACGCCAAAAGAATCAATTTTTTTGTTTTTAAAGTTCGTACACTTCAGTTGCTGTAACTAAGCCATTTCATGAAATAATTGGCAAAAAGCTAGATCCATTTGTTGCTTGTCGATAAGAACTTATATTTTGACTCAAACCAAAAAAAAAAAGTTTTAAGTTCTTAATCAGATGATACACGCAATTAAAAACATGGGACAAATACGTCCCTTGGTCCTCAAAGGGCTAAGAAAGAGGTACTCAGTTAAAGGAGAAGGACAGCTTTTCTGTACTTCTCCTGTGGATCACAGGAGTGCAGTTCGTTCTGCACTCCTGTGACCCATTTTCAGCTGACAGCGGACTGAGGTCCTCTGCTGACTGGTGTCACTCAGCCGGTCCAGGCTGGGGAAAGATGCTGACTTCACAGTCGGTATCCACCCCAGAGTCTGGCTCAGCCTCTCAGCAAAGCGCTGAGAGCCTGAGCCAACCGCTCTCACCCCCTCAGCAGCCCAGCACTCCAGTGAGCGCTGGGGGGCTGAGCAGACAGCGGTGAATGGCAGTCTTGCTCTCTGCTCAGAGCAGAGAGGAGAACTCAATGATCAGCGGTCATGTGATTGCTGAGTTCTCACCCATAGAGGAACTGGGGGACAGATAAAGCATGGGACGGATACTTCATCCACCTGGGTAATTATAACGGGGAAAACAACAACTTCATACTTCTCTTTTAAACTACTATTGCTGTTACTCAATGTGACAAACGCCTGCGCTCCTACCTAAGAACTAATACCTACCAACAAAGGTAAAGCTGCTACATACGTGCCCTGATGAAGTCACGAGTTAAGCGTGTCGATACGCGTTGGCGGTGACGCACTTCCGGTCGGACGCCTTCTTTATTTACATTGGACACCCATGCAAGTACATCTGATCTGAAATTTGATTTACATGTGATGTACAAGATGATTTTAAATGTGAGCATATTTGATATGTGATACTTTGGTGAATAAATAGTTTTACACTATGCAAGCATTCACTTCTATTTTCTGAGGGATCAAATGGCTGCAGCCACCTTATGTGCCTGAAGAGGAGATCTGCTGCCCTGTGAGCCTGTGCTTGAATCTGTACATGAGGGGAGGTCAGTGTGGAGAGCTGTGGAGGATTACCTACTATTAAGGGTCCATGTGTTAGTGATCCTGAAGGCCTTTTGACCCTGTGCGGGTCGCAAGAGGGAGGTGAGCGGGAAATTCAGCCATTTTTTGATATCTCTGCACATTTATTAGCATTTTTTTTTTTTCTTTAAGAATTGCTGTGGACTTTATATATGGTTTTTTGTATATTGTCAGGTGTTTTACACCTCACGGGACTTTATATATTCATTTTTTCATGTTTGTTTGCATGATCAGTTCTTTGTTTATGTGTTTATGGGGATGCACGTGTGTTTTGTGTTATATGGTGGGAACTGATTTTTAGTTCCGGTTTGAGGTTTTTTAGCACATTGAGTCCTGTTGTGACTTACTTGTTTGATTTGGAGCACTATTGGATCCCATTGGATTACTTGGGGCACCATTCATGTTATTTGGTCCTTTTAGGACCTCGTATTGACACTTGTCACACGTGATTATTTATGAGTTTTTTGGCACTATTTAATATTGTGTGTTTATGTTATTTGTGTCACTAATTTTGCACTGTTTCACTTATTCATTTATGTGTGAAGAATTTGTATGGTAGTAGCGCTGCGTCATTTGTGTTTCATTTGCTATTGCTATTACTGCTGTCTTAAAGCTAAAGTCCACTGTTTGTTACAAGCACGGAATTTGTCATAGCTTATCCTGAAGAATATACTCAAGTGTACATAGTTCTTGTTTTTGGAGTATCTCAACTAAATCCATCAACCCCATCCAAGTTCTCTAAAAACAAAAACACCAAAAACAACACCCCTAGCTTGGTTAATAAAGACACGTGTGAATGAGCCTGGCTGGGGGCAAAGTTTTTGGGGAAGATCTTGACCGTATTCTTGCAGCTCCTACGGGAGCAACGCTACAATGTCTGTATATATTTCTACAGCAGAAATCTGCACACATATTCCAGAGGATATTATATTCTTTGATGACCGGGGTAATTGCTCCTCCTTGTGCTTAGTGTGGTTATGCCAATAGCAGCTATAAAATGTTATCTAGCATTTATTCATTTCAAGAATATGAAAGCCCACCTATGACAAACTTGATATTTTAGTGCAGGAAAATCTGCCCTGCAGGCAATTTTTTTTTTTAAATGAAACGATCTCTAATATTTGCATCAGATATTGAAGTATTCAGAAATCAGACAGGGTTGTACATGTGCACTTCCATGATTCAGCATTCAGCAGTTTAGTTTAAATTGTATCTAAAGCTATTTTATTTTTAGTTTGGAATAGAATTTCACAAAGTTAGAGCTTTTTGTCCACGCTCTTGCTGGGGAGGTTCGTTATCTCTATATTTCTTGGTATGCATTGTCACTGAGAGTGAAAGTGAGAAAAAATCACAGTGGCTAAATGGTTAGCACTTCTGCCTGGCAGTACTAGGGTCGTTGGTTTGAATCCCAACCATGGCACCACCTGCCTGGAGTTGGTATGTTCAGTACAGGAGATGACCAGAGACTGCGGGCGTAGTACAGGAGATGACCAGAGACTGCAGACGTAGTACAGGAGATGACCAGAGACTGCGGGCGTAGTACAGGAGATGACCAGAGACTGCAGACGTAGTACAGGAGATGACCAAAGACTGCAGACGTACTACAGGAGATGACCAGAGACTGCAGACATAGTACAGGAGATGACCAGAGACTGCGGACACAGTATAGGAGATGACCAGAGACTGCAGACACAATACAGGAGATGACCAGAGACTGCAGACACAATACAGGAGATGACCAGAGACTGCGGGCGTAGTACAGGAGATGACCAGAGACTGCGGGCGTAGTACAGGAGATGACCAGAGACTGCGGGCATATTCCAGGAGATGACCAGAGACTGCGGGCGTAGTACAGGAGATGACCAGAGACTGCGGGCGTAGTACAGCAGATGACCAGAGACTGCGGGCGTAGTACAGGAGATGACCAGAGACTGCGGGCGTAGTACAGGAGATGACCAAAGACTGCAGATGTACTACAGCAGATGACCAGAGACTGCGGACATAGTACAGGAATGACCAGAGACTGCAGACATAGTACAGGAGATGAGCAGAGACTGCGGACACAGTATAGGAGATGACCAGAGACTGCAGACACAATACAGGAGATGACCAGAGACTGCGGGCGTAGTACAGGAGATGACCAGAGACTGCGGGCGTAGTACAGGAGATGACCAGAGACTGCGGGCGTAGTACAGGAGATGACCAGAGACTGCGGGCGTAGTACAGGAGATGACCAAAGACTGCAGACGTAGTACAGGAGATGACCAGAGACTGCGGACATAGTACAGGAGATGACCAGAGACTGCAGACGTAGTACAGGAGATGACCAAAGACTGCAGACATACTACAGAAAATGACCAGAGACTGCAGACGTAGTACAGGAGATGACCAGAGACTGCGGACATAGTACAGGAGATGACCAGAGACTGCAGACATAGTACAGGAGATGACCAGAGACTGCGGACATACCACAGGAGATGACCAGAGACTGCAGACGTAGTACAGGAGATGACCAGAGACTGGCGGACGTAGTACAGGAGATGACCAGAGACTGCGGACATACCACAGGGGATGACCAGAGACTGCGGACATAGTACAGGAGATGACCAGAGACTGCGGACATAGTACAGGAATGACTAGAGACTGCGGACGTAGTACAGGAATGACCAGAGACTGCGGACATAGTACAGGAGATGACCAGAGACTGCGGACGTAGTACAGGAATGACCAGAGACTGCGGACATAGTACAGGAGATGACCAGAGACTGCGGACATACCACAGGAGATGACCAGAGACTGCGGACCTTTGGGGAGCAGAGGGGGGGCGGGTACCCGAATTTGACAGTCTTCCTGTCTTCTGGGACACGTGACAGGTCCCATAGGACTGCCAGATCATTCACAAAGTGCAGCGTTTCTCGCACATGCGCAGTGGGCACCCGGCTGTGAAGTCGCAAGCTGTCACAGCCGGGTGCCCACACTAAAGATGCCGGTGCCAGGGAGAGAAGGTGGTGAGGACAGTGCTGGACCAAGGAACAGGTAGGACCAAGGAGCACAGAAGAGCTGAGCGGCCGGCCCGGTACTCTTATACGGCGGCAGCAGGAATACCGGGCCGGCCGCTCCATATTCGCCCCATAAGATGCACAGACATTTTCCCCCATTTTTTAGGGATAAGAAAATGCATCTTATGGAGCAATAAATACGGTACACATCCATGCTAATAGTAGCCCATATAGTCCTTGTAAATTTCCATAGTTGTGCTAAGTCTTTAGTATTGCCAAAAAACTGCTCAGTGTTCTTGCTGCTTCCTCAATGACACCAGGTAGTGACAGAACTTGCAAAGACAAAAGGAGAGAGAAAGAGCATTGATCAAGCGCAGAAAGTCACTATTAAAAACAAACACTGTAAAACAAAAAGTAATCCAATCACATTTGTAAGGTTATAGGGTCACTTTATATTCTGAGCCTGAACACAGCAATGAGCTGTTATTGGGTCTAGTGGTGCCCTCCGTAAGGTCTGGAGTATTATCCAGCAGGGTAAGATGACGCATCCTGCACCTGTCAGTTTATTCTTCACTTGCTGAGGTTCTTCTAATCTTGGAAGTGGCTGCAGCAGCAGAGAGCTGTGTGTGACAGCTCATTCACCACTGTGCTTTGGAGCACTCCGATTACCTAGTAATGGTTAGCATGGCAACGCATTTCGGGACGGGTCCTTGTTTGTCAAGACTATGGATTTGGGCTGAAATGGGGTATGGAGAATGGGAGAGAAGGAATATGTCAGGTAAAGCATTTCCTACCTACCATCCATGAAATAAGGCAAGAAGAGAAAACACAGCGCTTCTAAGTGTAGACTTTCAGGTTTAATGAGTATAATATCCCTTTGAGGACCAAGGGACGTATTTGTCCCATGTTTTTAATTGCCTGTATCATCTGATTAAGAACTTAAAATACTTTCTTTTTTTTTTTTGGTTTGAGTCAAAATATTAGGTCTTATCAACAAACGGATCTAGCTTTTTGCCAATTATTTCATGAAATGGCTTAGTTACAGCAACTGAAGTGTACGAACTTTAAAAACAAAAAATTGATTCTTTTGGCGTTCCGTAATCTTATGGTCCTCAAAGGGATAAACAGAGATTTAAAACACTCATATTTCCAAAGTGAGATTAGGCACATTGACAAGATGGGTGATGAGTGTCTGTTTGTCCAGCTTAGCGCTGATGCGATGGGCGTGCTGGCAGCATGGAACAGTGAAGCTGACAGGCACCTCTATTCCAGGAAGCTGAGATGGAGAGCACAGTGGAGCGCAGGCGTCATCTGGCATACGGCGTCATGATGTCACCAGGAGAGAGAGAGGTACAGCGATGCATTTCTGAGCATGCGCGAGGTCTCTAGTGGACCTGCACGCTAGTTTGTCAAGCTGGA